>NC_137078.1:43745287-44143986 GCF_951640355.1 Cnephaeus nilssonii | reverse complement strand
AAGTGCAATGGCATATAACCAGTTTTATCATAGTATCCTATATAATAAAAGCCTATGTGGTTGTGACGCCCTCACGCCGTGATGCCTTCACACCATAACAAGCGATCACCAGGAGGCTGCGAGCACAGCGGGTGCGTGCGGGTGGGGGCTGCATGCGAGGTGCGCGTGGGTGGGCGGGGGCTTGACGCTGCGTGTGTGGCGCAGAGACGGGTCCCGCGGCTCCGTGTGGCGAGGCCGGGGGTCCCACAGCTCCACGCGGCGCGGAGGTGGGACCCCTGGCCCCAGCCTACCTCTTTGGGGCAATCCATCGAGGAGCCTCGGATGGGTGGACGGGTCCTACCTCTTTGGGGCAATTGATTGTGGGGCTCCTGCACTGTGAGGGGCACAGGCCAGGCTGGGGGACTCCCTGCCCGAGTTCACGAATTTCGTGCACCGGGCCTCTAGTCTATAATAAAAAAAGCATGATATGCTAATTAGACCGGACAGCCGAACAACCTTCCGGATGAAGCCAGGGCTGCGAGAGCCAAGCCCCTTGCACAGATTTCGTGCATTGAGCCTCTAGTAATTGATATAAACAAGAATAAATTAATTCTACAGCATATTTCTGGTCACAAAAAACAACACCAAACATCTCAGTAAAGACCCCAAACACTTCTAATACTAAACATTGAAATAAATGTGAGCTATACATACATTTAAGAAAGAGGAATAAAAACAAGTAGGGTAATTACTTTCTAACCTACTTATTCCTGTTCTGGGTTGTGGGTGGCTGAATCTGTCACGGGCTGTACAGGGTGGTAGGCATGACCCACTCTGGACAGGATCCCCGTCCATGGCAGGGCACACTCACACCCACACTCAGTCTGGAACAATGCGCATATGACAGTTCACCTCATGTGCACATCTTTGGGATGTGGGAGGAAACCAGAGTATGCAGAGAAAATTCACACAGAGTTGGTGAGGATGTGCAAGCTCTACAGGGACAGTGGCCCTGGCAGGAAATCGATTTTTTCCCCCCCTCGTCAACTTTATAATGAAACTTCATTAGAGAAGCTGCTGCTGTGGTTTTTTTTTCTTTTTCTTTTAAAAGAGTGCCAGTGAAGTAATAGTAATAACATTTTGTTATGATAGATATGCTCACTTTAAGATGACATAAAGTGGGATATTGGTCAGGATTGACTTTCAAACTAAAAAACGTTTGCCTTTATCTCAGTGCATCAAAATTTATTGCTTCAATTGAGATGACTAATGTGGCATGACACAGTGCTTAAGAGCAGAGTCTGGGGCCAGAATGGTTGAGTGTGCATCTCAGCCTGTTTGGTCTTAAGCACGAGTGCTCTCCTGTTTGTGACCTTGGGCCACGTAATCTCTCTGTGGCTTGTTTTACTTATATTTAAAATGAGGATTATAATAACACTTGGAGGATTAAAGAAATTAATGTTTGCAAAGCATTGAGACCCATTTAAAAAAAAACACCACTTGGTATTGTTGAGAAAAAGGATAAAGATTTTGCTGCTGGCTTAAATACATAGCTATAAGGATACCTTGCCCTTTAAAGTTATTGAGTGTGGCTTATCTGCTTAATAGCAATCAAAACTATTTAAAATGTTTAACTCGTGTTAATCATAAATCAGGCTTGACAAAAGCAGTTTTATTGTGTTTGAGAGAAAGAAAAATCTCTGTAAATGAGGTTTACAGACGTAAAGAACAGACTAAGAATATTTATAAAAATCTGTAATTCTCTATTTGTTTATTATATTAGAACACTATATAGGTTTAATGAATAAGCATTTGTAGTTTCTGGTCCTAAAATTGTACTAGAATTTTGGGAGGAGTTTTATTCCTCTGTGTTAAGCTTACCCAGAGTCTTAAGGAAGACATAGTTTTCCCAGTGAATACTAGTAAATTCCTTATTTTCAAAGCCTGTCTCCTAGGCATTGGAAGACTATTAGGGTGCCTACCTTGCTTTTCTTCCTTAACGTAACCTGTCATGACAGGGTTTCTCATTACATAAGGTAAGCAGCTTATGTATTTGCTATAGGTCAGACATTACATGTATGTAGAAATTACTATGACATAGATTAGAAATCTATTAATTGATATGACATTCTTATAATAATTTATTGTAAATAAGCAACTATTACTTTACCAAACTCATTGAATACTGATGGCATATTTTTTGGAAAATTTTCAAAATACACAAAAATATAGCAAACTTGGAAATAAGTTACTATGTGTATGCTTTTTAAATTATATGTTTGGAAGATATTTATGTTGGGAACATAATTGTTTGCTTTGTTAACATTTCTTGACTTAATGTAAAAACAGGTTTTAGAAGATTTATACTTTTGATCAAAGCATGTATTTAAAAATTATTCTTTCGTTTGAAAGAATAATTAATGAAAAACCCTTTTTACAAGGCATAGACTCATTCTGTTAGCTTCATAATTATTGTTTCTTCATTACTTTTTCCGAGTAATACTAAGACACCAGCAGATGGTCACTTTCCAACTGATTTGTCTTAAAATATAATAGTACCAAAGAGAGATGTTGTAATGTTTCCTATCTAAATTAACAGGTTGTCATTTTCAATCATTTTATAATTATAAAACAGCTCAATGTCATATAAAGGCTAAAAGCTAGAGTAAATGACATCATGGGAAACTTGAAATAAATACAGGCCTATGTGGTTTATAGTTCTATTCTCGAACACTATTTTCTTAAAATAGAACTTACTATTTTCTTAAAAAGATGCACATGATACAATATGGTAGCATTTTGATTCTATTGGATTCTAGTATAATGAATTCATATTAAAAATTAGCAGTTTTAAAACATATACATGAGTTCTGAAAGAAAATACTTCATTCAGAACCATTTAATAAAATAAATATGTTAGCCTAACAATGAACTCAAATATGAAAATAATTTATCTGCTTCACGCTTTTACCCATGCCTTGACCCTCTGAAGGAAGAGCTGTACCTCTGAGACTATAGAATCATTTCAGTCCAGGACCAGACTGAAAGTAACATCGTAGGATTAGAAATGTAACCTGTAGATGAATAGATTCAGAGTCAGTGTGATTAGGAAATATCTGGAGAAACTGGACTATTCTTAAAACACAGGGTTATTGTTGAACAAACTTAGGAAAATTATAGAAATGCTTAGGAGTAAATGTTTAAAAGAAACTAGAATTATTACATTTGAAAGTAAATCATTTGTTTCAATCTTTCTCTGCCAATAAATTGCCACTAAATACGTGTTCTTGGGCAGACACTTATATCTGGGCTATCATTTCTTCATGTAGAACGGTTGGACAATTCTTACATCCTTTTAAAAAGCTTTAACTATTTGATTGGTGATTAATTAGTGATTTACTCACCCCAGAGTAAAATATTTAAAATGCATTTACCCAAGGTGTATTTGTAATGAAGTGCAAGGGAGTTCTTATAATCTCTCTTCTTCAGAACTGCAATAAAAAATCAGGGGTTATAGAAACTCAAATATAAAACAATGAATTTGATTTCAGGTCCTAAATACTAGCCCTGTACCAAAAACAAGTCCTATAAATATGCTGAAAGTTGTTTGGCTCCTAATCTGGACAAAGGAAGTAATAATTCTTCAAGTTACCTCACTATCTATAGAGATACCCTCATGTTTTGCTGTTTCCAAGAGTGATCATTTGCATATCCTTATGGGTGCCCTTCCCTCTTGGAATGCTTTCTAGCATGTTACTCAAGCCTCACATATCATCAGGAGAGTTATTTCTTAACTCATTGGATGTCCCCTGTGTCTCCTTCAAAGACACAAAACAACCTTCTCTGATTTGTACAGAGATGGAAGATTAAGTCAGCCTTAAGTCTTTCTTAACTTTGAGTGTTTTATAGAAAACAATTTTAAGATCCCTCAGTCCTACCCCTTCAGATCCTGATTTTAACCAGTACAATGGCATATGACAGTCTTTTAACATTGTAGTGGTATTACCCTCTACCCCTCAAATCCCTGACACCACTTCTCCTATATTTGTTTGAAATACCAGTATACTCAAATTGCATATTATGGGATAAATAGGTTTATAGGCTAAATGTGAAACTATATATTGTTATGAAACAGTATGGAGATCTTATGGATACACAGCTCAGAGTAATGAGTGATAGAACTTTTTTTTTTTTTTTTTGGCAAGGCATTCATTTCTTTGTACTTTATTTAAATATTAACCCTATGTTAATATTTGCATTTTTCTGTCAAGACACTTTTATTTTTTCACAAACTCGTGCAAATAGCACAGGAGGAAAGGAGGGAGAGAAGGAGGGAGGGAAAGAGTCACCTTTGAGGTTGCTGTTACTCCTTGTTGTCTTCCTCTCTGTGTTGTCAATCTCCTCATCCTTCAAGTTTAAGCTGAGATCTTCCCTTCATAACATCCTTTTTTTTTCACAGCTCCAGTTATTAACCTTTCTTTACCCATTTTTTTTAATACCACAGTCTGTGCCACATAAATATTTGCACACACATACACACACACGGTTTATATTTGTAAGTACACTAAACAGTTAATTCCTGTATTATTATTAATTACTAGTGACCCAGCGGCCCCATCCACCTGCATGTGCCATGCCCACCTGCCCGCTTTCCCTCCTTGACACCCTAACCTCACCACCCAGAGCTCCAGTGCGCCTGGCCCCGTCTCGGGCCTTCTCTGGCTGCTTCAAGCCCCGCTCTCAGTCTCCCGAGTCACCTCAGGCTGGTCCCCCCTCCTCCAGGCACCTCCCCGCTTCCGCCCTGTCTCCAGAGCAACGCAGCAGCCCCGCCCCACTGAACGGTGGTTACTGCGTGAGGGCGTGAAGACCATTAGCATATTAGCTCTTTATTATATAGGATTGTATTATTTATTTATATTACAACTGTAAGCCTACTTTTTCCCACACCTGTGTTTGTAGGGTGGGACACACACACACACACACACATATTCTTATTCAATTTGTTTCTTTGTTTTTCCAATAGACCTCAGACTATTCAAGGTGAAGTCAATGTCTTGTCTTAATCTTGCCCTATATCTGCTTCAGATTCTGCTAAATCACCAAAGTGGTAGTCAGTGAATATTTGATTAACCCATTTGTTTGTTCCTTTTTCCCACTACCAGTTTTCTTTCCTTGAAGGCAAAAATTGTGTAGAGATCTACTCCCTCCCCACTTTTTTCCATGTGTCCACTATATCTACTGACATCCCTTCTTTTCTGGTATGCCACCATAGGTAGAAGTAGAAGCCATTAGGTTACATAGAATTTGCAAATTTTGTTTTCTGATTTTAGGTATCTGAGGAAAAATGTGAAGACAGAAAAATGATGATTTCATGACATGTTGTTCTAACGAGAATAGAAAAGTTGATTAAATATCCAAGAATCAGGTTGGTGCTAAATAGGCAGAAGTGACCACCCCCCACCCACCCCAATAATCCTTGTGGTTTGCAGAGTTTAGTGGTTTCACTTACTGTTTAAGAGACACTGCTTTTTAACAAACCTAGTAAAGGATTTAGCCAAATATACTACTAATAAAATGTTCCACATAGATTCTAGGTTCTTTTGGTATTCATCATAGTTAAATTCAATTTTATCTAAAAATTTACAGTAAGAAACCTTTACCAAGTAAAATAGTCATGCTTTCTGAAAAGCATGTCCAGATAATTAGAGCTGTTTATATGGATAATAATGACATGGTAAGCATGAACACAGTTTGAAAAATTAGTAACATTGTAAACATACACCTTAACTTTATGGGTAGAAGATAACCCTGAGGGAGAGACTAAATGCCTTTTGTTTCCATGACATCTTTTAAACTGATATATATGGTGCCTGTTTTTACAGTTCATCAGATGCTCATAGCTCCTTTCAACTACTAGTTCTGGTAGATAATTATGACCTAATACATCTATTGTATGGAATGCACCGACTTCTCTCCAATGCCTCTAGATTAGCAGAATTGGGGAAATATAACCCTCAACCATTTTATGTAGGGCTTTATTCTTTTGTGAAATCCTAGTTGAGAAAAAATGTTTTAACCTTCAGTTGCATAAAACTTTATTTCTCCACAGATATGTTTTTGTGAGCTTTCTCCTCTTAGAGCCGTGGTCGGCAAACTGCGGCCCTCGAGCCACATGCGGCTCTTTGGCCCCTTGAGTGTGGCTCGTCCACAAAATACCACGGCCTGGGCGAGTCTATTTTGAAGAAGTGGCGTTAGAAGAAGTTTAAGTTTAAAAAATTTGGCTCTCAAAAGAAATTTCAATCGTTGTACTGTTGATATTTGGCTCTGTTGACTAATGAGTTTGCCGACCACTGTCTTAGAGTATTATTCTTTGACCCGATTTGTTAGTGGTTAAGATGTATTGACTATGCAATATAGTCCAGATCTTGTCGTCCCTCTTTGTTTTCAAAGTTTTAAATGTTGTATCCATGTTTTATTGACAGCATTTTTTTCTACTTAATTATGTCTTTTGTTGACAGCTCAAACTGTCTCTGTTTACTCTTATTTGGAATGCAGCTGGCAACAGCAGTTGGTTTGTGAAACCAAAGCACATAATTAACTTCCCCAGTTAAGCTAGTGTGTTTCATTAGGAGAAAGGATTTTAATCGGGTATGCTGCTTTAGTCTGAGAAGTTACCCATTTCATCTTCATGGTGGTGTATTTTATATGAGAACTTCAGCAGATAATTTTTTTTAAAAGTGTAACATTCTAATACTCAAGGAATACTAAAATATTCCAAATGAATATTACTTTTGGAATACTTTAGTATTCCTTGAGTATTAGAATGTTACTGGTTGGACCAAGAAAATGAGGTACCAGTATTCATTGTAAGTGTTAGAATGAACTCAGTGGGGCCAATAGAAACATTTTGGGATCATGTTGTTTTCACACCTATTTGTCTGAATAATCAAGCTTTGATACAGATTTTTGAAAGAATGTAAATACCCTTCTTCTCCTATTTTCAAGGATTCTTTGTAGTTACTAGTTCTAAAGTAAAACAGATAGTCCCTGACCTAAAATGATTCAACTTATGATTTTTTGACTTTATGATGTGCAAAAGCAATTCACATTCAGTAGAAATTACTTTGAATTTTGATCCTTTCCTGGGCTGGCTGTATGTGGTGTAGTACTCTCTTGTGATAGTAGGCAGTGGCAGCGAGATCACTTTGCCCAACTGTGGCTGATGTAAGCGTTCTAAAATGTGATGTTTGATAGGTTATGTGTACGAAATGCATTTTTGGCCTAGGATTTTTACAATTTAGCATGGGCTGATTAGGATGTAATGTAAAAATGGGGAGAATAAATTTCATACTGTGAGATTTCTTATCTTTTGGCTACTTAACCTCTGGTAAGTTGCCCCGTGTTTCCTCTGATATTGCACCAAACTGTGATTATCCATTCTCTTCTAGGTATCAGCCAGTTCAACTTTATTATTTTTCCATTTCTAATGTCTTACCTGAATTCCCATAATTATTATATTTTCTTTTTTTAATTTTAACTAGTTTTCTTGCTTACCTGATTAGGCAAAATATAGATTTTCTTTCTTTTTTAATATCTAAAGTACATGGTATTTTTGCAAGCAGAATTGTGGCTCTGGTAGTAGAGACACTGCAAATATTAAAAGAAAACGTCTTAGTTGTTAATTTTTACACATATAAATGTTTCGGATTGAGAAGAATTTTTTTCTCTCTTTCAGATAAAGTTGTTGTATTTATTATTCGTCCTTTGAGAATAAAAGGACGAATAATAAATAAATATTGTTTTGTGAATGATTTTTAAAGAATAATAAATATTGTTTTGTGAATGATTTTTAAAGAATCTTGCCACCGTTTTTCCGCCTCGAATTATGTTAACAAAATACAGTTTCTTAGAGGATATTGTGGAATTCTTTTACTAAAGTTTTACTTTTGACCTATTCTTCCAAATTGCACAGTTTTCTGTCTGGTATTTTAACTTTAAATCGAAAATTGCTAATGATGAAAGCTAAAATTTATTGAATGATTTCAGACTAACTACAGGGTAGGGCAAAAAGGTTTGCAGTTGTTAAGATGGAAAATAATACAACAATTAATAAATAATATTACAAGAATAAACTTTCGCTACTCACAAACTATAAACCTACTTTTGCCCCATCCTATATGTATTGAACAGTGTGTATGTATTATTTCATGTAACACTCCCAAAAACTCTTAATCAGTGTTATCTTTATAGCTGGGAAAGTCACCAGTTCTAGAGAAACGTGGCTTATGTGTGGCTCAGTACTGAGTTTAAGTAAATAAAAGTGAAAAGAATAAATACATTGAACCATGGTAGTTGTCCTGCTGTTGAAGAAGAAGTTACTTTTGATTTTTTACTGTAGACTGACAGAATTAAAAAATGTGTTTATAATATTTCTTTTACACTAGTTGAATGGGGTAGAGAGAGCTTCAAAATTGTGTGACCTAAAAAATAGTGCTCCAAAAAAATACAACAAATGAACCTAAAGAATACTTTGGAAAACAAGTAGAATTATTTTTAGAAAACAAATATTCTTAATGGAATCTAGTTAAGGAAATAAAAATAATTCATAGAACAATGTGAAAACAGTGTATGGAATTAGAGATATAAAATTGTGAATTTGTCTCAGGATTTTATTTTATAATAGTTTTAGAATGGAAGTAAGGAGGGGAAAGTTAAGTAAACCATTTGAGCTAGTAATAATGTATGTGGCACAGATTTTATCCTTTCACTTATAATACTTGGTTTATAAATGTTAAATTAATGTTTAAATGTAAACATTTGTCTTTATATCTCCTAACTTACTATTTCATCTTTATAATCAAATGAGTTTTTTTAATTTGAAGTTTTATGTTAAGATATTAATGATTACTGGTTCCAATTACTAAAAACTTCCTGTAACCACAGCTGCTAAGGACCGCCTGTGTGCCTCAGTACCAGTTCTCTGCTGAAGATTGATGGGAATATACTGCTGCTTCCTAGTTAATTACGGTCTCCAGATAGCAAAGGAAAGGCCTTGAATTCAGTGTTTGTATGGTTGCAGGGCCCTGTTCAGTCCAGCTCAGTTGCTGTTACATGATTGACTGAGAGGAGTAGAAAAGGTACTTTCTCAGTCTCTGACCGGAATGCATGATAAGGCGTGGTGTCAAAAAGGGCAAGATGGGGGTCACAGCAATTAGGGCGGAGGCAAAGTAGTTTCCTTGACTACCAAAGGAGGCATTGTGATTTATTATTTATTACTTCAAAACCTCATTCTGTGATCTCATTACGGATTTGGATTTCCATAATCTCCACCTCCACCCCATTTGAATATGCTGTTACTATTGTTAAGAAGTACATTGAAACAATCCAAACTGATGTTACTCTAAAACAGGGGCAAATTAGGCTTACCCTTAGTTCTGTGAAGTCTAGAGAGGTCATCTTAGGTCACAGTTAACTGAAATTAAATGGATCTTCTGTTGGGTGATGTTGCTAATCAACACTTCCTAAAAACTTAAATCTGACCCCAGTGGGGATCTTCAGAGAAGCATGGCTGCAATAAATGTTTACCTTTTTTGTTGAAAGCAATTTAAAGTAGTTTGTATTACAGTGTATCATTTTATGCATAAAATACATCTTTTGCAATTACTTGTGTAATTATATACTTTTGATGCTGCCCAAATTATAGTCTTGTAAATTTGATAGTAATCACATAATTCTTTACCAGAAAACAAAAGTTCAGCTTCTTAGAGTGAGTTAACCATCAGATAATTTTGTATTTCCTATGTTTTCTCTTCCTAAATATTTCTCAGATACTTATCAACTTTGCAGGTGAAGCTCTAAGTTGAGTACTTATTCTGCATTGTTAATAATCAAATGTGATAAGCTTTTTAACATGTTTTTTTTTAATTTAAACAACACAAACTGACAAAAATGATTTTAAACCTTTATTGAATTTCTATTCAAAATGAATTATTTGCATGTACTGTTTTTTAATTAAAATAGCATCTGCTTAGCTCGTTTACATTCTTTCTGTCAGAATTTCTGCCTGAGGATTCTATATATAATTAATGTAAGAAAAACAAGACAGTGATCCCTTGGTAGTAAACTGGTAATGGATTAAAAGACCATAGCTCTGAAATTCCAGGAATGTGACACACTTTCTCAGAAAGATGCACTTAGTGTTGAGGTCTAGATAAATTGAAAAGTGCCCTCTAGTGTACTTAGCCAAAGCTAGACATTCTGAGTATATGTGTGTGTGTGTGTGTGTGTGTGTGTGTGTGTGTGTACATATATATTATAGCTATTTAAGAGGGATTACTATAAATAAATTTATAAGTAATAATAAACATGATTTAAGGAGAATCATTACTTTGTCCAGAGTATAGCTTTGAGTATTCACCTAGGCCATGTGACTAGTGTCTTAGAATGTAATGTCTTACATTTGATAAGCTAGTCCAGGGAATTTCTTTATTTTAGGATTTGGACTGGATTAGTGCTTTTCAAATTGTAGATTGCCACCCATTATCAGTTTGTGAAGACAGTATTTAGTGGGTATGCACAGCACTTAAATGAAAGAGAATAGCAAATAGAGTCCATCCTATATAATAAAAGGCTAATATGCAAACCAACTGAATGATGGAATGACCAGTCACTATGACACACACTGACCACCAGGGGGCAGACGCTCAATGCAGGAGCTGCCCCCTGGTGATCAGTGTGCTCCCACAGGGGGAGCGCCCCTCAGCCAGAGCCAGGCTCACAGCTGGCGAACGCAGCGGCAGTGGCGGGAGCCTCTCTCTCCTCCGCAGCGCTAAGGATGTCCGACCTGACGGCTTAGGCCCGCTCCCCGTGGTTGTTCAGCCCAAGTCCAGACAGACTCAAGGTATGGAGACAAGGAGACAGTGAGCTATGGGAGAATTTTAGAAGGGCTAGTCACAAAATGATGAGAGTGGAGGCTGTTACAGTGAGTCAGAAACTCTTCTTTTGATAAACAGTAAATTAGTTTGACAATCTTTATGTAGCACACTGTCATTGAGTTTTCCCAGCCCATGGAGTTTTACTTTCGTCTTTTGAAAATACTGGATCAGCTTTTGATACTTTTGCAAAACACTCAAGTAAAAATAAATGAAATATTGAGTGTCTGAATCCAGGCTAGCCTTGTTGATTAAACAAGAACTATAGTGAGAAAAGGTATTTTCAGAGAATACTTTCAAAACTATACATTTCCTATAATGTAGTACATTGTTAAAATGGAAGATTTTAGAATGAAATAATAGCAGTAGTTTAAAAAAATGACCTTGATGAGGCCTTTCTGTCCTTTCACTTCTGGTCCAATCCTTACCTGTTTTAGCTTGTGTATTCTCGATATTGGCGATTTTAAAATGTTGCCTTTCCTGGGGAGCCTTCCTTGATATCTTTCCTGTCAAGATAGTTTTCTGTCTTTTGTGAGGGTATTCACCTTCCTCTCATTGTATGATGTGCTCCCGCTTCATATTTTTAAGACTGAGCTGCTTAAAAGTTGAACCTGCGCAGTTCATTTCAGTGTACTGTGTTTTGCTTAGCACAGGGTGACCATTCAATAAATCTTTCAATGAAGAGCAAATGAACTAAACAATGGAAATATACAATAAAAGCAAGGTAATGAATAGGAAATGGAGTTCAAAAGGTTACAAATGGAATTACCTCGAGGAATTAAAATTGGATTTAATAACATTTGAACATAACGATGTTACTGTTGGCATGTTACCATATATTTATTAAGTACCCACCTTTTTAGGTACTGTGATTTTAATTGTGAACAGAATAGAAACTATTTGCATCCTCAGGCAGACTCTCTTTCATCTTTAGTCAAAAAGCATGTGAGTTCATATTATAGCATGATGGGCACTTGGGAAGATATCATGAAAAAATTCCTAATTGTACCTGAGAAAATAGTGGAGTTGCTTATTGTTTCTTTAATATTTTCTTTATATATATATATATATATATATATATATATATATATATATATATATATATATATTGCATAGAGGAAGGGAGAGAGAGATAGGAGCGTCAATGATGAGAGAGAATCATTGATAGGCTGCCTCTTGCACGCCCCACACTTGAGATCCAGCCCACAATCAGGGCATATGGCCTGACTGGGAATCGAACCATGACCTCCTGGTTCATAGGATGCCGCTCAACCACTGAGCCACGCCAGCTGGCCTGGAGTTGCTTATTAAAGATAGTTACATGATTTTTGTTACTGAACTTTTTAGATTTTTGACACCACAGTTACTTTTGCAGACTATACCACATATATAACACATTGAGTCTGAAAAGTAAATGGTAAGGATACTTAGAAATAGCGAGTACCTCTGATTATTTTGGTTAAGGTGAATTGTTAATGAAATAAGAAACCAGGCCATAGGCACCTTAGCAAGATGACAACCCTTATGTAATAATATATACAGGTGTTTTCCATCTTTTCCATCTTCAGAGAGCATACCCCAATGGGTCCCTCTTAAAGCTTTATATGGCTTAGGAGAACTTTATCTGTGGTTACCTATGTAGAATGATCTGTGTTTTCTTTGTGTGTGTGTGTGTGTGTGTGTGTGTGTGTGTGTGTGTGTTTATTTGATATCCACAGAGCACGTGCCCATATAGACGTTCAATATATACTTACCACAAAATAATGTGTAGACAAGCATTTTCCTCAGAAATAATGAAATTGAATTTTTGTATGATGATTAATTTACTCAACAAACTGACTTCATACTAGACAGTGAAAACAGAGGTTACCAAGGCAATAGACCAACATATAGAATCTTTTAGTCCTATTTCCTTTGAAACCTGCAAAGGTGTTGTAGTCTTTGATCATTTGGGTAATAAAAAATGCTGACATCGGAATGCTGGAAAAAAAAATTGTAATGTTCCATGTCATGAAGTGTTCATCATTAAAATGTTTGTCATTAACTTTTGGGTGACTGGCATTTTGCCTATCAGGATTTCAAATAAAATTTCCTCTTTAATAATACACAAATGTGTAACTAGATGAGGGAATTATATGTTCGGAAATATGGTTTGCAAATTAAGTTTAATACAACCTATTGAAAATCTATGAAAACCTTTAAATGTGCATTTGATGGATTTAATGTAAATACCTAGGAGAGGTTTCTTAGGATTGCAGCGATACCCATGGTGAAAATGGGCTAAAAGGGTGTTGAAGCAAAGTGGCCTGGAAACAAAAAATTAACCGCTGATAGGACTTGACAAGGTACGAGGTATAGTGAGAGGAGCCATTAAAGCTAGTCTTCTGATTCCTTTTCTAGTAATACGACCTTGGATAAATCTCGGCAGCCTCCATTTTCTGAGCTGCAATATTAACATCAAATTAAGTGCTTACTACAACCAAGCTCTGATCTAGATACTTGGGATAAAAACAAGAGGAAGTATTTATTCCTGCTTTCAAGGAATTTGGGGTTTTAGAAGGAGAAACATAGAACTAGATAAGTTTGCAGCCACGTGGTGAGTGCAGAGAGAATGTCCATGGTGCATTGACATAATTAGAACACAGTTTGGAGGGGAAGCTCAAGAGAGCTTATGTATGTGGTCAGAGAAGATGCCTCAGAGAAGTTTCTCCTGTCTCGAGTCTTAAAAAGGGAGGAGTAAGATTCCACCAAGCAGCCAGGATATTCTGTGGATTCAGTCAGGATAGATCTTTAAGAGGGAGCTCTGTGTGTAGAATATTCTAAGTTCTTGCAAGTCACTGTCCTAACTTCCACTGTATTGTGTGAACGTACCTACGTGTACACACACACACACACACACACACACACACACACCACACCACACACACACACACACACACACACACATCACACACACACACACACACACACACACACACACACGCACTTGGCAAATGAACTTTGTGTCCTCAAAATATTAGGGAGCAGAGATAGAAAATATGGACTAGCTGATTTCTAATGGCCTATAATTGTGATTGCATAATCTGAAAATTATCTACATATAATGAGTTATTCCATTATATCTGGCTGATAATTTACCAATTAGGTTCTTTCCTCAGAACACTGGAGATGGAATCGAGAACTTATGCCCAGGTGTCAGATTGCACCACTTTTAAGAAAAATATGCTGGCAAAAGTGAGCCCTACAGTTGTCAAACACTGTTTTTGAAGACTTTACAGTGTATTAATTTATTTAATCCTTACAGAATTCTATGAGGCATAGGAGTTATTATTTTTCCGATTTTACAGATAGGGAAACTAAAGTTCAGAGTTTTGCCTCTGAACAACGTCTATCACTCTGCTAGGAAACAGGGGCACCTGGGTTCAAATCTAGATGGTCTGTGCTGATCAGTGTATTTCCAAAATAGCATATGGTTCAGAAGATCCTAGGAATATCCGTCTGGTCCCGCAGACCAGGACTTTCAAGTTATATGTGTAGCCAAGAATTAGGTTTTAAAGCACACAGGAAGTGCGCAAGCAAATTAGCCAAACTCTGGGATATAATAGGATATTTTTCTACAAGTTAATGTGGTTGACAAGCTTGCCAGATTACTGTTGCAGAGCTGAGCAGAGCAGAAACTGGAAATCAGATAGATGTCCGAAGACTCTTTGTTTTCTTATAAGAAGCACTTGCTTGTTTTTGAGAATTTTATCAAGCCTTCTGTGTTTCTTTTTGCCTTGAATAGTAAGTTGTTGTTGTTTTAAAACTGGGTCTCACTAAAGAGCAGGATTAGTTCTTTATTTCCACATTCTTGGGGCATCCGTAGGAATATGGATATGCTGGCTCTGATCTTTGCCTTTTTAGTAAGGCTCAGTGTACAAGAGTGCTGTGTGTGGGGCACCACGATAGCTCACAGTAACCCCTCCTTTCATGCTTTTCTTTGAAAACCTAACATTTGTTATTGTGATTTTGGGAGTCTTAGCCACACAACTTGTGTAAGTGCAAACATTACCATTTCATCTTTGAATCAAGCCTGCCTTTTAAGTTAGTCTCCTGATAGTTTTATACTGTATCTTCTGCTATGGAAGACTTTAAGAGGAGGGAGCTCATGACCCCTAAATGGGGGTGGGAGGGGAGAGTTGAGCATACTGGAGGGAATTCCAGGTGGGGAGAATGGTATGAAGAAAGTTACAGAGGCAGGAAGGAACATACTAGATTTTAGGTTATGAGTAAATTATTAAGACTCAATTCCATAGTGTAAACAGATTAACTTGGTATATTTTAATGAATTATAGGGAATAAATAAATGGAATTTTATACGTAGCACCTTGGTGTCACAGGTACCATTTGCTTCTTTCTTTTATATGACTAGTTAATTCCATAAAAATAGATCATTCATCCACCTTTCAGCATGTAAGGGCTAACACAGAAGCAGCAGCAAAGTGGCAACCGTGGGATGTACTGGGAAGATGACTGTATTGAGTTGGGGCCGGGGGGCGGGGGGGTGTAGATTTGGAACAAAGAGCATGAAGGTAATTACTAGTATGAGTTGGGAAATAGGAAAAACACATGCAGACTATAGGAGACAGATCCTTGTTTGAGCAAAATACCTCTTTATTGAATAAGTGTGTTTGCACACATTATCCAAGGAAAATGTATCCTAGACACAATAAGGGAATGAATTGTGGTGCAGGGAATAGGGAATGTGCAGTCTTTGGAAAAGCCACCAGTACATGCCCTTGACCGAAATTGAACCTGGGACCCCTCAGTCCGCAGACCAACGCTCTATCCACTGAGCCAAACCGGTTTCGGCATCATCATTCTGTTCTTGATGTCTATGAGTTTGGTTCTGTTTGTTCATTTATTTTGTTTTTTAGATTCCCCATTTAAGTGAAATCATATGGTATTTGTCTATTAAACCATTTTCCATTTTCCTTTACTTTGTTCATATTTTTTACTATTATGCATGTAATTTTATCCAAATCTTTTTTTAAATTTTGAGATTCTTTAAAAAATATATTCTTATAAAATGAATCTGTTAAGATTCTTTTCAGAAAGATTGTATTAGTTTGTAGACTTAGAAATGTATGAGGCAGTTTCACATTACACAAACAAACAAATCTTTGGTAATTTGATAGAAGAAAATTTCACCTCATTATAATTTTTGGCTTTCTTTTGTCCTTGCCAATGAAATAGAATATTGTATATGTTTATTTCCTCTTCCTGTTCCTTTTGTTTACCTACTCTGAAATTGCTATCATGATTGTTACCCAATTCTCATATAAAGTATTTAACCTTTGTATTATTTGTTTAGACAATTTGTCTTGGGAGATGTAATTTTCTAAAACATTTCTGTTGTTATTATAAATTAGATTCTGCCTAAAGTTACTCTTAATTTTCCTATAAGAAGCACTTGCTTGTTTTTGAGAATTTTATCAAGCCTTCTGTATTTCTTTTTGCCTTGAATAGTAAGTTGTTGTTGTTTTTTAATCTGGTAACATTCAGCTTTACAAGGGAGAAATTAAAAGTATTTGAGGCTGTACATGAAGTCATCTGAGTACAGTAAGAAGTTGATTGCACAATTATTGAATCGTAGTTTCTTGTATTTCAGGTAAATTTTTCTCTGCTTTTAAACATGTTTAATGAAGATCCTTTTGCTGGTGTTCTAAATGTAAATCTTGACTCAGGTTTTAATGGAAAGTACCAGGGAAGGGTCATTAGAGCAGTGTACTAGGGCATAAGGACACTGGCTCAAACAGGGTTCCTATGAGCCATTTTTCTTGCAACTCCTTATACAGGAGACCCTGGAACACGGGGGGGTTAGGCATGTGGACGTGGTGCAGTCAGCATATGTGTATGACTTTTGATTCCCCCAAAATGTAACTACGAATAGCCTACTGTTGACTGGGAAGCTTTCCCACTAACATAAACAGTCAATTAACAAATATTTTGCGTTTATATATTATATACTGTATTCTTACAACGCAAAGTAAGCTAGAGAAAAGAAAATGTTGAAGTCATAGGGAAGAGAAAGTACATTTTATAGCATTTATTGAAAAAAAAAATCTGCGTTTTTTTTTGTCAATAAATGTGGACCTGTGCACATTCAATAAAAGTGAACTCTTGCGTTGAAACCCGTGTTATTCCAGGGTCAAGTGTCATTTGTTGGAACGTCTGACACCAGCAGTTGGAAGTGCTCTGTTCCCTCTGCCCTGCTGCTTTCTGCAGGAGCAACTGGGAAGGGCGGTAGCGGGTTGTCCATGTAGGGGCAGGGCGTTTACACTCGGATTTGCCGCCATGCTGTTTCATAGTTCCCTTGATGTTCAGCTTGGAAGTTAAATACAAGAAAGGATATCATTTCGACTCTGTAGAAAAGTACTAGTATTTCTTTTTTAAGGCAACGTTTTATAACTTTACATTGTCAGATTTAAATTATCTTTCTATTCCTCTCTCCCTCTTTTTCTGAATGGTCTGGTGACAGATTTGAAAATAGTTCAGTATGTTATTTAGAACCTCATCTTTTCATTAAAAACTGAACAAACTTCACCCTGGCCGGGTGGCTCAGTTGGTTGGAATGTCGTCCTGTACACCAAAAGGTTGCGGTTTTGATTCCTGGTTGGGATGCTTATAGGAGGCAATGATTTGATGTTCTCTCACATCGATGTTTCTCTCTCTCTCTCTCAAATAAATTAAAAAACAAACAAAACATATCCTTGAGTGAGGATTAAAAGTTTTTGAACAAACCTTAACCGCAGAACACAAAAAAACCGTAATAACACCAAAACCACCCATGAAATCGAAGTCGTTACATTATCATTTAAGAAATTATGTGATAACCTTCATATCACTTTGGGAAGTAGTTTCGGTTTTAACACAGAAAAGTACTTTATAAGTCATCACTTTGCTTCAGGGAGGACTTTTCCTACCGAGTGGGTTTTCTGTAGTTTGTAGAAGTGGTGGAGTTGCCTCCAACTTGAGAATTTTTAGTTTCCATGACTTATTCCAGAGTCTAATGGAGGAATTAGAATGGGCAAAAGACAAAAATACAAATGGATAAATGAGGGAGCAATACATGTCTAGGTGGTGTTGCCAGTAAAAAAAAAAAAAATTAAAAATATAGCATTGTGAAAAGGTTACATTAAATGATTAATATGGAAGTAGAAATAAACTGTTGTACCTGAAGAAATGATGAACACTATTTTGCAAGAACTTGGTATTTCTTTCCACTGTTATAATTTAGGCTCTTCACATAATACTGGCAGGTTAAAAGGATTATATGTTAATGAATAAAAAAGATGTTTTAGGGTTTGGTTGATAAAGATAAAGGAGTAAGTCAGAGATGGCGAATGCCAGCACTGGTAATGGACTCTGGCCTGAGTTAATGTTTCAGTAGAGCTTGGAGGCACAGCCCCAGTCCCATAGAGGTCCCCCGTAATCCAAAGTCCTGGTGCTTACTGGATCCTAGGCAGCATGAGCAGTAGCATCCATGACAGGGTTTAGTTCAGAGTAATTAAGTAACAGTACCCGAAAGTTGAAGGTTTTAGATTACAGCTTAATAAGAAGACTTTTATAGGCATGTATGATTTTACAGAAATGTACACAAAGCAGAGAGAATGGAGACCATGTTAGACAAGCACAATGTTTCCAGTCAAGTGCTTGAAGTCCCTCACAAGTCTAAGCTTATAGCAGCATGCACTATGTTTTTGTGGTTTTTTTTTTTTTTTTTTGGCCAGATTAGCATATTTTCTTGCAAAAATTCTCACAAGTGATGCAAAATCCAGTGATAGAATTCCAATTCTGGTCTCACAAATTCCCATCTGGTAGCAGTGAATCTGTATATTAGGAGTTATCCCCTGAATGTGAGTGATTTCAGTCCTAAGTCACTGCACCTGTTGCTGGGAGGTATGTATTCCAGTCACCAGCCTAAAGCACAGAGAGTTATGGCTTGACATTGTATAGCTTGGAGGAGGGGGGCGGTGGGGAGATTGTCTTTTCAAAATCATTTGTTTAGAGTGGAGAAAATGGAGCGAAACAGTTCATTGTACTCTGAGCACCCCTATTTGGCAGCATTCACATCTGTACAGCACAAAGCTGCAGTATTGATTCTTTGGCTTTTAGGGCCTCCCACAAGTTCTTTCTTCGATTGTCAAGAGTTGCAAGATGGATTGGATTACACTTTACTTGTTGGGATGCTTTTTTTTTTTCTTTGTTGAATTAGAAATTGGTTGAAAATACAGCTTTGAATAAATGTCATAGTAATAGTGTGATTAAAAGGCTTTAGTTTGTTGATGGAGGAGTTGCATTGAATACTTGACCATCAGACACACTGCTTCCTTTCTGCCCTTCTTCCTCTACAACTAGCAGCACACAGCACACACACCCTGACTGTGCCTCCTACACAGGAGTCCCCAAACCTGCTGCTAAAGGTCATTGTCATTTGGAGAGGCATTACCATAGCATTTCAGACCATGAACCTGGGAACTGAATGACCAGGTTTCAAACCTTGATTTCATTCTTACTGGGTGTATGATCATGGACAATGCAATTTTTCTTTGCCTCACTTTCTTCCTCTTTAAAATGGTGATAATAACGATACGTATCTCATACAGCTGTTTTGAGGATTTATTGTCAGTGATTGCTTGTAATGTCCTTAGAGGGACTTCTGGTGATTATGGATTGATGAGAGTGGCAAATCCTCTCCCTCCCAAACAAGTATATACTACTGGACAAAATTGTCAACAACCACCATTTGAGGGCCCTGGAAATTAACCAAAGCCATATAAGAACTTGGGAAGCATTTAATGATGAAAAGTTGATAGAATTTTTGGTGTGAACAATGGAAGTTTAACGCCTTCCAGCTTGGGGCGGCTCCTTTCCCCCAACTCCTTAGCTGTGTATGTCATTTTAGTCCTTTCATTAGGGTAAGGCTGACGGTGAAATGCAATGACTCTGCTGCCAGGGAAAGTTGCCTTGATGTGGAGCAGAGATGGAAACCTATGCCCAGCAGTGTTGTCAGTAAAAGCAGTCAACACTGTGGAAAACAGATGGGGAAAACCCGTAGTCCTGCCTGAGATTGTGGTCCCAGGTGGGGAGACTGGAGGGCCAGTCTGAAACTGGGAAATTTTGGGAATAAAAGAGCCAAAGTTCTCTCTATGCTTTTTTGGTGAACGGGAAACTACACATGTGTCGAGGAGAAAAAATTACCCAGACTGACTAGAAAATGTCCTGGATTCTGAACACTCTTCCTAACCCACACTCAGGTCAGTCAGCAGAGGTTAGACACCTTGTTATGTAGGTTCATGGTTTTTGTGAAAAGTCTCTGCTCCGACATTGGCTGGTCACTAAGCGTGGCAGAGGCAGGGGTGATCCCTAGGAAGCCAGATGAGAAAATAAAAATAAGAACTAAAATAACCACAGCAGTAACAACAATAAGGAGAGATTTCAGGGCTGTACGCTATGGGGGAGACCAGTCTGCAGATTTAAATCCAGTCAGGATACTAAGAAGAAAATGTCACAGCAGCAGCGATTCTCAGGGAAAGGAGATCTGAACCAAGTGTTGCTAACAGTATTTTATTTCAAATGTCTAGTTTTCAACAGCAAAACATTAGACGACATGCAGAGAAACAGGGAAGTTGACCCATCCATACTCAGGAGAAAAAGCATTCAATGAAAACGTCCTCTGATGTGGGCCCAGAGGTTAGATTTAGCAGGTAAACATTTCAGAGTGGCTGTTAAGAATATGTTCAAAGATTAAAATAAAACTATATTAGAGAATTCAGGGGAAATATGACAATGACTTAAAAATATGTAATCTCAATGGAGATATAAAACTATTTTATAAAGCTCTTGGAGAAATTCTTGGCACATCTTAGTTATTTTATATCAGTGTGCTGCAAATAAATTCACATTTTTCCTCCCCAAATACAGATATCTTAGCTTCATCTGAATCCAGAGATTCAGACTGAATAGGTCTAGATTAGGGCTTGAACATCTGTCTTCTTGAAAACACTCTACCAGATGACTCTGATGAAAAGTGATGTTTGGGAATCAACCATATAGCCTTGGCAAGTTATTTTAATTTTTTTTCTTAAAAATACCCAATTTAAACAGTTAAATTACTTCATGTACAAAGGAAGAAAGTGGGAGTAAGAAATAGTGGCCCTACTTGTGATAATTTATTCTGTGTGACTCAGAATAGTTAAGTCATTAGTCTGTACAAAAAAAGTGTGTGTGTCGGGGGTGAGGGGTGGGAGGATAAATAAATGTCTAGGAATAAGGTTTGTCTGCCTTTCCCTAAAGATTTACTTAGTTAAAATGCTGACTTTTTAAAATTAATAATGATTGCAATACTTTTATTTCAATTATACTGTGCTCCAAAATTTTATATGAGGTCACTTGTTTGAATTTCCACACAGATTTTGCTGCAGAAATAAGTGACCTCTCTGAGGCCCTAAAAATATTTCAATTAGCCTGGTCAGCGTGGCTCAGTGGTTGAGCATAGACCTGTGAACCAGGAGGTCACAGTTTGATTACTGGTTAGGATACAGGCCCGGGTTTCGAGTTTGATTCCTGGAGGGGGGACGGGCGGGAGGAGGAGAGCAATGTTTCTCATCATTGATATTTCTAGCTCTCTCTCCCTCTCCCTTCCTCTCTATAATCAATAAAAATACATTAAAATATTTCAATTAAAACAAATATAATAATACTAGTTTAAGCTGGATTATTGGTAAAGGCAGTACAGTCCAATATCTGAAAATGGAAGAAAGCAATAGTGTACATAAAGTTGACTTATGAATTTGGGGAAGCTTATAAATAAACTCTTGGAAAGAGTTTGTCTTCGTTTTCCCAGCTCCGTTTCTGTATTTCTTCTTCATTGATAGTGCACCTCTCCACATATTTTTAGTAATCTCATAAGACATAAGCCTTCCTAGTGAAAACCTACCAAAGTTGGGGTTTGCCACAATGCCCTAAAGATTTCTGTGCTCCAGATTGTGTCCTTTTCTCTTCATTTCAGTTATACCTTTAGTTTTTCTCAGTAGAACTGAGAGGTCAGCCAAGTTTGAGAACTGCAGTTTTCTAAATCATATTAATGCGTAACCCAGTAACCGTTTTGAAGGATTATTTGCATCTTAGAAAGAGGATGCCCGTTTATCCAGGTGACATTCTGTTTCCCTGAATCAGTGAGATGCATTCTGCGGTAAAAGTTAAAGTGAACAAGGCGTGGGCTTAGGATCAACCTGGACAAAACTCAGCTCTTCACCTTGGCAGTTTATATCTTGGAACAGTTTACTTCTGAAGGTTGGCATTTCTCAATAAAAAGGGATATAAGGAATAATTCATGGGATGCAGAGTAATTAAAGGATAGAGATAAGAACAACATGCCAAAATTATTTGCTAGTATTTTGTAACAAGAACAGTATAGATGGCAATAGGTTGGACAACTGAAATAAAACATTGAGGCAATGTAGAAGTTTTTGCTGTGGTATCTGACCTATAGGTAGCAAACCAGCATAGTGAAGACCTGATTCTCCCCAACACACTTCTTCTTGGCTGTTCTTGGCTTTTTCTGCCTTTACCCTTTCTCCTATGCTCTGTTACTACTTTGGGATCCCTGGTTAAAAAATGGTTAAACTTTTAATTCATTTGGGAATCTTCTTTATAGCATTCATGAACAGTGGTTAGCTATACTCTGCCTCATGCAATATACATAAATTCATATAGGATTTCTCAGTAAGCACTTCATATACGGTATATGATCTCATTTTAGAGTCATACAGATATGAAAAGTGACATTACAGATGTTTTTAAATCTCTCTTCTGTAGATTGACAGAACTGAATCTTAAAGAACTTTCGCCCTTTCTGGGAGTTTCAACTTTCTGGCTCCTTTGAAGGCCCATCTTCTGATTATTGCCAGTTTTAAATGTTATTAATTGAAGTAATTTATTGTGCCTTAGTATGTTGCTGTCATAGTGTCGTAGTTATTTTAGGGAAACTGCTAAGACGAAAGTATTTTTAAGATACTGCTACTAACAGGAATTTATATGTCTACATTAAAGGAAAAAATAAGGCAAATGTATAGCCCAGTTTTTATTCAGTTGCATAAATGAAACCTGTTTCTTGAATAGTTGTTACATTCTATATTTGTAAAACTTGTCAATATTTATAAATCCATTGATTAAATTTGTTGTTTTTCTTTAAGTTAGCTCAAAAAGAACCACTTATTTTCTGCTAGATTATACAGAGAATATTGTGTTTAGAGTATTTTTAAATTGTCTTATAAAAGTGAAAAGTTCAGCTAAAGGTACATATATAATAAGAAATTCTTGACTCATTAAAGAGCGAAGGATTTAAATTAGTATATGAATGGTTAACTTAAAAAACATAGTTTGAATATTATTTGAAAAAGCCTTTAAATAGCATATTTCATAAATAAGTTAATTTAACTTAAATTTATTTTTTTTCCAGGTTTCAGCAGAGCAGCTTTACCATTTGGGTTAGTTCGGCGAGAATTGTCCTGTGAAGGTTATTCTATAGATCTGCGATGTCCGGGCAGTGACGTCATCATGATTGAGAGCGCTAACTATGGTCGGACAGACGACAAGATTTGTGATGCTGACCCATTTCAGATGGAGAATACAGACTGCTACCTCCCAGATGCCTTCAAAATTATGACTCAGAGGTAAATATTCATGTGTTACTATCCCATTGTAGCTACTACATCTAAATTGGTAAAATTATTATTCCAGAATCGATGGGAACAGTCTATATTTCAGTCTACTTATTAAATTGAATTAGGATTTTACCTACTAATGTTGATCGCTACTATATGTTTTTAAGTGTTTATTGTTTTGATATAGATTGGCATATCACAAGGAATATGTAACACATATACAGTATTTTGATTTTTAAGAAATATAAAGGTTACAAATATGTAATTTCAAATGTAATGTTTTTTAGGGCTTCAGATTCTGAAATATTTTCTTATATCAAGAATGTTTAAATGTCTGGGTCTGGCAATATTTGCACCTTAATTTTTAAAATTAATACACTTTATTTTTTACAAAAATAGCAGAAAATATAGAGTTAATATACCCCCATCCCCAAATGTGCACAACCTCTCCAACTATCTAAATTTCACACCACAATAATACATTTGTTAAAAATAGATGAACCCACATTGACACATCATACCCAAATCCTTAGTTTACATTAGGGTTCACTCTTGGTTTTGTACATTTTATTGGTTTTGACAAATTTATGACATGTGTCCACCATTTTTATTACATTAGTAGTCCCCTTATCCCAGGGGATACCTTCCATGACCCCCAGTGAATGCCTGAAACCTGGATAGTACTGATAGTACTGAACCTTACATATACTATGATTTTCCTTTATAAGTATATCTTTTCACTGAAAGAAAGCACTTATGGCCTCTCTTTGGCATATCTTAATTGCCAGCATCACCATTCTTGCACTTTGGGGCCTTTATTTTAAAGAGTTACTTGAACATAAGCCCTGAGATACCAAAACAGTTAATCTGATAACTGAGATGCTAATAAGTAGGGTAGTATATGCAGCGTGCATACGCTGGACAAAAGGATGCTTCATGTCCCCAAAGGCACTCAGAATGGAGCACAGTTTAAAACTTATCAATTGTTTATTTCTGAAATTTTTCCATTTAATATTTTTGGACCATAGTTGATTGCAGGTCACTGAAATTGTAGAAAGTGAATGTGTGTGTATGTGTGTGTGTGGGGGGGTTTGCTACTATATCTTATAGAATAGTTCCACTGCCCTAAAAATCCTCTGTGCTCCACCTGTTTATTCCTTCCTCTTCACTAATCCCATGACAACCATTGATCTTTGTATTGTCTCATAATTTTGCCTTTTCTAGAATATCATACAGTTGGGATCATACAGTGTATAGCCTTTTCAGATTGGATTCTTAATAATATGCATTTAAGTTTCCTCCATGTCTTTTCATGGCCTACTAGCTCATTATTATAGCATTAAATAATATAGCATTAAATAATAGTCTGAATATACACAACACCCATATATAGACACACCTACACACATTTATTTGGGTGACAAACCATTGGTTAATTTTTTGTTTTAAAGATGATTTGTTGGAAAGTGGTTAAAACTTTATTAAATTATATTTCTTAAATGGACATTTGACTTCCTACATAGAGAGAGAATACAGAGAACTGCTAACCTTGGGTGTCTCCTTTCTTCTCCCTTAGCACAGAGCACCTACCTCTTGGCATCTATTCTTTCCTAAATTTTGGTACTATTGGCATTTTAATTATGTATTAAAATCGTGGTTAGTTATGATTGAATTAGTGCAGTTAGTATCCATCAATCACAGGTATTTGGAACATAGAGACTCTGAAGAAAAACTTAACTACCACAGACTTTATTATACATTATTGCTTTTTATTTTGTTTACTAGGAAAACCCTTCATCTTTCTTTTTAAAGCCTTTACCCTCTTCTCCTGCTTTTTTCCCCTCTGGGCACAATATTCTGTCTAGTTTAATAATTAACCATTTATTCATTCTTTACCTGTTGATCTAATAGTTCAATGGAAGTGTTACGATCTGAGTATTAGAAGCAGGTCAGAGAGGAATGGGAAGTGAAAAATTACTCAGTATAATTACCTGTTTTTACTAAAGCAGTGGGAGTTAGTAGAAAGAAAGAACCTAGAAGAATTGGCTTTGAGGAATTGTGCATTGTAGGTAACTTTGTATGTGAGATCATACATTTTAAATACACAGTTGAATAGCTAGCAAATACATCGAAAGGTCAGTGGTGAGCAGACAGGTTAAATAGCCATCCTCAGACAGTGATGAAAGAAAATTTAGTTTATTTAAGGAAAAGGGGATGGGAGATGGGAGTACCTAAAGGGAAGGCACTGAGCCAAAGGGTATTGGGTTCATGATGGCAGCAAAGATAATACTTAGGACAGTGACACAACGAAGGGCATGGAAGGAGCAACAGGAAAGCCCAGGCCGGGCTGCTTTGGCTCCCTGAGAAGTCAGAGACAAGAGGGCCTTGGAGACAGGTTCAGGGGGCTAGCCCATTGCTCCCCTGGTTGCAAGTCTCATGGAGTCTCTTAGGGGGTACATTGCATGTGGGAGGTTGGCAGGGGCATGCTCCTTGGAGGAAGAGAGTGCACTGGGTCCTTTGTCCTGAGCATATTTATCTTTCTTGCAGGTGGGAATCTTAGGGGAAGTCTCAGGGGAAGGTCTTAATAGAATATTCATCAGCTTTCCAGTTTTGCTGCTTCAGAGTCATGGTTTCCACTGATTGGTCGGTGCCAGGGCAGGGGATCATTAGTCAGATAGCTGGTCCTGAGGCAGCCACAACATCACTTGTCTGGTTTTGTTGCTTTTCTTGGCCTGGAGCAGAAATACCACTGAGGCCTAGATGTTATTTGTAGGGAGGAAAAGGTCAGGGGGTCCAAACTGCATGACCAGTGGTATTCTACGGGAGGATAAGTTACCCTGGGGGCTAGGTTCTTGTTTTCCCAGTTTTGCCCCTTGCTAGGCATCTGGGACTTTCCACCCTGGTAAGTTGTACCTGGCCCATCATCCTTGCTCTGCTCATGTCTAACATGCATGTCTTGTCATACTTATAAATAACATTATAGGAGAAATGCAAGGTAGACACAAAGTTAGTTATTTTTATTGTTTCACTAGAGACCCGGTGCACAAACTTCCCTCAGCCCGGCCTGCGCCCTCTTGCAATCCAGGACCCCTTGGGGGATGTCGGGCCTAAACCATCAGTCAGACATCCCTCTCACAATCCGGGATGCTGCATGCACCAGTGACCATACTTTTCTTACAGGTGAAAGGCATTTTTTTTGCCCTGATTATAAAAAGTAGTACATAACATGGTCCTTCTGAGGTACTATTACCATTTTCCCCATCTTACGGGTGGAAAAACTGAAGCAGAGAAAAGTTAAGTAATTGACTTTGTCACACAGTTATAAGTGTCAGAATCAGGGCTGACCACAAAAAGTGCAAACCAGAGTCCATTCATGTCATTGTTGCATCATCCTGTTTTTTCAGTGTTGAGTAGCTTTGCCAGGTTTTAATTTTTAAATGTAAGAGACTGTTACCAATATATAGGGTACGGGGTCCCTAGGCCTGGCCAGCGATAAGGACTGATCTGTGGGGTGACTGGCGGGGTGATCAGGGGGCCCCCGCTGGCACCCACCATGGCTGGAGGCCTGGTGCAGCCCGCTCGCTGGCCCTGCCCCTCGTCGCCACCATTGGTCGCCTCCCTCTGTGGGGAGACTGGTGGGCGGGGTGATTGGGGGGTCCCCCGCTGGCACCCGCCTTGGGCACTGCCCGCTTGCCAGCCCCGACTTGGGGCAGCTCCTGTGTTGAGCATCTGTCCCCTGGTGGTCAGTGCATGTCATGGCGACCTGTCTTTCAACTGTTCAGTCGATTTGCATATTAGGGTTTTTTATATAGGATTATGTTATAAAAGCAGGGCTGCATTTTTTATAAATTCTTTTGAAAGGAAATGGAGTCTTGAGGTACTTAAATTTTGAAAAAGCATACAGTTGTTTTCTGTACCTTTATTATCAAAATCTCTAATCAAATTATGTGTATTAACATAAATAAGAGGTCAATTCCAAAACTGACTATAGAAACCCTATTTTAAAATTGTTGTATTATACTGGTGGCTTATAATTACTTAATCACCATAGTGACAATTTAAACATGAACACTTTATTTTACAAGGAAGACAGTGTTAAATGACTTAAAAATGAGTGTCATAGTGGTAGCTTATAATTACTCCATTCTGTGTATGTAGATAAACCTTTAAGGCAGTCTGTCATATTTGACTGTTATTTGGTTACAAATAGCTGTAAGAAAAATGGAAGACAATATTTGTGCAGCTGAATTATTACTGAATCAATTTTGAGTGTATATACTTGTCCCTGTTTTTTTTTTTTAATTTAAAAATACTTTAAGTACAATAAAATAAGAGTTATTTTCACCAAACTCCTAATAATTTGGCAAAATTTTCCATTTATAGTCATAAAAATGTGATATTTAATAGAGCAAAAAAGAGACGTTGTTTTTCTTTAATGTAGAAAAATTTCTATTTGGAAAGCTCTTAGCACTGGAATTTTTCTATTAAGTTTGAAATTCCCCGTTTTCTTCCTGTAATGATGGAAATTGACACAGAATTTTCTATCACTTTAGCAGTTGAGAGGCAAGTAAATAAACATACTTGTAATTGTGAATGTGGTGGCGGTAAAAGTGTTGTTATTCCTTTTTTGTTTTCTATTTCTTGATCATTTAAAGTGTGAAACCAAAAGTCTATTAATAACTGATAGTATACTTGTCTTATAAGTACACCAAATGGCTCAATCCAAAAAGTGAGAAATTAAATTCCTTTCTAAAATGATAGGTACTTTAATATTTTGTAAAATAATCACTATTATAGGTAATTTTTTTACCACTCTGAAGACAGTAGTCGGGTAACTTAAAAAAATAAGAACTGTTGTAACAGCTTGAAATTATTAAAGGCAAAAATTTCCCAGCTACTACTCTGAGGTATTTGATGAATAAGTTAATTAGAAATTACCTGCAATATTGGTTCTTTGCAGTACTTGGGTACAATCTAGTTTGTGTCTTACAGTGATGGGCTAAATTGTACCAGAGATCCTCTTCTGCATTGCTTTCAAACTGTCTTTTTGTTCATGTTCTTCGCTCTAAGAATCTGTGCATTCTCATCTAGGTAGTTTGCTGCCTAAGATTTTTCTCTATAACATGTCCTTAAGTTTTTAGCACTTTGGCCTAGAGATCTGAAAGTAAATGTTTATTGTTTTTGTTTTTGGTATTAAAGGTAAGGTTAAGGTGCATGGGTATTAGGTTCAGTTTTAGAGTCTTAACTCATACTGTCAGCGTACCTCTGTCAATACAAAGAGGTTCCAAAATTAGTATATACTGCTCTCAAGAAGATGGTAAGAATACGTGCCTCAGTTTTTCTCTCTGGTAGGAAAAGTATAACACGTGTAAATGATTCAAAGATGTGTGTGTGTGTGTGTGTATGTGTGTGTGTATGTGTGTGTATCAAAATTGCTGGAGAAAAATAGTGTCCTAGACTTAGAGAATTAGCCTGGCTCCTTAAAAGCTTTTAGTCATTTTTTTTTTTTTTTAGCTCACAATATAGATAGCAACTGACTAGAACCTCATAGCAAAACTAACTATATTGGGGTTCTTATTAAATAAATAAAATCAAGTCTATTTTTGGTTGTTATACTGCCCATCTAAGCTCCTCTAAGTGTATTGGGGAAGAGGTTGGCGTATAAAAATAAATAGTTTGTCAAGTAGTTATAGTTTATAAGAGCAAGCACTCACAAGAGTGGTGAGAGAACATATAGATGAAGCCGACATAGAGTTGATAGTACAAGTGAACAGATGAAGTACCCCCAGAGTTCATGTAGTTTGAGCATGCAAAAGCCCTGGAGAACGCCGGCATTGAGGGGAGAGGTAAAGTTACCTTCCAGGAAACAGGATGGGCACATGAGGAGATGTCTAGTAAGCTAGTGGCAAAGTATAAGACACATACTTTTTTTTTTTCTCTTGTGATTTAGAATATTTTTTTATTTTGTTTAGAGAGCTCCAATAAAATAACCCATTGAGATTTTCAAGATAGTATTTCTTCAGGATAGAAATCAAGAAAGCAGCATTTAGCCTTGCACAGACCAGAAAAATCAGGTGGTCAACCGGACAATACTTGCGTACAATTTAGTTAAATTAAGCTAAGGAAGTGCCAAAACTTACTTTAGAGTCTAAATCATTTCCACAAAGGTTAGGATGATGGAAGTGAGCTCAAATATCTAGGAACCAAATTAATCTACTCCCATCCTATACCCCATTCAATAACTTGTATCCTTGAATTTCTAAACCAGTGTCCCACCCTGTTATCTCCAAGTATAATAACACCATTTTATTTTTAACATTTTAATCCAACAGTAACTTGGGTGGTGACAGTTTCTTGTGTGCATGACAATTTGAAAAAAACACGTTATGGTATATGTACGTGTGTTACTTTTTCTGTCCCAGGGTTCTTTACATCACAGTGGGTGCAGAGTGAGATGGAACATTGAGTGCATACTCCCAGCATGCAGTTAGAAGTAAGGCTGCAGAAAGGATCATGCATGTCTTAGTCTGGAATAAACAGAATGACCTTTCCCTCTGTCTGTCCACTTCCCTTCTTGCCACGCCTTACCAGGCAAAGGCACATAACAAGGGACCCTTTATGGGAGGAGAAAAGCATACACAATTGTTTCTATTTTAAGAGAGTTGTTAAATAGCAGATTGTTATAGCTGCTGAGGAACTTAGGACTCATCGTATCCAAACACCCTTATTACTCTTGGGGAATCAACTGTCATTGCAGTCAGTACACTGGTTCATACTGCATTCAACCCCCCCCCCCCCCCCCCCCCGCAATCCACAGGATGCATTCTGAAGCCCACAGTGGATTCCTGAAACTAGGGTTAGTACCAAGCCCTATATAGCCTACTAGGGGCCCCGTGCACGAATTCGTGCACCTTGAAAGGAACTGTGGGCTGTGGTGGGCACAGGGGCAGGTCTCCACCCATCATCTGCACCCCTGCCCAGCCCCTCCCACCACAGACCCCGGTCCCCGTCTGCCGGCAGCCCCACTCCCACTGCCGCTCCTGTGCCTGCTTGCACCTGCTGACAGCGTGGAGCGATTGGGGCCGGCGCCAGCAGCAGGTGCTAGAGGCGATGCTGGCCCCAATCACCCCTCAGGAGCAGAGGGAGGTGGAGAAACACTGAAGGGTGATCAGGGCTGGCAGCTACCACTTGCACCCGCTGATGGCACTGAGCAATCGGGGCTGGGGCCGGGCCCCGGCAGCAGGTGTGAGTGGGGCCAGTGCCGGCAGCAGTTGAGAGCACTGGGTGCCGGGTGGGACCACAGCATGTGGAAGCAAAGAATTTACAGTAATCACCAGAGGCTTGCCCTGATGACAGATGCCAGCGGGTGCTCAGTCATGTTCCACCTTGGTCTGGAGCCCCCGCTCACCTGCTCCACCATCCTGCTGCGGCTAATGCCCACCATGTTTCACACTCTGCCACCTGCTGCCAACTCCCGCCATGTTCCACGCACACCCCCTGGTGGTCAGATCATGTCATAGCAACCGGCTGTTCGGTTGTTCGGTCTATTTGCATATTAACGTTTTATATATATAGATGTTTTTTTCTGTACATACGGGGTGGGCAGAAGTTGGGTTTAGAGTTGTGAGTACACGAAACACAGAGTTTATTCTTGTATTATTATTTATTATACAAATAAATATTGTATTATTTTCCATATGAACAACTTTAAACCTACTTTTGCCCACCCCTATACATACCTATGATAAAGTTTAATTTATAAATTAGGCAAAGTAAGATGAGCAGTAACTAATAATAAAATAGAAGAGTTATAACAATATACTGTAATAAAGTTATGGGAATGTGGTCTTTCTCAAAATACCTTATTGTACTATACTTACTCTTCTTCTTTTGATGATGTAGTGTGATAAAATGCCATACCTATTCCTGAATCTATGTATCCATCCGTACTTACACTAAATAAATAGCTTGGTGTTACTCATTTCAGCGATCCCTTGCTGAAGTCTTTATATAGGCTCAATGTTTTCTGGTACAACATGTTACTATCCGTCAGAACATGTTTTGTGATCATGTTTGCCACCACAAATGTAATGCCTTTTCTATCCTAATTAAGTACTGTTACACACTGTGGCCTTACTTTGGCAGTTCGAGGTGTGTCAGCAAAACCACCATGGATTTTTCCGCTTCTTCATAATTTCACTAATGGAAGATTCATTGTTACCATGGATCTTAGCAATCTCAGCATGTGGTGTGTTTTCTTTTCTCATTAAGTCAAGAACTTTAACCTTTCCACTTGAAGGTAGCACTTCACAGCTTCTCTTTGCATATCTGAATCACCAGCATCACTACTCTTGTGCTTGGGGCATTACTAACTAAAATAATAGTTACTTAAACACAGCACTGCGATACCAAGACAGTTGCCCCCAGACAGCTACCGAGTGACATAACAGGTGGGTAGCATATACAGCCTGGATACTCGGGCAAAAGAATGATTCACGTCTCTTCGTGGGGCAGAGTGGAACCGTGGGAGATTTTATCATGCTACTCAGAATGGCACACGATTTAAAACTAAAGAATTGTTTAGGTCTGGAATTTTGCATTTAATCTTTTTGGACTGCGGTTGAGAGCAGGTAACGAACCCGGAAAGCAATACCGTGGATAGCGGAGAGGTGGAGGCAAGATGTATATTCTCCTCTTTTAAAAAAATCCTTGGGAAGGAATGGCAACATGATATCCTTCTTTTTATTTTGTGAATCTTTAAAAAGGTTGAATTATTTGTCACAGGGTCTGAAACATCAACTTATCCATATCTATAATCTCAGTAAGTGTGGAATGAAAATGTATTCTTGAATAATAAGTAATGATTCTTAAATAATAATTTTGTTATTTGGGTTTTAAAATTTGTACTTTTGTTATTCTTAAGTATTCTAATGGATATTAAGGGTGTGTGAAATATTTAAAGACAGGAGATACATACACCTGAAACCTTCCTAGGATGACTATTGGGAGCTTCTCAGAGTTTAACCATGAAAATCTATTAAAATGCAGTCACAGTGCTGCCACTGTTCTCTGGCAGACATCCTGATTATAGATTTTAGTGTGGGTATACTCTCTTTGACATATGGCCCTCTCAGCTTCTATATTGATCTTTCAGTCTTCATAAAGAAGCTTTGTATGAAAGCCCGAGCTATATGAGTTTTTTAATTTAATTAACTTTTGTTTTCTGATGTCTCTTTATAGGTAACAATAAACTTCAAACCCCTTTCTAAGATGTTCACATTCTTTTCTTTTTAAATGGTTTTATTGATTTCAGAGAGGAAGGAAGAGGGAGATAGAAATAGAAACATCAATGATGAGAGAGAATCACTGATCGGCTGCCTCCTGCACGCCCCCACACTGAGGATTGAGCCCATAACCTGGGCATGTGCCCTGACCGGGAATCCACCCGTGACCTCCTGGTTCATAGGTTGACACTCAACCATTGAGCCACGTCAGCCTGGCCACAATCCTTTCTATTTATGGCCTTCTCTTTGAAAAATACTTGCCCAATATGCATTTTTACCTAATTCAATGTTTCGTAATATTTTATTCAAAATACTTACTGGTCAGGGATACTTCTTTCTTGCTTAGTATACTTATTCTGTGTACCTATTTATTCTCATAGGAGGTAAGCCTGCCATTTCTGAGAAATTACATTCTTACCTTTATGCTCTTTAACCCAAGTGCATTTATCTATCTGTAGTGTCAGGCTTACCAACCACTTGTCCATTAAAATGATATGTACTTCGGAAAAATTAATAACTCAGATGCTACTATCTCATCATCTCTGTGTGATAACTTAGGTTATTTTCTGTTAGGTGATGGATTTCCACTAATTCTTTTACTTGTGGCTGAGCTGTTTTAAGACAACTAACTGGAATTATAAGCAACTCTCCTTAGCCAAGGATTGGGAGGTTACTAGTATAGACTCTGGAACATTTGTACAGTAATAAATAATCATTAAAGCTCTAATTGGCATATCTAATTGGACACATACTTTGCATGTCACTTACTGATGGACATTTAAACCAAAGCACTTATTATAGAAAGGGGAGACTATTGGCAGTAATAAACATGAACCATATTAAACAGTCACATTTAGTGTGCAAGAAAGACTAATGAATTATAAAATGAATTAGAAGACAAATCATCTAAATATCCCTTACAACCCTGCTTAATTAGCAAATGTAGAAGAAACAATGTCACATCAAAGATTCTGCCCTACAGGGGCCTTTGTTTCTCTTTTTAAAATGAACCTTAGTAAAATAACTTACTGGATAATGAAGACTAAGAGTGAAAGTGTGATTGGCTGGTTTTCAGTGGTATTTCTGGTTAATATGTGGGTTTTTATCTTTTATATATGTCCATTCGTCAGGGAAGTCAGGACCATTTTCCTTAGGGACACTATATTGCTGATCTTCAGTATTTCCTAAGGATTATTAAGTGAAATTAATTTTTAAAAGCAAAGACATACCTCATTTCAACTCTGTTGATTTTGCTTCAGTTTTTATTTTTAAAAGTTTGTCTTTATTTTTTAAACCAAAGTTGAGAGGTGAATAGATAAAAGCAAATGTGGATATTTATTTGACATACACATTTCAATAATATAATAATAATTTTTTCATAGTCTGAATATTATTTATTCCAGCTCTCTCATTTTAGAGATGAGGTGACAATAATATTTCAATAGTACATATATTGTTATATACCTTGTAGTTTTTTACTCACTTAGAACATTCCCTACTACACACTGAAATATTGCTTTGTGGCCCTGGCCAGTGTGGCTTGGTTGAAGTGTCATCCCTTGCACTGAAAGGTCATAGGTTTGATTCCTGGGAAGGGCACATACCCAGGTTAAGGGTTTGATCCTCAGTCGGGGTGCACACATGAGGCAACCGATCTATGTTTCTCTCTCCCATCGATGCTTCCTCCGTCTGTCTCTCTCTCCCCCTTCTCTCTCTCACAATAAAAACCATTCTTGGGTGATGATTAAAAAAATAAAATAAAGTATTGCTTTTGTCAAGTAAATTTAAATTAATTATGTTAATTGACAGAAATCATGTCCAATTCAGTGTTATATTACTAAAACATACCAGACAGTCAAATGTTCAATAACTAAAGGAAAACATTCAAATACCCATTTGAGTGTTTTGTTTTGGATCTAAATGTGATTTCTTTATAGGGCGTATCTGCTTTCTGATGTCATAATACTAGTGTCAGTGTAGAAATATGGCTTACAAGCATCTTAAAGACAACTATACTTTGAACAAATATAAATAGATATTTAATTACAGTTGTAGAGAATAGAAATGGAATTTTATTTTACAGATTCAAATTAAGGCATAGTCACTATTTTTCTTTTGGATTTGGCTTTTTCTTCAGTTTTCCCCTTCTCCCTCCAAACACTAGTATAGCCAAATGCTACTGAAATGTAATATGCATATTTTCTGCCGGTATAAAAAAAAAAAGAACAAATTATGAATTGTAACTTCAGTTAATAATTTGTATTTATTTTTCATATGTAGTACAACTTCATATTCTGATGTTTATTACTAGGAAATAAATACATATACTTCATGAAAGCTTTGGAATAATTTCACTGTCTGGAAATATACTGTTTATTTAATACATTTTATTATATAGTAAATAACAACCAAATATAAATTTGAAAAATGTTGAGAATGTTCCGTTTTCATTTTCTTTTTTTAATTTGAAATTTTACTTTTCAATTACAGTTTACATTCAATATTACTTTGTATTAGGTTCACTTGTACAGCATAGTGGTTAAACAATCATACACTTTACACAGTGATCCCCTGGTATTTCCAGTACCCACCTGATACCATACATAGTTATGACAATACTAGGGGCCAGTGCACAAATCCGTGTATCTTGAAAGGAACTGTGGGCTGAGAGGCTGCAGTAGGTACAGGGGCAGGTCTCGGCCCATCTTCCATGCCCCTGCCCGGCCCCTCCCTTCGCAGCCCCCAGGCCCCTGTCAGCCCCCAGCTCCGCTCCCGCCACCGCTCCCACACGCTGCCAGCGCGCTGATGGCGCGGAGTGATTGGGGCCAGCACCAGCAGCGGGTGTGAGCACTGGGCAGGACCGCAGTGCGCGGGAGCAAAGAATTTTCAGTAACCATCAGAGGCTCACCCTGATGACAGCGACCAGCACCCCGCCTTGGTCTGGCACACACACACACACACACACCCTGCTCACCTGCTCCACCATCCCTCTTCGGCTGACACCCACCATGTTCCACACACGCCCCCTGGTGGTCAGCACATGTCATAGCGACTGGTTGTTCGGTTGTTTCGGTTCCGCCGTTCGGTTCGGTCTATTTACATATTGCCTTTTATTATATGGGATGATGATTGACTAGATTCCCTGTATTGTACTTTACATCCTTGTGACTATTTTGTAACTACCTATCAATACTTCTTAATCACTTCACCTGGCTCCCCAATCTGCTTCCCCACTGGCAACCATCAATATGTTCTCTGAATCTATTAGTTTGTTTCCATTTTGTTTCTTCATTTATTTTGTTCTTTAGATTTCACATGTAAGTAACATCATATGGTATTGGTCTTTCTTTGTCTGACTTATTTCACTTAGCATAATACCCTCATTATCCTTTTTTATTTTATTGAAGTTTCTAAGTAAGTTAAAAAATTACCAATATGTTATTTGGTGGAGAAAATATTCTTAGTTATTTGTTTACTCCAAATTCTTATTTTTGTTTTCTTACTTGCAATTTAGGAGCTCTACTTTGCCATATCAAAATCAGGATTGTAAGTCAGTATTATTCATAATGTACACTAACAACAAATTTTATTAAGTGAAGAAAGAAAAAGATTTGATGTTAAATCATTCAAAAACAACTTAAACTGTCATTTACTATGGGCCTGTTAATTTTTCCATATATCGTGTAATGATAGTACAACCCTAGATATCATATTAACAAACAGCAATAACAAAAGCAGCATCGATACTCTGCTTGGTACACATTCAAGGAAAATTATTGTAGGCAGTTAGGTTTTACTAATGCATATTTATCTGTTTTACAGATTTTAAAGACCTGTTCTTTTAAATTTATTATGTATTTTGTATAAAATATAGCAATCTAGTTATAATTTTTAGTGCTGTTTGCTCTTCCATGGTTAGATTTAGAGATAATATCTCTCAGATATTTCTAGGAAAAATGAAGCAATACAGAGAAGTGAGCAATTCTTTAATCCTAATATTTGTTTATTTCACATGAATCAATAAAGTATATCATGAAATGAATATATGTCACAGTTCTCTCAATATTTCTTCACGTTATATGCAAACAATACTGACATAGTTTTAGAACTCACTTAAACACAGTCCTCATGACCTTAAAGAGTGTCTGACATGAGTCATCCTATATAATAAAAGTCTAATATGCTAAGTGTCCGACTGTTCATTCGACCGTTTGACCAGTCGCTATGACGCGCACTGACCACCAGGGGGTAGATGCTCTGACTGGTAGGTTAGCTTGCTGCTGGGGTCCAGCCAATCATACTGGGCAAGACAGGCTCAACATGCCCTGGAGCCCTCCCAAGGTCCCTCCCTGGCTCCGATCTTGCACCGGTGGAGTCCCTCATCATGGCCTGCAGGGATTGGGCCAAAGCTGGCTCTCTGACATCCCCCAAGGGGTCCCAGATTGCAAGAGGGTGCAGGCTAGGCCGAGGGACCCAACTTGGCTTGGTATTTCTGTTTTTGTTTTTTTTTTAAGACTGCAGATATGTCATTGCTCTTGAACTCTCCTATAATTTGTGAGAATATTAATCTGTTTCTATAGATGGATTTACCATGAAGCTAATGAATCTTAAATGTCAGAGCCCTTCTACACAGGCTCCTTCCAAGGTGTTGTTAGGGCCCCTAGCAGTGTGCTCACAGAGTCATATGTTTTTGTAAAATGTGCTGAAGTTTGATATTTAAAAACAATCTTTTGAGGTTTTAATTTCATTCTTTGACCTCTATTTTGTTACATTTCCCCTCATTTATGGTCACTTAGGAGTAGCCAAGAGCATTTTGGGATTCTGTTAAGTGGAGGTTCAGTTGGTGATAAATTCAGTTTGGGTTTAGTGGGGTATTTTTATGTGGTTTGCAGACACTCATGCACAGTTTAGTTATTGCTAGCTATTCTGGTGGAGAAAAATGGCCTCTAGAAATACTCCTATTACTCAGTATACCGCATTACTGATCATGACATAAATGTGCAAGGCCAGGTGTCATATTACAATATCAATGTGTCCTATGCACCTGAAATATGTGGAGAAATAATGGTTGAAATTTGTGAAGCCAGAAGCTATTCTGGGGGAAATTCTTTCAGTCATTAAATGTGTAAAACAGTAAATGGAGATTTGGTTATCATATATAATTAATCAAAACAGAAGTTGTTTCCTGTGTATGCTTGGTGGAGTACATATGGTAGATGCATAGAGAACATATCAAATGTGGTACTTAAAATTATAACTGCATCATCCTGTTTCTCTCTTTTAATGAGTATCATGTAAAATAGAATCATAATAAAAATACCTGTGTTTGTGGGGCACAGGCCATAGCAGGTCAACATGAGCACCTGTGACATTGAAGATGCATGTTTTATGTATACCAACCATCAATAATAAGAAACAAATTTTAATCAGCTGTTTTAGAGGAAAAGCAGAATTATAGAAAGTGACACTAAAGTTGTTAGATAAAGAGGCAGTTATAGATTGTGGAGTAAAAAAATATAACAAAAGTATTATAAGAAATGTCAAGCAATTAAAGTTACTAAAACATTAATCTAAGCTTTGTGATAATAGTAGGCTTTTAAACATGTTTTGTTGTGATTTGATTTGATTTCTAAATAAATATTCACTTTGGTACCAGGTTTTCTATTTATAATTTTTCCTCCCCCCCCCCCCCCCCGAGAGTAGTAGAACTAAATTTTAAGCTTTAGACCTCAGAAAACTTTTTCATTTCTTTCTACCTGTTTTATTTATAATGTGACAGTTTCAGAAAATTGGCACAGTGTTCCACTGGACATTCATGGTTGATGTGTGCAATTCAGGACATTTCTTTATATTTTTTTTATTATATTTCATTATGTCTTTGTATTATAAAAATTTAGGACTTGGGACAAGAAAGATTGAAAATTTAAAAATGAACTAATATAATTTATTAAGGGGCATTAATTAAGTAGATAAGATAACAAAACATTTATTTATTCATTCAATAAAAAATTTGAGATAGAAAAACAATTTTCACATTTTTTAAATGCTAGTTTTTTTTAAGTTTAAAGTATTTCATATGTCTCTTTTTTCCTCCATTGACATCTCCCCAGCCACTACCACCACCCCCAGCACATGCCTTCACCCCCCTACTCTCTGTGTCCATTGGTTATGCTTATTTGCATGCATACAAATCCTTTGGTTGATCTCTTCCTCCCTCTTCCTACCCTTCCCTGCCTTCCCTCGTAGGTTTGACAGTCTGTTGGATGCTTCTGTGTCGCTGGATCTATTTTTGTTCATCAGTTTATGTTGTTCATTATATTTCACAAATGAGTGAGATCATGTGATATTTATCTTTCTCTGACTGGCTTATTCACTTAGCACAGTGGTCAGCAAACTCATTAGTCAACAGAGCCAAATATCAACAGCACAACAATTGAAATTTCTTTTGAGAGCCCAATTTTTTAAACTTAAAACTTCTTCTAACGCCACTTCTTCAGAATAGATTCGCCCAGGCCGTGGTATTTTGTGGAAGAGCCACACTCAAGGGGCCAAAGAGCTGCATGTGGCTTGAGAGCCACAGTTTGCCGACCACTGGCTTAGCATAATGCTCTCCAGGTCCATTCATGCTGTTGCAAAAAGTAGGAGTGCTTTCTTTTTTATAGCAGGATAGTATTCCATTGTGTAGATGTACCACACTTTTCTAATCCACTCATCTGCTAATGGGCACTTAGGTTGTTTCCAAATCTTAGCTATTGTAAATTGTGCTGCTATGAATATAGGGGTGCATGTATCCTTTCTGATTGATGTTTCTGATTTCGTGGGATATATTCCTAGAAGTGGGATTACTGGGTTAAATGGAAGTGCCATTTTTAATTTTTTGAGGAAACTCCATACTGTTTTCCACAGTGGCTGCACCAGTCTGCATTCCCACCAGCAGTGCATGAGGGTTCCTTTTTCTCCTCATCCTCACCAGCATTTGTCGTTTGTTGATTTGTTGATGATAGCCATTTTGACAGGTGTGAGATGGTACCTCGTTGTTTTGATTTGCATCTCTCAGATGATTAGTGGCTTTGAGCATGTTTTCATATGTCTTGTGGCCTCCTGTATGTCCACTTTCAAAAAGTGTCTATTTAGGTCCTTTGCCCATTTTTTGATTGGATTTTTTTTATCTTCCTTTTGTTAAGTTGTATGAGCTCCCTATAAATTTTGGAGATTAAACCCTTATTGGATATAACATTGGCAAATATGTTCTCCTATGCAGTAGGCTCTCTTGTTGTTTTGTTGATTGTTTCCTTTGCTGTGCAGAAGCTTTTTATTTTGATGTAGTCCCATTTGTTTATTTTCTCCTTAGTTTCCATTGTCCTAGGAGCTATATCGGTAAAAATATTGCTACACACATGTCTGATATTTTGCTGCCTATGGATTCTTTTAAGATTTTTATAGTTTCCTGTCTTACTTTTAAGATCTTTATCCATTTTGAGTTTATTTTTGTGTATGGTGTAAGTTGGTGGTCTAGTTTCATTTTTTTTGCATGTATCTGTCCAATTTTCCCAACACTATTTATTGAAGAGATTGTCTTGACTCCGTTTGCTCTTGCATCCTTTGTCTGAAAGTTGTTGTTTTATTTTTCTTATTACTCTTCAAATTTGCTAAAACAATACAGCTAGAGTAGGCAAGAGAATGTATGCTCATTTTTCTAGGACATTTTATAACTTGGTAATTTTTTATGGACATTAAATTATCTTATGACCCAGACCTTAGACGTTCTTGTTTACTTATGGATTCCTATAAATGTAATTGGAAAAAATGTTTATAAGTAACGTTTGAAATCTAATTTTGGGTTGTTATGTGAATGAGAATATACTTTTTAAAATGTATATAAACACATATGTTAGATAACTAGAGAGATAAATAGTCTAATTACCCATATATTATCTGATAAGTTGATTTAGGACCTTTAATATGTGCATTGCCATTTATTTCAACTCTTGACGAGTAGACCTTTATTAAGCTGTGATGATTACTGAATATGAAATGTAACCAAGATTATTTTTATTCAAATATAATTTAAATATTCATCAAAGAGAAGTTATGCTTGAGACTGACAGAGATTATTAACATCAAAAAATATAATTAACTGCACTGGGTATCATGAAGTAGAGTTAGCCAAATAGCCGAGAGGTCTAATTGCTCTAGAGTTAGAGAAGCAATGGCTTTATTTTTGTGCTGTAGCTGTGGAATTAATAGTAATGTGGTTTCCTATGTGGGCCAATTAAAAGCTGCCTGTTAAGGTTCATTGCTCTATAGGAAACCCATTGACTATCGCTTAGCAAACAGGATTGACATGTCAGTGTGTACAAGAAGATAAAATACTATGAAAACCGTGAACATGAGAAGTCGTCTTAAAAGACCTGTTTTTGAAAGCAATTGTAATTAACCTGTTTTCTGTGCCAGTGCTGTGTAGTGGATGTTGTGGTGTTCCTTCTAGATCTCCCCTATGGGCTCAGGCGGCTCACTCTCCTTCCCCCAGCTGCCTGGGGAATTGCCTGCTGATGGGCTCACAGTGGTCCCTGCCCAGGAGCTGCCATGGGCTGAAGGGATCTTAAACTCTTCTCCCCAGAGCCAGCCTGCACCAAATGCCAGAGCACAAAAGCTTGGCCTCCTCATCCTTTGCTTCCTTTTGAGACTTATCTGAAGGGCTTTCCCAACTCCAGAGCTCCCTCCCTTAGGAATTTGCTGGGCCTTTGTTGCAACCACATTGGACTTCTCCCTCAACCCAACTGTGCTTTCTCATGGCTTCACGGATCCTTCTGAAAGCACAGTGTGCCTCTCAGAGATTTTGGTCTCAATGAAATTCCACTTCCTGCTTACCCAACCTAAGAAAGGTAATACTATTCAATAGAAAAAGAAGTTCTATTAGTGGTATTGTTATATACATTACAGGAATCTGGCAATTAAAAACATTTTAAAAATTTAAAAATTAAATTTGTTTTAAAGCAAAATAGAAATGCCCAATTCAGGTTCAGAAATGGCATTTTACATTCTAAAGTTTATCTTGGTCATGTGGTCCTTTTTCTTTAATAAAGGTAATATTCTGTCCTTTCTGGCTTTATTAAGCTTTTTAGCTGTACTTTAAAAAAAGAAGGAACCGTTCCTGAAAAAGATTTTGCCCTGCTCAGGCTGTTGAGATGTAAAAGTGGGCAGACATTCTCATGGCCTTTTGACATTACTGAGATTGCTGAAATGGAAAAGCGAAGGGTCAAAGATAATAGCAAGATCTTCTCTTGTTTCTTTTTCTTCATAATGACATATCAAATATAGCTAATAAATTTGCTGTGATTTCTAACATAATACATAATTTTAAGTGCGAGTGTAGGACTTGAAGTATTAGAATGCTCTTTGCAAATAAAGATAATTCTAAAACTCTTGCTATAAAATATGTAACTTCAAATACATATATTAAATTACAACAATCTCGATTTAGCTGTTACTTTTGTAAGACATGTAAAAATCTTAAAATACTTAATAGATTCCAGTGTGTATAATATAATAAAGTGTGCATTGTGTCTTTAATCTGCAGTCATAAAGATGTTTTCTTAGCCACTCATTATTTAATATGCTTACCCTGTTTATATCTGTGGCCTAAGAGAGCATGTTCGCTCTCAGAAGAGCAGGGTTGATGCTTCACAGCACACAGCCCTGTCCTCCCCAGCCTGTACATGGTGTTAGCGGTATTTAAAGCTTTCAAGTCTAACATTTTATAGGTCATGATGAACTAAGCCTTTCAGACAAGTTACTGATATGAAGCTAATTCAGGCTAGAAAGATAATATGGAATAGAAGCTTTCTAGCTTTACTGTCATTTTAAAAAACTTACACAAACTGCAAAATTCAGAAAAGTTTTATAATTTGATTTATATCTTATGGTTATGGAACTATTTTTCACTTCTGAAAATTATATCTTTATCTTTTATTCACTGGTTTATGCTACCACATAATTATTAAGCTGTATGATGTACAAGCAAATGTGACAAATACTCTAAATTTATTTAAGAATGACTGGGAAGAATATTTTCAAGTCTATAGATTGATGTTTATGGACTTAATAAATTTTAGATAAGGCACAGCATTATGCACTGAACATGGCCCAGAGATTCTTAAAACAGGCACTAACCGCTCAAAAGATATTACAATCTGGTGAAGAAGATGAGGGATGCACAGAAATAATGACTTCAAATCGCTGAGGTAGCACCATGCACTTTCACAATCTGATGGAGAATGGACAGTGTTGAGCAGTGGCCTGACGTGTGAAAATGTCCTGTATGTTGAGGAAATACTGACCATAGGTCTGATTAGGGAGTTATGCAACTTCTGTCCTCACCCTTTCTAACTTCCCGTGGCATGCAGCATCTCCTCAGCTTTCTTCTTCCTCGGGGGCCTTGAGGATTCTCTTCTTGCACGTAGTCTAAGGAGGAAAGGATTTCTCAAAGATTATGCTCTTTATATTTCTCAAAATTATGGAATACTTATAAAATATATGTTAAAAAACGGATTTTAACTCTATAATATCAATATGGAAAATAACACAAGGGTTTTATGCCCTTTATATTAACTCTGAGACAATATAGAGTTCACTCTTTTTGTAACAGAGAACATTAATAAGTAATTTTATGTCCATTTGTTCTTTTTTTTTTTTCCCCTGCATAGATATTGGTTGGATGTGGTATATTTAGGGTATTACTCCGCTCTAAAACTAGGTATTTCTGTACCTAAGCTATGTCTTATATTGCTGTTATGTCTTATATAGTACTGTTTTTTGTACCAGAGTGGATATAAAATCATCATTCCCTCCCTGCCTCCCTCCCTCTCTCCCTATCTATTATCTATCTGTTTTTAGATAATTTCTTGCCTTTGTGACTGAGATGCGGCAAGAGGACACTTGCCTTGATCTGTGTTTGTTTGTTTTTTAAAGAGCACTTTGAGTAATACACTGTAGGCTGAATGCTTATGAGAAGGTGTTCAGTTATCGAGAATGCCATCAGCAGTGCCTTGTTGCTTTCTTATCAGCTACTTCCTGCTGCCAGCTTGGCACTTATTTCAATAGAAAAGGATTTGCATCAAATGTAATGCCTTATTATATGCAGCTAACATGGGGTTTTTAATTGTGCAAACACATGAGACTCCTGCAGTGATAGTCAATTTGATAAAAGGATTAGATTATGAATATTTTGTCATGATTAAAGATTAGTTCTGATTTATCAGAAGTAAGCTAGTGAAATTTGCCATGTATTTACAGTCAGGTAAGACTCCATTAATTTTGAGAGTGTATGAACCACAGCATATCTACCTCTTTATAAGTCTCTAATGGATTTGATTATTTATATTATGGGTATTAAAGATTGTTTTTAGCCTTCCACACCTACTTTACTGCCAACAGTATTCCAAGAGTCTGTGGTTGTAGATTTTTGCCTTTCTTGTTTTTCACCTCTTATCTTACAGAAGAGTTAGGTAAATATCTATACAAAATTTGTGCAGTCTTTATTAGGGAAATGGCATCTAGTGTGTATCACTGGGACATTTTGAATTGTTCTTTCAATGGTAAAACTTTAGTATAATATAGAAAAATGAGAAATCCAATTGTTAAAAAAACCACACACACACACAAACAAGCATTTATAAATATAGTCATTTAAGTAAAATAAATTTTCCTGAGTTGATTAAATGATTCAACAAAATATCATACCTTGTCTAAAGTTTTTTATAGGTAGACAAACATAAAATGATTTTGTTTTTAAGTTTTCAGTTTGATTTGTATAGGAAGTTCTGTGAACATTTGTTGTTGTGCTGTAATCAAAATGAGGTCTGTAAAAGAGGAAATTACATTAGCTGTCAATTAGACTAGAAATTTGTTTCGTGTATATGCAGAGATGTATAATACTGACTAAATGAAACCCCATCAAACATCTTGGGAGGCAGAAAAAATATTTATGGCCTAATTTTTCTGTTTATCAAAGTCATATCCAAACCAAGGGAGTAATCTTTAAGGTGAATCTAAAATAGCAGCAACAATAATCTGGTTTACTCAGTTTTGCCCTCTAAAATTCCTGTTGGTAGTAGGTTCTTTTTGCTTTATTTCAAACTCTAATCCTCTGAGCGGGTAATTAACGGACCAGAAAAGCCATTTGTGGAAAAGAAGAGCCACCAGGGTGAAAATATTTCTCCACCAAATGATCTTTAAGAAGTAAATAATTACAAAAGGAAAAGATGTGGGATGACCAATCTAAATCTAAGGATAATTAGAAGGAATAAAATATGAAAATCAAAATGCTTGGCATGTAAAACAATTCTCATATCATAACAGGACTAATTAAATATTTAGAAACCAAAAATCCCCTCACAATTTGAAGAGAAAGAACCCCTGACAAAAGGGTCTATAACTTTGCAGATAATGAGCAAGGGCTAGAGGAAGGAAAAACATCACAGACTGGCTCCACGACTCTGCAAGGTCATGTCTTATTACGCTATGTCTTTCATATGGTCTGGTAACAAGTTTCTTGCTAATTTAATCTAACTAGGGCATCCCATAGCAATTTCCCTTGTTAATAATGTGATACTTTCTGCAAGTGCAAACTATAGTAGGTTAACAATTTTCAAAAATCATTGGTCCTAATTGATACAGATCATAATAATTGCTTTTGAATTAATAAAAGCAGAGTTCTTGAAAAGCTGGACACAAGTGATATTTTTAAAGTATTTCAATATTTTATAGTTTATCCCCACTTAAATTATTATTTTTTTCCCTTTTATTTAGCAGTTAGACCTGATGACCCTGTGAATGAAACTTAGTCTAAGTGGTATGCTTTGTAAATAAATACCTCTTATTTTGCTAATACTGTAAAAGCAAGCACATTTATGTTGAATGTGCATTTGTGAAAACAAGAATTTTGTACTGGATTAATAAGGCTCTGAGTGAGTTAAGCCTAATTTGCATTAAACTGACCCCAAGGTTCAGTAAAAACTGCAAGGAATTTCAAAGGTTCCTAAAACATAGAAAGTTGTCTTTAGCAGATCAGCAATGCCATTTCAAAATGCTTATTTCAGTAATTAATGTGGAATTTTTGAGGATATTTTTAAGTTTCTAAGATGCAAATTTAGCTATAAATATTACAGTATGCATACTTTGTGCTTATTATTCCTGACACAATATTTTACTCTGACACAAATGATTATGGAAGGTGTCACTTTTATGTTATTCCTGCTTTCAACATATTGAAAAAACAGAATGACAGTCTTCTGGGCATGATCTTAATCTAGCTTTTATTAACTTGCTGTAGGTTAACCTGATGTTTATTTATTTGGCTTTCTATTTCTGTTACATACAGTACACTTTTCAGTCATATAGGTTTATGCTTATATATTGATAATAGAGAAAGATATTTTGTATTTTTGCTTATACTTATTTAAATAATAAATTGGCTTTTTCTATACCTTTTTAAAATACAGTTGCAATGATTTAATTACAGTTGCAATAAAAAAAAAACACATCAAGATTATATTTAATTTTTTTGAAAACACCAGTATATAGGAAGCTAAATGGAATAGAAATTACATTATTTATTTTTTTCAAGTTATGTACTCAAGCATGTACCAATATTCAAGCATATTTTCCTAGAGATGTTGGTAGTGACTTTATTTCAATAATTCAGTTTTATTTCCATGATTTTAAAATACTTTAAATAGCACAATATTCTATAATGCTTAGAGAGTACAATATTTTAACATGCCTATAGAATTAAATACTTTATGATGGGTAGAAATCTTCTAGAATACACAAAATTGTTAAATAAATTATGAGAGCATAGTTATATGACAAATGGGAACATTACTATAGTACTCATCTTTTTTTTTTTTTTTTTTTACCATATTAATTACACACCATTTAGCTTCCTAATGTTATGTTTACCTTGCAATTAGTTAGGCTCCGAAATCATCATTAATAAATATTTAAAGAAAGCAGGGCCCACTTTTCTTAGCTCACAGAAGAGAAGTTTAGATGATTAAAAAAAAAACCACACACTTTGTTATACAGTAAAAAAATAAAAGGTTTGGTTTTGGTTTAACATTCAGCTCAGTCTCCCTCTTTAGTGAGGATGGTTGTTACCTATATCTTCGTATTACTTTGCTTGAGCAAATCTATTTGGATTGGAATTTACCTTTCATGTTTTAGGACCATCTGCCACTTGTATAAAAATGTATTCTAAATTTGGACTAAAAAAGACAGGGGTTCTGGTATCTGCAGTACTATGTTCCTTGCTCATTTGGAATTGTTAGTTGTATGATTTGTAAGCCAAAGGGTACTTTTCCCCTTGCTCCTTAAGTAGATCTATCTCACAAGTGTTATATTATTGGCTTTGATTATACCAAACTGTGTCCAAATTGACAGAATTCTTTGAGAATCAAGTATAGCTGACTGAAGCAGAATTGGATGTCTAGTATTTATTTTCTCCTAACTATGCTTATTTGCAAGCAGAAATAGCCAAGTTAACTATTCATCATTATTTCATTTATTTAAAAATAATTAGTGAATTCCTATTACGTGTCAGGCATATAATCACTTCCGATAAGAATTTATAGGTTGCCAGTGTCCTTTTTCTTTTTTACCCTTTTGGTAATGTTCCTAAAATTTTAACTTGTGTACTTGAATAGAATAAAATTTACTTATTGATATATAATTTTTTTATTGAAACTCAAGAATGGACATCATTTCATTGGTAAGAGTGCATTTATAGTGCAGTAATTCAACCATACATGTTCTGTTCATTGAGAAGAGACGATTCCCCGTGTGGCTGTGGTGTAAACTCTTCCAGGGCACACTCCTGAGAATGTTCTGCTTATTTTTGGCACTTTGGAAAGGGTTACCATTCCATGATACCCTGGAATCTTGGATACATTAATTTCATCTCCAAAAATTGAACACTTTTAACCAAGACAGAAGGTAACTCAGGAAAGAAACAGACCTATTATTGATAGCATTTTATAATTGAGTTTTTTAAATAACCGATACCACTGAGAGACTGACATTGTTGAAGCAGTCTTCACCAAACATACAGACTCAATAAAGAATTGTTCTAATTCTAGAGAATGGCTCCAAATTCCAACAAACATTAATTTTTAGTTCTGTCATGATATTAATTTTTAGTTTTTTGAGCTTTCCTGTTGAATGCTGGAGTATTTGTTCAAGTCGGTAGATTTTGAATTTTTAATCTTTCTTAGAACTGTGGTGAATAATGGCCCCTGGCAGGAGATAATGAAATTTTCTTAATTTATATTTTCAAGCAGAAGCTTCAATTGAAAATGGCATTCTATGGCCTGGAGACATAGCTCTATGTAAGTTTTAGGGGAGATGCAATAATAATGCAGTGCCATCGAGACGAGGAATGATGGGACAAGGGAAGAAGTAATTTAAGGAGGCAAAGAGAATGTACCAAAGCTTTATTGTAGTGTATCTAATGATCTGCTGAAGATTCCCAATGGTTTTTGAAGCATGACTGGATAAACTACTGTTATCTTGCCAAAACAGAAGCCCCTGCTTAACCAGCAGAACAAGGCTATTGATTAAAACACCTCTCACAATACATTACACATGGAATCTCATCTCCATACTTTGCACTTGGTAAAGTGTAATAATGAGCATAAGATAATCAAAAGAAGAGTAAAAGCAATTTGTTGGGCATTGTACAGTTCAAGATTAGAGTTGGAAAGGAAACAAATTTGCATGAATAGTTCTGCCTATTTTTAAAGCTGAACACAGGAAATCGTGCACAGTATGATTTCTACGGAAAGATAAAATAGTCTGCCCCTTTAAGGTTTGCAAGTCGATGTTTATCTTATACAAGGGAGTAGTTATTGTTATTAATCATATTTTGTTGTTTTTGGTCATTCATATTTGTTGAGGAATTGTAGAGAGTTCGCCTGCATTATCTCATTTAATCTTAACAACGAACGTCTAAAGAAGATATTATGTTTTATAGATGAGAAAGCTAGGATTGAAAGGTTTAATACATTGCTATGGGACTCACAGTTAAGTAAGGAGCTGTGCTGGAACTTTCTGATTCGAAAGCCTCTTTTAAAAGCTAATCTTCCCAAATAGCGAATGTTTTTGCTTCCAAGTGATAAATAATATGGTATATTGTGTTTTGTAAAATATATTCTCAAATTATAATAAGTAACATGTGCATTGTGCCTTTCATTTACAGTTTTAAAAGATTAAGGAAAAGCAGCATATTAATCGTTAGTTTGCATTAATATTTCATGTGTTCCCCCAAAAAGATGTTTTTTTAAAGACTGTACTGCTATTATTTTGTGCATGACATTTTCTAAGTGAATTTTATGTACGAGTATGTAAATTAATGATATTACTCATTTGTAAAATGCCTTTGATTAATTACACATTTTTCTTGGTAACATTTATCTTAATTTAAAAAAATATTGTGGTTACCTTAAAAGTTAATATTGAAACCTGAGAATTTTTATTACATTTGTGAAATAAATATACTTTTAATACTTTTCACTTTTTACCATCTCCTAATTGTGATGATTGAGCGATTCATTATATATTCCTTGAAGTATATTTTTCTTACATATTATGAACAAACCTGGACGATATCACTGACTTTAAATATTATACTCTAAAGTTTGCTATTCTGTTGTGCATAGGAAGTAAATTAGTAAACTCTTCATCTCCAAAATTATTCAGTTTTATTTTCTTCAGCTTTAGAGATATACATTTGGCTTCATTCCTGGGTAGATTTTTTTTTCTTAGTTAGAGTAGAAAGACGTAAAAGGAATGAGTTTTAAAATAATTTTTTAAAGTCAGTCTTTTTCCATTTAAAGCAGCTTTATGGCCTATAAAGCAGGATTTAGGATTTTTTTGGTTGTAGTTGATGGTTTTTATGTTTAAAAATGTTGTTATGAATATTAATGTCAGAAATAATACTTTTATTCTGGTATTTGAAGTTGATAATGTTACAAAGCATTTATTACTGGATTTAATTTAGTGACATGGAATTCTCATTTGAGATTAGTAAGAAGATTAGAGGAATAAATATTAAAATGATAGAAACTTGAAATCTAAAGGAATGTGTAGAAATAATATATAGGTGATATTTTTTGATAGTGCTCTTAACTCAGTGATGTGAAGTAATGATTATCTTTGGTCTATCCATGCCAACTTTTCAAAATTTTTGGAAGTGTGTTTAGATATTAAGAATGATTACATGCTTAGAATTTGAGACTGAGTGCTTTATATTTATTTACTAGATGTTAAATCATACATTATACCTCAGATATTGCTTAGACATTATTTGCAAGGGCTGCACTTATGCAACTTTTGAGTTCTTTCTAAAAAACAATCATATTACTTCTTCCTATAGTTGAGCCACTTTGTTTAAGTTTATTTGAGTAAATAAGCAAAGGTTGAATATAGAAAAATTTGCAATGATTACACTGAATCATTTTTTGTTATTGTTATTTTTAACAATGTCCTCCTAGGGAACACAGTTTATTGGTACAGATTGTCAAAAAATATTTATGTCCAGGTTTATTTAGTGTTCAAAATTTTCATTAGCTAGCAAACTTTTAGGAAAAAAATAATATTTTCTCTGTTTTTAAAACTTTTTAAAAATGGGCTTGCATGTGATATATGCATGTTCCTAGAAATTGTACTTATTTAGACCCCTCATGTTAGGAATTTATAAATAACTAGCCTGCTAGCTCAAAATTAAAGCAACTAAAACCTTTGATTCTTATGATTAAAATAGCAAATGATGTCATATTAACATTATAAACTCTATTATGCATTTGCTGCATAAACCTTATTCATTTCTTAATGAATTTGTATTTCACTTGTATTTTATTAAGACTTACAGAGCAAAGTAATGAGTTTCCAATACATATTTATTCTTTACTAAACTACCTAAACTGTTCTCTAACCCAGTGGTTTTTAGTTGTCAGAATCACCCGCATAACTAGTTAAAACTCAGATTGCTGGGTGTGGCCTCAGGATTCTGAGTCTGTTGGTCTTGAGTAAGGCCTGAGAATGCATTTCCAACAAGTTCCCAGTTGATGCTGGTGCTCCTGGTCTGAGGACCACATCTTTTAAGGACCAGCGCTTAACTAGCCTAACTCATCTGTGCATCTTTACGAATATGAAATAAAATAAGATAAATTTTATTAAAGTTGAAGTGTTTAATCAATATCTAGAATCCATTTTCTTTATGACAAATAGTAATTGTATTCCCTTCAAGTTGTAATCAATGGTCCACCTATTTAAAAAGCCCTATTTTTTCTCTTCTGCCTTGTTCTCATTCATACTTGGATTCATGCTTAACATTTGAGAAAAGTGTAGATTTTTAACATAATTCACATGGTACTACTAAAATATACTGATACTTTGTTAGTATAACCATACCTTTACTAATAAAAATACCTCTCCCCCCAGGAGAAAGTTATGCCAGGAACTCTGACCAGGAACTATGCCTAGGGCTGAGAAAACAAACAAATGAATGCCTTTCTTTTCTTGGCTTAGGTGTGCCTCTTCATTTTTGTTTCAGTGAAAACTTGGAGCAGAACAGTTGGAGGAAATTTACTTTGCTTCTGTGTCTAATTGCTTTCTCTTTCCCTATCTTCTTTAATGATAGCAGTTTACAATTGTAGAATCTTACCCACAGTGTATTGGTTTTTCAGATTTTTCTTCATGCTAACAGCTCACATTGGGCATTTCCTTTTCCTTTGTGTCCCACACTTACTGTAAGTGGAAACTTAAGGCTACTTGCTTCATTCATAATTGAATGTACAGAGTCTGTATTTTTATTTCCATCATTTGGTCCTCTAAAAGCTTTGGTTTTCTTTTCCATGAATCAAGATACTGCTATACAGATTTGATATTTTTATACTGCTGCATTCCACTTCTTGCTGATTAACCTTTTACTTTTCCCCCCTCAAGATTAATTTTTTAAATGTATGATATATAAAATGAACATTTTTGACATCTTGAGATGCCATTTATTCTAGAAATAGACATAGTTTTACTTGCAGGAACTCCATTAAGTCTCCTTACCTTCAATTGTACTTAGGAAGATAGCCCAAGAATTAATACCATTTGCTGACTTAAAGTGAATGTTTTGTACAATGTGATTAGTAATGATGGTAATTGCTTTTAACACTTACTTGAACCTGTAATTTTGGTGAGATGACTAATACAAAGATCAGAAAGAGTAAATATGAGCAATTACTTTTCATTTACATGGTGTTGGTCTTTTAAGAATAATGGAAGCAGGAATCCTTTGTCCCTTGTATACTTCTTGTCAACATATTGTGACAATGAAAAATATAAAATGAAAAATTTAAATTACATATTAAAGTCATATTTATTCTTTCTGACCTTCTAGTGGGAAAAAACTGGGTAACCACCAGGTATGCTTTATTTTTGAAAAAAGATATAAATCCCCAAATCCTTTGAGCTACATCCTTCTTCACCTTGGTCCAAAGTCCGTCATGCTCTTTGTGCATTTCAGCCTTGAGTACAATTTTATTTCTCTCCCACCTGTTCTTGGATTGATTACGTGAGAGAAGGCTTCTGTGGGAAGGGGGACAGTGATGATATATATATATGAAAAGTTTACTAACAAGTGGAATTATTTGGGGGGATTTTTGTCATGAATATCTTTTAGATACGTTTTAAAACCATTTGCAGCATGATAGACTTAACACTGTTGAGTGGTTATAAAATGTATACAGAGGGAGTTTATAAAAGGGGATCTAACTCAGATGAGTTTAGATTATTTTGTTTCTGAAAGGTGTGAGGGTTATATAAAGGGAGGACCCTTGTAGGTATGAGTATATACAAGAAAGAAATTTAAAGAACTTTGGGTTTTATGGGGACTAGGTTAGTCATTGAGGGTTCCTGGGAGATTAAGTAAGACACTTATAAAAAGCAGCGAAATCTCTTTTTGCTCTAAATTTAACAAAGGATAGAATGAAACATTAGTTGAAACATTAGATATTGACCTATTGAGAAATCTTAAATCTATCTTCTATTATTTAAATTTTTAGGATATAAAATTGGTTCTGTGATTTATGTGAAAATAATACACTTACACTAAATTGAGAGTAATTGGCAAATTTCCTCAAGAGATTGAACCGATTTATAAGAAATACAGAATAATGAAAGTAAAATAGAAGAATGTGATAGGTCACCATTTACATTACCCATACTTTTGGAAATTATTATGTATGATATGTATTTAAAAATATGGCACCGAGTTACTTTTGAGAAAATATGTTAGCTTAATATTCACACAAACAATATCAGTTATAACTTATTTAATATTTAAGACTTATTTATAATATACCTTGACCTATAAAATTTACATTTTTGATTCGATAGAAGTTTCCAGGTCTTGCTGTTCTTTAAGGAAGGCTCAACCTGGTTTAAGTTGAAATGGCCTCTAAGGTGCTTGACTTGTTAATGTACTTACCTCTCTGATGCAGTTCTCCTTCCACTGTCCTTTAGTTAATTGCTGTGCTAAAAACTGGGCTGCGCCCAGGCCTATGTGGCTTATCTGATTGGAGCATCATCCCATGCACCAAAAGGTGGCAGGTTCGATTCCCAGTCAGGGAACATATCCAGGTTGTGGGTTCAATAGTGGTCGGGGCATGTGCGGGAGGCAACTGATTAATATTGCTCTCTCACATCAACATCTCTCTCTCTCTCTCTATCTTTCTCTTTCCCTTCCAACCCCCCATCAGTAAAAACATGTCCTCAGGTGAGGATCTATAATAATAAAAGCATAATATGCTAATTAGACCGACCCGGACGAAGATGGGGCTGCAAGGGAAGCCTGGGTCCCGGGTGCCCGAGGGAAGCCAGTGCCGGCAGCCGGGGGAAGGAAGGCCTACTCTTGCAAGAATTTCATGCATCGGGCCTCTAGTTTAAAAATAAAAATACTGGGCTGCTTTTTCATTCTTTCTTTTACCATTTTCTAGTCCAGTTATTGTATGTACTATAGAACGTCTGGTATTCAAATGGTTAAATATGTTTTGGTATAATGCTCTTGTTCTGCTTGCTTTGCTTCTTAATTTATGTAGTATCAGAAATATAATAAAAGCCTGCAGATATTACTTATAAAGGATAATTCTTGCCTTTAAAAAGCTTATAAAAAGATCATTTGGATAAATTCATAGAACTTAAATAAATGTCATCTTGCCTAGAATTCTAACAGAATTCTAATAATCTTGATAATTTACTGACAACACAAAATAAGAAAATACTTCCAGTTGTAATAAAGAGGACATCCTAGGTATCATGTTAGTGACATTCTTTTTAATGTAATGTTTCAGGGAGTCTTAATTTAGAAGAACCAAGTTTCATAGTCATATCATATTAACAGTACCAGCACATTAATCTAGAAAATTGAAAGAGTAAAAACAATGTTTAGACACTCAATATGTGCCAGGCACTATGCTAAATCTTTATTATTTTTTTAATATGTTTTTATTGATTTCAGAGAGAGAGAAACATCAATGATGAGAGAGAATCATTGATCAGCTGCCTCCTGTACTCCCCACACTGGGGATCAAGCCCGCTATCTGGGCATGTGTCATGATGGGAATTGAACTGCAACCTCCTAGTTCATAGGTCAGTGCTCAACCACTGAGCCATGCTGTCGAGGCCTAAATTTTAAATGTAGGATTCAAGAGTATAGAATGTATTATAGTAGGAAACTTAACACCAAACTGGATTTAGAGGATAAACTTCAAAAGCTGGCACCTCCTTTTTTTTTAATATGTTGTCAAAACTTACTTTCAGCCCTAGCTGGTTTGGCTCAGTGGATAGAGCGTCAGCCTGCAGACCAAAGGGTCCCAGGTTTGATTCTAGTCAAGGGCTGCAACCTTGGTTGCAGGCTCCTTCCTGGCCTGGGCCCTGATCGGGGCTCGTGCAGGAGGCAACCAATTGGTGTGTTTCTCTCACATTGATGTTTCTTCCTGTCTTTCCCTCTCTCTTCCACTCTCCCTAAAAATCAATGGAAAAATATCCTCGGGTGAGGATTAACAAAACAACAACAACAACAAAACCCACAAAAAAACCTTACTTTCAGGCTATTCAATTTGTGGTTGTATGTTTCTGTTCAGTCATAGTAACATTTTTATTGTAATTTTAATTATTAAATATGGAGAGTATACTGGTACGTTATGGTAAAACTTCTAATTAAAAGATGTAGTAGAATAATAGAGAAGTATTAGCTCTTTTTACTTCAAGTTAAAATCTAGTGTGACCCACAAAACCGAAATATTATAACATAAAGCAAATACGACTTTTGTACTCTTCCATAATGACGAGCAACCTAATGTCAGTTGAATTTTTTGTTTCATAGTACTAGTTGCTTGAGGAAAAAATGAACCAGTTCTCTTTTAGTATATCTCTTTAGCAAAAATATGCAACTAAATTATTGTGTCACACAAGTTTGATTTGTTTTGTTTTCCAGGTGCAACAATCGAACACAGTGTATAGTAGTTACTGGGTCAGATGTATTTCCTGATCCATGTCCTGGAACATACAAATATCTTGAAGTCCAGTATGAATGTGTCCCTTACAGTAAGTATGGAATTGATATGTTTCACTCTCTCCAGCATTCCTGGTTGATGCTGAAAGACTGACTACACACGTGAAAGAAGCATATGTTTATGGCCTACAAAACCATTATGCATGCAGAGCACTAACAGACTCGGGCCTCCAATTAGCTTCACGAAGTGTGGAAGGAAGCCATCGTGTCATGCTGGCCAAGTGTCTGTCTGTGTTCTTAAGTGTTTGGCTTTTAAGGCTAGTGTTTTTCCAGGAAACAAACTTGAATTAGCTATTCAGTAGGGCAGATAGGAATCTGTACTTTTGCCCGATACCAGTTGCTGACAAATTGGTTTGGCTCACGGTTTTGTAAAGAAGGAATTGACTTTGGTTTTAATTGTGAGCTACTTGAATGGTTACCTGCTGTCGTGGTAACTTCAGTGCCTGTGAAAACTATCATTGCAGTAGCTGAGGCCAGTGCTTCCTTCCCTTTTGGTTCGTTTGTCCTTAAGGGAGCATTTCTTGACCAGATTCAGTGATGAAATCTTAACACTAAACAACATAGGTATGACAAAATGGCACACACATTTCTATTTTTAATTTGGCCTAACATCCATTTATAGTGAGGTCCATAAAGGGATATTTAAAATTCCATTGCAAATGCCCTAAGTAAGAGTCAGCTAATGTTCTAATTCTGTACAGTTTTCCTCCAAACCTTAAAATTTATACTTATAAGTTGTATTCTGTACTTTCATTGTACATTTTAGACAACTAAAAAGTTTCAGTTTATTACCTAATTTTCATAAGCTAGTTTGTTTGAAAGTGTTCTTGTATTCATTACTTTTTAACTTGGAAAAAAAAAGTGTCATGTTGCCTCAATTCATAGGAATTTGAATTAAAAGTTTGTTAGCAGCAATTTTACTCATTTGAGATAATTTTGGTACACTTTCCTCTGGGGGAAAAAAAAATCATCGGATTCCAACTAAATAATGAAATTACTTTTTCCAGAAACTAGATCACTAGTTCTGACAGATTCCTACATCCAAACCATCAGTATTTCTATAACCAAATGGCCGAATTCTAATAGATGTACCATGTACCAATACAATAGCAATGCATTCTTACATTGTGTGAAGGCGCTGTCTCTCTCTTTTCTACCCACAGTTTTGATAAATTGGCTTTTTGTGGGGTATCAGTTAAAGGCCAAACACAGATGATCTTTTCTTTTCATTCCTGCTCTGTGCTCCTGTGTTACTGTGAAATGGATGCTTTTTATGTTTTCAGTATTTTCTATGCCATTTGTAGGATTGGAAGCCCACTGAGTGCACTGATCTTGATGTCATTTCTCCCGTGTGTAGTGTTGGTGGCTCACATACTCATTCTCCCGTGCCACTAGAGGAACATTGTATTCTTTTAAGCTAACCAAAATTTTGTTCCATAAAGTCACGTTCACTTGAATTTAGCATGGTTTCTGTCCTCACATTAGAAAAGGAATACAGCATCCATCCCCAAAGAGTGGAATCAGTCAGAGCTGCCAAGAATTGTTTCTTTCTGGAGCCTGTTCCCGTACCCTAGTCTGTAGACCAAGAACAATGTGAAGCAAATATTATTTTCAGACTGAAGTTATTTCTTGCGCTGTGTAAGAAAGGGAAAAGTGGATATCTTCTGGAACGTCTAACTTTCAAAATTTTACCTTTTCAGTTCTCCAGAAGTATTTTACGTTGTTCACTAAACTTGCCAATAGCTATCCTCAGAGAAGTATTGGTTCTTTTTAGTTTTTGTCCTTTAAATAAAACCCGGGAATTAATTTGCTGTTACCTTTCTAGAAGTTTGCACAAGGCAGAAATAAGTCTTTGGCTTTTTTTTAAACGATTTCTTGCTAAAGAATTGATGTAATTATAACTTCTGTATACCGTACAGTAGTGACACACTATCAACTGCATGATTTTTACTAATATGATAATATAAAGCAAAGGATCTTTTTAGATTGTTCTGATCTTAAGTAGGACCATGAATTTTCTTAATCTCTTTTCTCTGTTCCTCAGTTCTTTTGTTTCTTTGTAATTCTGTTCACTGTACCCATCCTTCACACTTGCTTTTTATTTTAAGCCTGTAACTTTAATTTTCTACTTGTTTTAGTAGTGTTTTTGTACTTGTACTATTTGCATAACCTTTACACTATACTTAGTCAGTAAAAATTGTCACCATTAGGTATTATTTATTATATGTTCCTTACCATCTTGCTTTATGACAGTTTTTATCCAGAGCAAATTCTCTAGGAGCTTACATATCCCATACTGTTTTCTCCTCTTTAAAAAGCTATTCAGAAAATTTTTCATGCTTTCTGAAAGTTCTATAATTAATTTACTCAACAGAATTTATTAGGAAACCTGTTAGTTTTATTTTGCATGTTTACAGACAGGCATATGTATTATATCTGACATATATTCCTTCCTAGATAATTTCTATGTCAAAAATATATGTACACAGGACATTCTTTATTCTTAACAGAAGTGTTAGTAATTGAATGTATTTTTTTTAAATAATTCATAAGGATCTTGTAGTATAAAAGAGAAAATCAGATTGGAAATTTATATTCTGTAGGCAGGATTTGGCATTGATTTTTGTGTTCTGTTTCAGATGATCACTAAATTATAAAAATGATATCATAATTTTAGCTACAAGTTTTATTTGATGAAGAAATAACCATTACTGTTAATTAAGTCATTATTAATGAGTAAACATGAGATTATTCAAAATGAAATAGTGTGTCACTTCAGTTACAGAGTATATAGGCGTTAGTTTGCTTGGGTAAAGTTCTTGTGTTCCATATCCATGTAGTCCTCCACTGATGTTAGTGGGCCATGTATTTATGTTTGTTTGGTCTATAGAATAGTAAACATATTATTATGAATTAATTCACACAGTCTCAAGACAAGTTGCATATATATTTGGCATGTGATGATGCTAATTAATGCAATTTCATTAATTTTATTGTGATTTTATATTATTCTGGGTTGAGGAATTTTAATGTACCAATTTGACATATACCTATGCTTTGGATTTTCATAAAAATTATAATGTAAGGACATTTGTTTTAAATACCATATCTTATTTGATTCGTTAATCACCAAAGGTTTTATTTAGTTATTTTTAATCTTTATCTTTGGATATTCTCAGTTTTCATCAGAATTATAAATTAGATACAACCTATGTCCATTTTATTTTTTTAATATAAATATATCAGTTAAATCACAAACAAAGCCTCCCTATTTAATATTTTGCTCAGTAACTGTACTGTCAGTTTAATTTATCCAATAATAAAACTCTTCCATTTTCAATTAATAGAAAACGAAATATACTTGCTACATCTTTTATTGAACTTGTTTTAAGTTCTATTTTAAGTATGTAACATATTTTAAAGTGTATTATTCCCATCCTTTATATGTAATAGACTTATTTGAGTAAAATCGTTTTCTAAAAGAATATAGCTGTATAAAAATATAGTCTGAACAGTCACAACACTAATGATTTCTCTTATCCTCATTTCCCCACCACGCCCTTCCGTTATTGATTCTAAGCAGGTATAATATTGTTCTTCACTGAGGAGTAATTTTAGGACTAGTGGTTTACAAAAAGTTTTTCATGTCAGTAACACTTAATTTCTTCTTTTTACCGGATGCAGTCAGAATTGCACATTATAGAGCAAGTATGTTTCCTGAAAGTAGTTAAATACACCAAGTTGGGCGGTAGCTTAATGTGGAAGGAGTACCCTATTTTTATGCCAAAAATATTAGTGTGATGTTTCTCCCTAAGGTATTTCAGGAGGTCAGTATTTAATCTTGAATTATTATAAATTTAAGAAATTAATCAAGTTAAGACATCTTAAGGAAATGTGCAACTACAGTATCTTGGAGTAATCAGTTTGGAGACACAGTCCTAGCACAGCCTAATGCATTTTAATCAGGGAAGAAGCAGCAGCAGAGACATTAATTTGGACACTTTATGAAATTCAGGCAACATACTTCAAATCCTACATAAAATCTAAAATAGTGCTTTATGGTTTGTAATTTATTAGAATACTATTTACCAATAAAGAGTGTCATGTAGTATCCTTCCTTAACTGCATAATCCATTTCTTTAAACTTCTTGGAGGGAGGATTTTTTTCGCATATCACTGTACTAATCAGGTTTGTTTTATGAAAGCATTTACCTTTTCTGGGGTCTGTGGAGTCAAGGTATTTGCTTTGAATGCTTGGTATGATTGTTGTTGCATGCGAGCTTGCTTTCTGTGTAAATTGATGATGGTAGACAATGTCATAATGAGCTAACCATAATTCTTTCTTCCTTTTTCTCCTTGCCTACTGTGCTTGCTTTTTCCTTGTATGTATTTTGCTTACTTTTTTTTTAAATAGTCTTAGTATTACAACTTGAGATATGTGTTATAGAGAATTTAATAAGAATTATATATTATGGAGTATATATAATTTTTATATTTAAATTTACTAATAATTAGTAGAAAAGAAATGCATTATCATACCCCACCCTTCAAAATCCCTATTGGGATAGAGATGGGGGAAATTTGTATGTTCCTGTAAAGGAGGCATTGTTTTTTTACTAGTATGGTTCAGATGGATATTTGTAGAAATAGAACAAAATAGAAAAACAGTTAAAACATGTACTGAGATGCATAATTATATATTTTGTGTTATATAAACATATTTGAAAAATGTTAAAATGTAGCAACATCTATATTCATTAAATTTGACCTAAGCTCCAAAATTGAGTTGTAATTTTTTATAACTATATTTTGCTGTTATTATGTTTAACATAATTTTAGTCAATGTAATTTGAATTACATGATAGTATAAATGGGGATGATACACCCATGCATGCATTTGTGTCTACAGCATACATATATAAAGTAAAACTTGATAAGAATGCTGAGTGACTTTGGAAAGGCAAGAGTATGTATACCATGCATTAGTGAAGAATTTCATTATTTATTCAGGTACACTAAGTGAAGCAACATGCCAACATATTTGTATTGCCTCCTTAATCTATTAAAATGATTGATCCATGTTTTTTTATGTAACTTTAGAATCTTTCTCCTGCTAGGTTTTCCTGTTGTGTATTTCTCTTTATCCAAAGTAGTGCAGCTCTTATTCTTCCTATATTTAGCGTCTATTACGAATTCAGTCTTAGACTAATAGTCAATTTATTTTAATCTTTTTTCTTTTTTCCTTGCACTCTTTTTATTTTTCTTCCGATGCTTAAAATAGAAGTGGAGCAAAAAGGTAAATAACGTATACAGTCTGAACCCCAGCTCCCTGTTATGTGCCTTATGGATGTTACCTCCTCCCTTCCCTTCCCCTGCAACACTCCTGACATTAAAGTAATCAGCAGGACCTCATAAATACACCTCCTAAAGAAGTCGACTATTAGCAATGAGATTATGTGACTGCTAAATCTGGTGATGGAATAAAAATTCTGAAGTCGGCGAGGGGGATCTGTCCTTTTTCACCCTTTATCTCTTTTTTCTGACACCCTTGGATATTTTATTATTAAAGTGTCATCTTGCCTGGTTTCCAGAACCCTCTCCATAGCATGCCATGGTTACAGGGTATCCTGGTTGCTTCATCACTGCTTTCCTTGTATTTACTTTTCTCTGCTCCTAATTGCATTTTCCAAATATTTATGTTTCTTCAATCGAAGCTCCTTTGTTTTCAGTCTAACTTCTGTAAAAGTTCTAAACAAGCCTTCACATTGGGTTTTTTTGTTCTATTTTGTTTATTTGGGTCTTTTGCTTTGGGGTTTTGGGATCTCATAAGTGGTCCTGGGAAGGGGAGGGTACAAAGTTTGGATTAAAATAAAGTATTTTGTACACTGTTGTGCACTAAAGCTTCAAGTTTTAAAGCATAAATTACCATATTGTCAAATAAAAACACATAGCAAAAATGTAAATGCTCCGCTCAGTTATCAATGGTCTTAAACTTAGCTTCATATGCGTGAAAATAAGCCCCAGCCACTCTGTGTGCTGTTGCATTGATTATGGGAACTTGAGGAAAGAAGGGCGGTACTATTTTTTAAGGATACACTTTGGAAAAATAGAATGTTAATTAAATGATTTTTTTTTCTCTTTTGATTTATAATCCTTAAAATTTGTGTTTACCTGTGTAATTTTTTTAACTTGGCTTAATTCTTGTCTTTTCTATGTGACTGCTAGTTTTTGTGTGCCCTGGGACCTTGAAAGCAATTGTGGACTCACCATCTATATATGAAGCTGAGCAAAAGGCAGGTGCTTGGTGCAAGGACCCTCTTCAGGCTGCAGATAAAATTTATTTCATGCCCTGGACTCCCTATCGTACCGATACTTTAATAGAATATGCTTCTATAGAAGATTTCCAAAACAGTCGCCAGACAACAACATACAAACTTCCAAATCGAGTAGATGGTACTGGATTTGTGGTATATGATGGTGCTGTCTTCTTTAACAAAGAAAGAACGAGGAATATTGTGAAATTTGATTTGAGGACTAGAATAAAGAGTGGAGAGGCCATAATTAACTATGCCAACTACCATGATACCTCACCGTATAGATGGGGAGGAAAGACTGATATCGACCTAGCAGTTGATGAAAATGGCTTATGGGTCATTTATGCCACTGAACAGAACAATGGAATGATAGTTATTAGCCAACTGAATCCATACACTCTTCGATTTGAAGCAACGTGGGAGACTGTGTATGACAAACGTGCTGCATCGAATGCTTTTATGATCTGCGGAGTCCTCTACGTGGTCAGGTCAGTTTATCAAGACAATGAGAGTGAAACAGGCAAGAACACCATTGATTACATCTACAATACCCGATTAAACCGAGGAGAATATGTGGATGTCCCCTTCCCCAACCAGTACCAGTATATCGCTGCAGTGGATTACAATCCTAGAGATAACCAACTCTACGTGTGGAACAATAACTTCATTTTACGATATTCTCTGGAGTTTGGTCCACCTGATCCTGCCCAAGGTAAGAAGGTTTGCTTGCTCACATAGATGTCTTTTGTGAACAGTGTATTTGTAAAAGACTTTTTAATTTTCCCCCTGTTTATTTTCTCCCCTTTTTCATAGTTAAAGCACAAAGGATAATGTAGCATTTCATGTTACCTCATAGTATGTACATTTTAGTTTTATTTTAGTCCATTCCCCCTCTATATCCCCCCCCCCACCGCCCCCAAATTTCTTCACTTAAATGTTGGCTTCAGAAAATTGTAGCCTCATTGGGCACTGCTAAAAATACAATACCAGCTACAAACAAACCTGTTAGCTTTGTTTTTTTCCTCCCTGACTTCTGAATTGATTACAATCTATGTGCAGACCTTTTAACTTCTTGGCGCCAGTGGGTAAGGAGAATAAGTGTTAGGAAGTCCCAGGAGAATTGCGAGGCTTGATGTACAACTCTAGGCATAAGTGAGTGTTTTGAAGTCTGCTCTCTGTGCAGGAGAGGGAGTCATCCAATAGCTTCCTAGATCATGTAAAAATTACCCATTTTTATTTCCTGGTAAATTAGTAATGGTTTTAAGTCAATATTTCTGTGACTTCAACTGTCACCGTGGACAAAAAAAAAATTACATGATTCCAGGTGATATTTTATAAAGATGTTATCTGCTAGGATTTTTGTGTGTTGTCTTCAGGTAACTTTGTGGAGGTTCATTACTTCAAGAAGTAATAATGCTAAATCTTGGGAAATATACTTTAGTTTATCAAGTGAATTTAATTCTGTAGGAGACAATTTTTTTTAGGTTGAATTAAATGAATATTTTATTAAAACAAGATTAACTCATTCTCACATAAAAGTTATAGAGCTTGCACTAATTATGAGTCTTCTATTTGAACAATATTTGTGTATTAAAGTTCTGAATTAATGTTTCAGTTTACTGAGTTAATTGGAATTCTCACATTATTGAGTAACTTCAAAATTTTAGGAGCCAGACTGTTCTTTGGAGTGATTAAATCAAACTCTTCAAGGTGGAACAGAAATTAATATTGTTTTTCTTCTATTAAAGCAGTACACATCCACATACTTAAATATAACTATAGGTTTCCCACATAGTTTAGGATATACTAAGTTCTAAATATTGTTATGGTATCAGAACCTCAAAAACAGAAGTCATAGCCTTTTATGGTTTAACTTTTTGTTGTTGTTGTTGTATATTCTTTTTATTATTATATGCTAATATACACATAACATTACACACATAGTCCTTACTCTTTCAAAACTGATTCATCAACATGATTCATGATATAGAGTGGCTGGTGGTGTTTGTTAAAGCCCAAGTTCCTGATTCCTGGTAGAAACACCAACTTGAGATCCAGTCCTACATTTAATTTATATTTTTAACTTCAGCAGTGCTGGTTCAGAGAATTTGTGTACATGCAAGTGATTTGTAGGAAAAAGATTAATAACTTTAAGGCTTTGTTTGTTAGTTTAGGAAAGTCAGACATCATATCCTACATAATAAAAGGCTAATAAGCAAATCGACGGAATGGTGGACCAACAGGTCACTATGATGTGCACTGACCACCAGGGGACATACGCTCAATGCAGGAGTTGCCCCCTGGTGGTCAGTGTGCTCCCACAGGGGGAGTGCTGCTCAGCCAGAAGCCGGGCTCACAGCTGGTGAGCACAGTGGTGGTGGTGGGAGCCTCTCTTGCCTCCACGGCAGAGCTAAGGACCCCACAGGGGATGTCCAACTGCCGGCTTAGGCCCAGGGAGCAGGCCTAAGTTGGCAGGCGGACATCTCCCAAGGGGTCCCAGACTGTGAGAGGGTGCAGGCTAGGCTGAGGGACCCCCTCCCCCTGCTCCCCAGTGCACGAATGTCCTGCACCGGGCCTCTAGTTAAATATAAGGTTTGCTGAGAATCAGTTTTTCAAATACCAGTTTGAATGAGACATCAGTTAATTGTGAGAAGGTGTCTTTTGTACTAGAAGGTAAGATTTGCATCACAGTGCTTTGAAATCTGTATCAAATGGCTGTCTGATTCAATGATTGTTGGAACTGGGACAAGAAATATTCCTTACAGGCTATTTGCTATTATACTTACAGTAACAGACTGATGCAAATAGTTATGCAGAATGGCAGGGGCCACCCAACACATTAGCTCACATTATAAATGGAATACAAGCTATTATGGCAAAGGTTCTTATGAGCACAGTATGCCTGAATTATTACGTGTCCTGTGATCTCTCAATTCCTTCACCAGTGTTTTTAGTTATTTATTTCTTCTTTTTTCGCAGTTGAATTTCTGTACATGCAACAAAAATTTTGAATAGTATCAGTGTTATGTGTATATTAGCATATAATAATAAAAAGAATATACAACAACAACAACAAAATTTGTGATGTGATTTTTGTTCATGAGAGCAAAAACGACATTGACTTAGTACAAGGCCCCTTTTTCTCTGATTCACCTATGTCTAGAATTTTTTGGCTTAAAGTGATAGCAGTAATGACTGTTGTTACATGCTCTACAATGAAATCTTCATTTTCCCCCCTAAAAGCTAGGACCACGCTTCCCCTTTATCCTATAGGTTTGTAAAAGGCAAAAGTCAGGAATTGACAAAGTCTGACATTGTACTGATACTTGTGGTAACCTTTTCTGTAATCTGTACTACCCTCAGAGCTGTTCCATTTGTGTTGGGTGGTAGTAAATCTCTTCTCTCCATTAGCAAAATAAGAAAGAAAATAATTTCTTAAAAATGTAAATTCATCATGAGGCAACACCTGAAGGATTGTTAATAGAGACTAATTGCCCCGTGTACTTGTCACGAAAAATACTCCGTGAATACAAAATGAGTAATATCATTTTTACATGTGGCTTGTATTCTAGTGAATATTTTGATCCATTTCAGATGAAAAGGTCTGATAATTTAGATGCTTTTTAGAAAGAGCAGTTACCAGCGTTGAAAATGAGAAGCTTAGACACATTTGGTAACTGTGTTCCTACAACTGTGTTTTGTTGTCCAAAATAGCCATTCTTAAATATTCCCAGAAAGTCAAAATTCATATTGGCCCTTTAAAAAAACCCTTAGTCGTAAAAAGTTTTATCTGACCTACATTTTTCTTGCTGCTGTTTGAATCACATTCTGTTAGTCTCTTTCCTTATAATTTATCTTTATATGCTTTTAGAGAGCCTCCAGTCTCTCTCATCCAAGATGTGTGCTGATAGCTGGATGGGGCCTTGCAGAACTGTTCTGGCCCATAAATTTAGGTCAAACCAATAAGCCACTGTCAGCTTTCCAGAAGCAAGATCCGAGAAACGGATGGGACAGAGCAATGAGAGATCAGGTCTTTGCCTGTCATACAAAGCAGTGATTGACTGGCTTGGCTGAAATTCAGTCTTAGGTACTGGATTTGCCACGATGTATGTCACCAAGGCATACATTGTGCTGTAAAATTATTCATTCCTTTCATTTTTCATTGTGGACTGCTTCATAGTGTATTAGCTTCAGTACTTTTTCCCATTTATAAATCCAAGCTCTTTTGTTTCTCACAGTACACGTGTATTATTTCTTTGCCGTGATCATGGTTTTTAAATAAATCTTTCCTCTTTTTCTTTTCTTTGAGTTTTAGCTTTCTGTGATCTCTGCATAGTTCATTTGCTCCATTTACCTAAACTAGGTCTGTTTTTCCTTTCACATTCCTCCTCCCTAAAGTGGGCTTAGGAAAAAAACCCATTTCACTCTTACTTTAACTCTTTTCTGTTTCTTAATCTGAATTGCTCTATATTTACATAATCTGACTGCAAATTTGATATCCTAAATGTTATCAAAAAATATTGTGTCTTGGGTTTTGACAGCTCTTGAATAATTACTCTAATTATGAAGTACGACACTTCAATAATATGAGGGGAAATTTTTATCAAGAGAGTTAGGTTTATTATTTTTTTAGGAACTGTTTAGCATAAAATGCATATTTCTTGAAACATCTTCCCACTGAAAATGAATGCTCTCAAATAAAGATGCCCGCTGTTTTTAAACATTAAATAGGGTAAATTTAATGAATACATACATAGTTTTGCCTTACCAAGCTATAGACTCACGCTAGCTGGAGTTCCTTCAGTGAATCATGGGTTAGTTCTTGGACCTAGATGATGGAAATGCTTCCCTTCACTTAAATGGGTATTGTCCTTAAATCTTTTCATGCAGGAAAAAAGCCAGTAATAAATAGCAAGTCCTTAGAAGACACCATCGTAGTAAATCGAACCATTCTATCTGTGCTTGTCAAAATCTTCATGGGTTCCTATTAAATAGGTTTATTAGCATTTTATTAGCACCGTTTCTAGTTCTCTGTACTCACATGATAACAGTAGGCAGAATGCTACATCAGTTCTTCTAGGGGCTTGATAAGGCATCCTAATAACTGGGATGAAGCTCTGTATAGTAGGGTTTGGATTAGGTAGATGGGTTTGAATAGGTTTCTGCAGCAGCGGCTGGGCATGAAGTTTGCCTTGTTTTCTGCTATCATTTGTAGGCTAATCTAGAGCTTTGAATCACTTGCCATATGAATTCCAGTATGAAACTTTGTAGTCTATTGCTCCAGTATCTTATACTATCCTCCCCACATATTTTCTTCTTTTAGAGATTTCCACAGAACACAGTGTCAGGTACATGCTCCAAAATAAGGGCAGATGCCATGCTTTTCCAGTGTCTGTGAAAATCTTTTACCTAGAAAAGTAAGATCATGACATTTAAGGGTATGGACAAGTGACCTTCTCTATGTTTAACCTTCTCTATGGCTCAGTTTCCACATCTTTAAAAGGAAGATAATCTTAGTCCTACTTCATTGGGATTGTGGTACAGATTATCTAAGGCAGTGGTCGGCAAACTACGGCTCGCGAGCCACATGCGGCTCTTTGGCCCCTTGAGTGTGGCTCTTCCACAAAATACCACGTGCGGGCGAGCACGTACAGTGCAATTGAAACTTCGTGGCCCACGCGCAGAAGTCGGTTTTCGGCTCTCAAAAGAAATTTCAACCGTTGTACTGTTGATATTTGGCTCTGTTGACTAATGAGTTTGCTGACCACTGATCTAAGGTGATCTGATGATCCTTGAAGGCTGATTAGCATAGTGTCTGGTACATAAATGCTGAATAAGTGTAAGCTTTTATCATTATCTGATGCCCTGTCTTCACCTATGGAAAGAAATATTAATCTTTAGAAATGCCTCAGCATTTCTAACTTCAACCTTACAAAAAATTGCTTTCCTTGAAGTTGCTAAACTTTGTCCTTGAAAAATCCCAGAAATTCTAGTAGTCCTCCAAAAAGGTTTAATTTTGTCACTTAAAGTTTACTTTCATGTTTATTTTCACGATGTCCCAATATTTAAGTGATTTGCCTTTGATAATGTGCTGATTCCCTTTGAACTTCTTTTGATGAACAAAAAGTGAAAAGGTAGGAAAATTATCAAAAGACACATGGAAACAGGATATAGAATGTTGTGTGAAATTGTATACATTTTAATAGAGGTCATTTTATTACCTGCCTTCACTCGGATATTATGAATCTTTCAGATCACTAATTGTAGTATTGTTGATGCATATTTCAGTGGTGAAATATGCCTTAATTAGTATAGTGTTGAGGGGTACATACGATGGTGTAGCATGAAACCACTTTATTCTGCCCTGTTCTCTTTTTGCTCCGATTCTCCACTCCCCTTTAAAATTGGATCCAGCAGCAGTCATTTGACACTTCTGCAAGAGATCGTGATGCTTTTGACAAATGTTAATTGAGAAAGCACTGAAAGCCTGGCTGCATTGTAATCAAAAGGAAATTACAGAGGTTTAACAAGATGTCAGGCAAGTGCTTTGCAGAAAGAGATGGACGGGTTTGAATAGGTTTCTGCCGCTGCTGATGTTTGACTAATGTACACAGGCATCTCTCATGGTCAGTACATTATGCCCTGGAAACAAAACATATGTTTAAAGAAGTTTGTCTTGTTATAGAAGGAAAAAAAAAAGGTACAGAAAGGGTGTAGTGAACTTCTTGGTAACAAGAAATTTGTCCCTACTAAAGGTCTAGAAACAAGTGTTTCTGATAAATTTAGCATACTCTGTCCATAATGTCAGAATTGTATAAACAACTATTTCTTGACCAGAGCTTAAAATACTAAACAGAGTAATAATAAGTTTTCTAATAAGTTTTAATGTTCTAGTTTGTTTCTTATGTATAGATAAAGCATAAGTTAATTTTTATAAGATTACTTGAAAAAATAGTTATTTTTAATTTGCTGTACTCTTTACAATTTAAATTTAAGCATTATCTTAAAACCTTATCAGAGCCAGTAACTATAAATGTTGACAAAATTTTAGTGTGATCACCTAATAGATTTCAAAAGATAGTATTAAAGTTTTACTGACAGACTTTTTATTGTTGTTTAACTCATTTAAATGGTAGTTAATGAAGGACACATAAGCTCCCTTAATTGTTTAACCTACTGGGTTTCACAGTCTGAAAGTAATGCTGGAAGTCAAAAATAACCTTTTAAAAACTTCTTTGTAAATTATTACTTTTAAATGTGTAATTGTTGTTCCTTTGACATTTGGTTTTGCATTAGGCATGAATTGATCTAACCTGTTATCTTGATGAGAGATTTCATTTCTCTTGCCAGAACTAGTTGTTTTTTCATACCTATGTTTTCAAAAGTAAAGAAACTAAAGCCTTGGATGTTTCCTTACTAAAACAGCACCCACATACCAAACTTACCTTCTGTTTGGGTCTGATCAGGCATGCTCAAAAATCTCTCAAGCAAGATTGGCTGCTGGGTAGAAAGATGTCACAGTATTTATATTCCTGCAAGGTGCAAAGTGGGTGACTAAATGTTCTGTTGTCCTCTTTATATGCAATTGGTCAGACTTTTGTTGATACTTTGAATTTGATTGTTTATAGAGTATGGATTTATACAAAAAAAGAATTTTTCTAAGTTATTTAGTAGTGACAGAACATTTGCTTTGTACTTTGACACTTTACATAAAACTGTCCATTTCCTGTTACAAGATTTATGATGAAATTATACTTAAACTATATTGTCAAATATTTCATTGAGAAGTAAACCTAACACAATTAGAGTCATACAGTAAAATCTATGGTAAGGCCTAAACTGCCTCCACTTAGCCAACAATATGAATAAATTGGAATAATTGAAAAGGTTTATTTTTCTTCCCTACTACTGATGTCTCAATAATGCTCATCTTGTTGTTCTTGGGGTAGTAGGATGGGTGGGCTTTTGTATGTGCATGCACGCACACCTGTGTGCCTGTATGTGAGTGTGTGTGTTTGAGATTAACATGCTCATCTTTTTTCCATAGTGCCTACCACAGCTGTGACAATAACTTCTTCAGCTGAGCTGTTCAAAACCACAGTATCAACCACAAGCACTACTTCACAGAAAGGCCCCATGAGCACAACTGTAGCTGGATCCCAGGAAGGAAGCAAAGGGACAAAACCACCTCCAGCAGTTTCTACAACCAAAATTCCTCCTGTAACAAATATTTTTCCCCTGCCAGAGAGATTCTGCGAAGCATTAGAAGCCAGGGGGATATGGTGGCCTCAGACACACAGGGGAGCGATGGTTGAACGGCCATGTCCCAAGGGAACAAGAGGTATTTCCTGTAAAATATTATGGATACATTTAAAATTTTACTTTAGGTAGATTCTGAATCACACTGAAGTGATTTTTACTTGAGGAAGGATATATTTACAGTAGCAAACATTATTCTTCTTGTTACTTTAGTAATACAGCATCTGTAGACAACTGCAAAAAGAAAAAAAAAAAATCACTGCAGGTCAGATCCTTAATTACCTCTCCCTCTTAAAGTTTTAGGTCAAGCCTGAGATCTTTGCCCATGGATTCTAGTGTGCATTCCTTACAGCTGTCTTTTTCATTACAAGTATCATTTTGGATGAGTCCCAAGAAAATCAAGGGCCTTTTTGTTGGAAATGTCTGATATTTCTATGCTGACTTTATGTTTACTGTTTATAGTCCGCATTTTACCCTACTTTTTTTTTTGTCAATTATTGTCAACTCCTTCCATTAGCATTTATTCAGAATTTAGCACGCAGGGTAGGATCATCATAGCTGATTTCCCAAATGCAAGCAGAAAAATGGTTTCAATTTCACTGTTGTTTTCTACATCTGCTGTAGGAACTGCCTCGTATCTCTGCATGGCTTCCACTGGAACATGGAACCCTAAGGGCCCTGATCTTAGCAACTGTACCTCACACTGGGTGAATCAGCTGGCTCAGAAGGTTGGTTGGAACCTTTTAATATGATACATATTGGTGATTAAGGGCTTTAACTTCTAACATAAATAACTTAGCTTTGTATGTTAAAACCAGCTTCATGACTCTTTGTTCAGTATAAAAGTAAAAAAAAATTATGCATAGTTCTGTCTGTAAACTATTTATTCAAAGTTACATATGTTTTGAGGCATGCTGTTTTCTTTGTTAAGCTTTTTAATGAGTACATACTTGCTTAATTTCAATCATATTTAGTTAGTTCTGCTCCTTTTGATGTTTGTAAGACAAATAGTGCATTGGCCTAATAAATCAAATATCATTATGTTTGCAACTGAATCCACAGAATGCAAGCAGATGTTTATATCACAGATGATTATGATAGAATGAGTAAAAATATTTACAGTGGGATATAAGTAAAAAGATTTTACATTATAGTGGAATACAGTGACATTTTAGTTTCTCCTTTCCCATCTACCTTTGTGAAGTGCAAGCAGTAGATAATAACCCTCAGTGCCCTACTGATTACATTCTGATTTAAATTTCTGGATCATTGGGATAAATACATTATTTTGAAATAGCTGTTTAAAATGGTTGCAGTGAAATGAGAGAGCTATCTGAAAACTTTTACAAAGGATTTCTGGTTTTCTTCCCCTACCCCCACCCCCCTTACCCCCCACTCCAACCTCCCTCCTTTTGTTTCTTTTAAATGTCTGGTAAGAATTTCTTTTGTGTGTTGAGGATCTAAGAACCTTTCATCATCTGAAATAAAGAGAACGTTATTGGTCTCAATTAGTTGCAGATTTTGACACATTTGTAAGTAAGTTTTTCACCACAACAAAGATACTCAGGAGAAGAACAAGAAGCCACAAACAGTACAAGAAATCTTACTGAGATACTATAAATTGGCATTTCAGATTAGAAGTGGAGAAAACGCTGCTAGTCTTGCCAATGAACTGGCTAAACATACCAAAGGGCCGGTGTTTGCTGGGGATGTGAGTTCTTCAGTGAGATTGATGGAGCAGTTGGTGGACATTCTTGATGCACAGCTGCAGGAACTGAAACCTAGCGAAAAAGATTCAGCTGGACGGAGTTATAACAAGGTAAGTAGGCATTTTCTGTTTTATTCAGCTGGGCTTTGTGTACGGCAGCTCTGGATTCTAATAGCAGTTGGCTGCCAAACCTCTGGCCCCTTGGACATATACTTAAAAACGAAACTTCTCATTGGGTTCGTGTCCCAAGAAAGAATTGACAGTTGAGAAAGGAGCAGTAACAACAACAATAAAAAGTTAATTATCTGAGGGGTGACCTTAGCTGTTGGCAAACGTCGCCTGCCTGTCTCTGGTTAGTAGTCCCACCTGAGAATGCATTTAGTGCGCTTGGAGAGATTCTGTGCAGAGACTGTGTTCTAGAACACATACTTTGTATACTCTCGGGGTTGCAATCTAATTGTGACAGGAAGATGAATGTTAGCCACTGAAATACTGTTCTTAATGGCAGGTTTTGGAAGAAGAACAAGTTTTCCCTTTCTAGGAGTAAAGTGTAATAGTACTATTAATTTTTCATACTATGCCAAAAATGTAATGGTTATTTTAACCATACTATAAAATAAGTGTTTCGATGAGATTCATACGAATCCACAATCTGTGGCTAACGTGGTTTTATAGGGTGAAAAAAAAATAGTCATTTTTTTTTCCTTTTGACCACATATTTTGTCTCTAGTTTTATCAGGATACTTTGGATTAGTGTACTTAGTAACTTACAGTTTAAACCTGTAAGTGCACAATTTTGGCAGTCAGCGCAGACCCATGGAATCCAGAGGTCTCAGGTGCCAATAAAATCTGAGCTCAGGAGCACCAGCTAAATTTTTGAGGATTTCTTCTTTCCTCGTTTTCAACAGTTAAAATCTAACCTCTGATTTTCTTTTCTTTTACTAAAAAGCTCCAAAAACGAGAGAAGACATGCAGGGCTTATCTTAAGGTATCTCTCCTGTGCTGTCACCCTGCTTTCTCCCTCCTCCAGCTACCTGCCACGCTTTATCATCTTGCTGCATGATCCAGTGTATTTCAGTCTTTGATAATTATATAATGTGCCCCATATCAGCTGTACAAATGTTGGCTTTTCATAGGTATATTACTCTCAGAATAAGCAAATCATTTTTTTAATAATTTTTCCAGTTCATCCAAATGTACAAGAATTTTAATGAAATACCCTCTGAATTGGAAACTAATTATAGTCTCCTTGTTTTTGATTGTCATCTCTGTGGATTAAGAAAACAACTTGCGTAGTAACACAGCTATGATATAGTCTTGGCAGTTTATCCTATCAAAGACTGTATAGTCATAATGTATGTGCATGAAAAAGTCACTGCTTTCTTATCTGTGGTATACTCTTCAATAAAATAGGCTTTGTCCTGAAATTTTTCGGGGTCATTTCTAGAACCAGGTTGATACCGGGAAGGGTTACTAGAAATGAAATATGAATAATGTGACTGTGCTATCGATATGTGTTGTATGTTGGTTTTTCTCAGGCTGATCTGAACAGAAAGCCACCGTTTGGCTGAGAATCCTTGTCTGTTCCAGCCAGTTTTTCTCCCGGGTAAATCCAAGTAATAGGAAACATGCTGAGTGAGGCTAACAGTAGAATTATGCCATGCTAGTTCTGTGTGATAGGTCAAAATAGTAATACCATATTGCATTTTTGTTTCATTCTGAATTTTAAATGTTCTCTTTTGAGGGGGAGTTACTTTCTAATCTTGCTCATCTAAGGACCATATCACTAATAAATCAAACCTAATTCTTATATATGTGACAACAAAACAAAGAACTTACAAGTTTTTTCAGAGGTTATTTGAAGCTGTGGCTTCTATTTTTTGGCAAGGTCTAGAAAAAAAAGAATGGCATCCCACTAGTTACTAATAGACATTGTGGGATCTTCAAACTTTATAAGAAAAGGTGGTGGGAAAGTTTGTTTTTAGGTAGTAATATTCTGAAAGTCCCTCTTTAGCCTTTTTAATGGGGACAAAGAAATAACTGCTAAAGAGTATAGAATTTGTCATACTGAAGTTTCAGTTCACTTTAAAGGTATTAGTTAATGTGTGAAATGTAATAATTGGGATGTTGCCCAGGACATACATTTCAGTGGGAAGAAAATAGCTTTTTTTCTTCGGCAGGGAGAGACTACTTCAGGAATATGATTAGACTAATGATCATTTTGATTCCATGAGAAAAGTATTAATGGTAATAAATAAGGAGTGTTTCAGATTCATAAAGCCATGCCATCAGTGTATACATAGTAAATTTCAGCATGATCTTAATTTCTGGCCAGTGTCATTTTCAGCAGGTCACAAATGACCTTTCTCTGTTCAGATAAGACTAATAAAACACCTTAAATTACCAGTCAGAAGCTGACTTACACTATGAAAATGAAGCGGTTTCCTGCTTTGTGGCAGAGGATTTATTTGTAACTTAGATTAGTAGAGGCTTCAGTCTGTATTTCTGGTGACTAATGAATCTGGCCTCAGCAGACCAATTTCTGTTCCACTCTAGTTAATGGCTGCAGCAGTATCAATGTGAGCATTTTGAGTATTCTATCTCCCATTAGAGAAAGAAAAAAGCCTTTGACGTCCCTTGGAAGTATCTTCACCTGCCAGGAAGGTTGTGGTGGCTCACAAGGCAGACAGAACGAGGATATTAAGATGGATTAAGCTAATTAATCTTGCTCTGACAGTAGCCTCAAACAACATTTCCCCCTGCTCATTTTAAGATAGCACCTCAAACTAGCAATTTTTGGTGGTGTTCTTTGTACAATCTATGTTCTTTTCCCATCTGTGATTGCCAGTAGATCAAAACAGTTTAGATATGGCCTAATGACACATTAGGACTGGGTAAATAGGGTAGAATAAATAAACAGTGATTTCAGCTATCCGAGCCATAGTTAGTGTAGCGCTACAGAAACTATCAGTACAATAGCCCGCCTTCAGTTGCTTAACTTGACTGGGTTATATTTTTATTTAATGCTATTTTGCGTAACAATAAGTGAAACCTACATACGTAAATATTTACAACTTGATGCTTATGAAGGATTTATTCTGCCTTTCTGTTTCCATTATATTATTAGTATATAGGCTTTACATATTTTGATTGCTTTATTGATTCCTTTCAAAACACATCCTTGTTTATGAATTTAGGTATACTCTCAAGTGTTTTTTTTAGCTGGACAGGGAATTAGAAGAGTGAATTATGTTCACAGATAATTTACAGATTTCGAAATCATCTTGTTTTTTTTTTTTGTCCCAATGGTAACAAACAGATATTATTAAAAGGCACAGTTTTAGTTATTAAATTTGAGTTCATGTTCCAAAAAATAATGTCTTACTTTCCAAACATAACTATTAGGCTACTCCAGAGGCATCAGTGTTTGCTCTTTAGAACATTCCAGCCTTGAGGTTATAAGTAGGAGTGGCTATGCATGTAAGAGGAATACCTCAGGTTAAGAGCTGACTCTGGCTGTATTTCTTTTCAACAACTGAGATGATTAGATAAACAGAAAAGCCATCTTTTTTACACATCCTCTTTATAATCAAATAGTAGTCTACTAATCCTCAGCCATTCCTACTCTGAAATAGTCAGATATGTTACAAGTTGACCAGATATATGTTGTCCAGGTGTTCTTCCGTCTTGAAATCAGAGTAAATCATCATGACAGATAAATATTACAATTGTCACTAGTCAGTGATTGAAAATCACCTTGGTACTACAAGCAGTCAAAACGAATGATGGTTTTCTAACGGATGCAGGCAATTGTTGACACAGTGGACAACCTTCTGAAACCTGAAGCTTTGGAATCGTGGAAGCACATGAATTCTTCCGAACAAGCGCATACTGCAACGATGTTACTGGATACGTTGGAAGAAGGGGCTTTTGTCCTGGCTGATAATCTGGTAGAACCAACCAGAGTCTCAATGCCCACAGAAAATATTGGTAAGTGAACCTGCTGTCAGGCTTAATCTTTGATTTAGAAGATAGATGTTTAAGATAATGATGTTTCCATTCTGAATCTGTTATTTCCCAGTGGTCAGCGTCTCTTCTGTGGAAATACTTTCATCTGTTAACAAGAGATATTATTGATCACATTTCATAAACTTAATTCAGAAGCCAGCACCTTTCCTGTATCTTTTAAAAGTTGGTGTCGTGTGTGTGTGTGTGTGTGTGTGTGTTGTTTTTATTGCCCACTGAAAAATCATTAAAGGAAAAATGTGTTAGAGTATTTAAATGCCTGAATATGGAAGTGCTTGCTATGGAACTGTGGCAAACGCTTTTCCATTTCATATATTATGTTCCTAATGAATTTAAATTACTTTCTGGAATGTGTTCTCCCAGTCAAATATTTTAGGCAAACAATTTGAGCCAAATGTTTATATTAAACACAACTGCCTTTAGGTGAAAATGTGATCAGTGAGCTACATCTTCCATACAGTAGAATATCCATGCTTCATAGATTGCAAAATAGCTGCGGATAGTTTTGAAGCATGATTTAGAATTTGAAGGCTGGCAACAAGAGGCAGGAATTAACTTCGATACTTGAAAGAATTACAGTAACATAAATTTAGGTTTGACTGATTTAGAAGTGTTGCTCATTCAGTGGGTTTGAGTTTAGATAAAGTTTTATAATATCACTTAGTAAATAAAGTAAAAAAGTTTTCCAAGCATAAATATAAAAAAAAACAAACCCAGAAGGGATCATAGACTAATCTTTCACCAAAGGAGTATATATCTGGAACAGTGGATATTGAATGAACTTTTGCTATCTGGGATGCCATATCCCATTACCTAATTGTGTCTGCCTAAATCATGGGACTTTATATTAGAAAATGTAGAAATGTAAAGTATATAGAAGAAATAGACATTAATTAGATTGTGAAACTTGGATTTAAATTCAAAACTTTAAATAGATTTAAATGAATGAATTCCTAGAGAGAAGTAAAGTATTATTAAAATCATGTTTTTATTTACTGTGACATTTTAGAGTGATAACTCGGTAACTTCAAATTAAATGAAGTCAAAATAATTTGGCCTGACATGATCTGGGAGAACAGTCATAAGGATAATGGTACCTACCATAGCCTTAATAATAATACAGAGTGAATAAAGCACCCATGTCTAAAGCTTTTATTACTTCTGAGGTTAATTTATTTACTAGTCTAATGAAATTCCTAAGATATACCTTCAGTGAGTCTTCTCAAATGTTTCCAGTGATGTACTTGTAAGGATAAAGGAGTGTAGACTTGATCATCTTAGAGGATGAGTCATGGAAAATGTTATCACATCAATTTGTTTTTTTCTAAGTCTTCTAAAGGCTATATTTAAAACAAAAAGAAAAAAAACCCAAAACTAAAATTTCCTTCTTATGCTCCTCAAGAGTGTCAGAAAATCTGACAGGTCAGGTTGATAGTCTATGCTCCCATTAGCCTAGAATAATGCAGATAACTCTTATTATATGTCCCAGATAGTTTTATCTCAATTTTAGACATAGTCTGAAAATTTAAGTATTTAGGAATATATTTTTTCCAACATCTATGTGTTTTTTTTTAGAGTTCTAAAGGAGTATGCTTTATACTTAAAAAATTGTTTTTATTTACAGAAGGAACATTATGGGTGGAGATTCTTATAGAATGTAATATACATGTTTGACTTCTCAAAAACAATGCCTGAACTTACTGTATACATATATTGATTACCCAAGTAATTATCACTGTGAAAGTCATTTTACATATTCTAATATAATATGTCTTTTTATTTCTAAGATAAAAAGAATTTTGTGACAAATATTATACATGAGTTAGTATGAGGAATACATTCAACTTATTCTCATTTTAGACAGAGGACTAACATGGCCCATTATCCTTTTATGTTCTTACTCTCTTGATGCTCTTACCTAAATTTAGAATGTAGTTACAAAGTCTTTGGTTATTAAGACAATTTGTTTTTTCTCTTTAGTGATTTCTCCTTCAGTCTTTAATGTACTATATTGTATGGTTTACCCTTATGTAAGACTTTATAAAAATGGTATAATTATATCTGCTATAATTATATCTGGTATAGCTTTTAAAAGTCAACTTTGAGTTATTTCTTATCTTATATACAATAAGAACAGCTGTACAGTTCGATGAGTTTTGACAAATGTACACCTACTTAACTAACAGCATGGCCAGCATTTCTACCACCTCAAAAGGGTTTTTGATGCTCTTTTTCCAGTCAGTCTCCTGGTATCCCCAGCTCCAGACAATCACTGATCTGTTTTCTGTCTCTATAGTTTAGTTTTGCTTTTTCTGGACCTTTAGTTGAATGGAATCATATAATATATGATTTTGATCTTCTTTTACTCAGAAAAATGTTTTTGAGATTCACCTATGTTGGTGTGAGCATCAGTAATTCCATCCTTTTCATTGCCGAGTAGTATTTCATCATAAGGACATACCACTAGTTGTATATTTACTCACTTATTAGACATTTAAGTAATTTCCACTTTTTGACTGCAATTTTATTAAAGCTGCTCTTTTCCCAAGTCATTGTACCATTTTTTACTCTTAACAACAATGAGAGTTCCAGTTGCCCCACATTTTCACCAACATTTAGGATTGTCTTCTCAAATGTATTTTTAATTTTAGTCTAGTGGCATCTCATTTTGGTTTTGTTTCGCATTTGTTTGATTGCTAAGTTACATTTTATTGATAACTGTTCATTCAACTTTACAGGTGCGCTTATTGGACTTTCATATATCTTTTTGTGAAGTGTCTGTTCATGTATTTTGCTAATTTTTAATTAGATTGTTGGTCTTTTTAGTAATAAGTTACAAAGATTCTTTATATATTCTTAATACAAATCTTTTGTCAAGTGTATATACTCTGAATGTTTTCCCTCAGTATGTGATTTTAAAAGAATTTTTTTAATGATACCTTGAGAGAAGCAGTTTTTAATTCAACATCTAAGCTAATCCTGTTTCACTTATTCTTCTTGTTATTGTTATTATTTTAAAGCAAATTTTAACATCATATTATTATTACTGTAAATACTTTGGTAAATATCCTATACTTTTTTTAAGAAAACACAATGTCATTTTCATACTTTAAAATTTAACAAAAATAGCTTCAAAAGATAACAAACATGTACTTAAATTTTACTTGATTTTTGTAAATTTTTTAATACTTAATAACTTAATTTTTTATAAGTTCATGTCAGACATTTGATTGATTCAATGATTTAGTCTCTTTTAATTAAAAGCCATTTATCCATACAGTTATTTTTTTAAAACCATTTTCATTTTTGTTGAAGAAATTGAGCGGGTAATTTGTTCTGTAAAATACCCCACATTCTGGACTTGGCTTATTTCATCCTTCTGATACCACTTTATCATGAATGATATATACTGAAAATTATATCAGGAGGCTTGATCAGGTCAGATTTAAGTCTTATCTCCCCTCTCTCCCCCAGAACTTTCTGTTGAATCCTATTCAAGAGGCACATGTTTGCTTGTCTTTGTATCTTGCCATTGATTAGGTGTTTAAGTATTATCCATTATAAAATTCACTATCATTTATTCTCCCAATGGGCTTAGCAGCCAGCATGATTTCATGTCAGTTTAAGCTTAGTTACATTGCAGTAACAAAACGCCCAAAGTCACAGCATCTCACAACAACGAAGGGGGATTATACTCATCATGCTGCGTCACCACTGCAGGCTGGGCTTTGGCCTGCTCCCTGTCATCTTCTGTGGGCTCCAAGTTATGTTTACCCTGGACTCAGGGTGATGGAGCCTACAATGTGATGGGTCTCCTGGCAGAAGCGGTAGTTCTCCCTCTATGCTCTCTTACTTTTCTCCCCGTCTCCTCTCATTGTAGTCAATACTGTGATGAATTTGAAAAATAGGACAGAGAAATACATTAAAATCCTATCTACAGCATTGGTTGTGAGTGAGGCATGCCCATCTTCAACTTTACTAAATACTGCCAAATTGCTTCCCAATATAGTTTTATTATTTTACATTCTCACCTGTAATACCATCATTCTCAACCACTGTCTTTGTTAACACTTTATTATTGACATAAACTTTGTCATTTTAATAGGTTTGACTTGATCACATTATTGTTTTAATTTGCAGTTCTTTGACTACTTAATGCATTTATTGGTTTTTTTCATTTTCTCTCCAGTAAATTTGTTGTCTACAACTTGTACCTATATACCTCTTTCTCTGTGGATAATGCATTCTGGACACTAATTCTTTGAGAATTATATAGTTTGCAAATATGTATTTTTTATTTATGCCTTCTCTTTTTTACTTTCATTATGACTTCTTTTGTTTTACAGAATAATGAAGTAAAATATATTAGTCTATTCTTTTAGGGTTGTGCTTCTATTATCTTTTTAAGAAGTATTTTCTTTTTTTGTGTTTTGCTCAAGAAAATCTTCTTTACAGTTACAAAGATCTTGTATTTTCTTTGGAAGTTATAAAACTTCCCTTTTTTACAATTATGCTTTTAATCCACCTGAAATTAACTTTTGTTTATGTATGTGGGAGGTAACTAATTTGATTATCTTCTCTCCATGTGGATAATCGGTTGTTCAATACTTGTATTTGTAGTTGCATAATCCATTCCTTTCCCTATTGGTTTGTAATGATATCTCAGTCATATATCAAGTTTATGTCCATGTTAGGAGTATGTGTTAGGCGTCGCTGCTTTGGTTTTGTTTCAATACTATTACTGTCTGGTGAGTTCTTTCAGTTCTGTTCTGTGAGGAATTAATTGCCTGGCCTGCTTTTGGCGTGGCTCCCCCACGTGAAATTTAAAATCAGATTGTCAAGTTATTCGTACTCAAAAAAATCTTGTTGGAATTTTTATTAGAATTAGACTTCGGTTTATAGATTGATTTTAAAAGAAGTGTCACAAATTTATTGTGTTCTCCCAAGGAAGACCATAAAAAATCCTTCATTTGTTATTAGATCTTTTAATAAAGTTCTGTGTTTTTTCCCATTAATATCTTGTACTTTTCTTTTATCAGGTTTATTCCTTGGGAACTACACTATTTATTTTTATTGTAATTAAGATAAAATTTTATTAACTTTAATTTTTCTAAGATTACATATTCTAATTGTTACTTGGTCTATAGGAACACAGTTAATTTTGCTGATTGCAGCCTTGCCAAATTCTTTTTCTTTTTAGAGTATATGGAGTCTCCCTCAAGATTACTATGTTGTTAATTATGTTTTCTGTAAATAATAAAACTTGCTTTTTCCTTCCAGTCTTTATAGCTTTTGTTTTTCTTGAATTGCTGCATTAGCTCTTCTTTTAGCACAGTGCTAAATAAAACCTGTGATAGGGATCGTCCTGACTTTAAAAGGAATGCTTCCAGAGTTTTTCACCATGTTTGCTCTAAGTTTAGAAAGGTACCCATTATCTGACACCAGAACCTTTATCTGAGCAAAAAAAATTTTTTTTTCATTCCTATTATTTTGTAAAGATTTCTTATATTGAATGAGTATTAGAATTTGTTTAATTCTTTATGCTTTATCTTAATTTGGTAAATTACATTACTATATTGTCTTTTTTAAAATATATTTTTATTGATTTCAGAGAGGAAGGGCGAGGGACAGAGAGATAGAAACATCAATGGTGTGAATCATTGATTGGCTGCCTCCAGCACGTCCCCCACTGGGGTTCGAGCCTGCAACCTGGGCATGTGCCCTACCTGGGAATCCAGCCATGACCTCCTGGTTCACAGGTCAATGCTCAACCACTGAGCCCCTCCAGTCAGGCCATTAATATATTTTCTAATGCATTAATTTCTGGAAGATTTTTTGAGTTAAACTCAGTTTGTTCAGGATGTTGTACTTAAAGTATGTATAAACTTACTAAATACTTTTGCATCTATATATTTAATTTTTAAACTCTAATAAGTAAATATTTGTTGAATGAAATTAACTCTTTGTACATATATATCTGTATTTGGAACATTTCATGAAATTCAAGAGGATTTCCTTTTTTCATCCTGTCTTCCATCTTGTTTTGAGAATAATAGAGTGCCTTTTAGTGAAAGGAAAAGAGAGGTATATATTAGATGCATATTTTTGTCACTCTTCTTTCCCCCTTAATCCCCGACCCGCATACATGGAATCTGATATAAGGAGAGACCATTCACCTGCTCATCAGCTTAATCTTTCTAAGCATGGATCAATAAAATAAGTATTTCAGCCAACCTCTTCAGCTGATAGACTTCTAGGAGTTATATGACTCTCATTATAAACTTGTATTTTAGATGTTTGACATGTGGTCTGATAGCTTATAAAAATCTCCCAGCATTATAATTTTATATTTACAAATAAATCTATATGTATTTTACAAAACAAAGTTGTGACAGATAAAAAGTAAAAAAAAATATTAGTATTCAAGAGTTACTCTATAATGGCATAAGCCCATTTTGTAAAAAGAAAGGGAGTAAATGCATCGTTGTATGTGTGTATGTGAACATACGTGTTTATCTAAGTATAGAAATAACTATGCAAGGATATATACACCATTAGAGAGGGTGTACTTTGGAAAAATATATGTGAATTTTATTTATTGAATTATTTAGTGTATGTGTTACCCTTAGTTGACAAACTTTTACTGTGAAAGCCCAAATAGTATATATTTTAGGCTTTTCAGTCCATGTGGTCTAAGTTGCAAATATTTAACTGGCATTGTAGCACCAAAGCAGCCATAAGACAAAATGTAAATATGGCTGTGTTCCAATAAAACTTTATTTCTAAAAGCAGGTGGCAGGCCAGATTTGACCCATAGGGCCTATTTTGCCCAACATAAATATGTACAGATTGATAGTTACTAGTGAAAATTAATGGGGAGTTTTAATATCATGCCAGACATTTTCTCATAAGTAAACTTAGCTGGTCTTACCACTTTTAGAAATTAGAGAAAAATCTATTACTGCAAAACTGACCTGTGGAGTCTTCTGTATTAAAACATATCTTATACATGTAAATAGATGTATACTAGTACATGCAATAGAGACATTCAAATTTATACTTCATAGTTTTACCCTTGACAAGCAAATAACCATTGAAAAGTTTTTTAACATAAGGAGCCAAGATATCATTTTGAAATACTTTTGTTTAATCATTTAAATACAACACTGAAAATTTTGTATTATGAATTCATATATTATTCATATTCATAGGCTAAAAGTCTGGAATTAATTCATGACAAAAATATAAACCTAAAAGAAAATGCTTACAGGAAATATATGAAATACATCAAAATGATTATGTGAAATTTTTCAGAGTAGTCAAGGCATAAGAACTTCTTAGAGTAATTTGGTTCATATTTTGTTGAGCTCTAACCGTAAAGTTTTGTAAGTAGATAAAAAGAAACAGTAGTTTTCATGCAATTATCATTTGCTCTTTGTAGTTTAAAGAATGCCTCCTTACTCCTCCTCCTTTATTCCTTTGCCTCACGCAGTCCTGGAAGTTGCAGTTCTCAGTACAGAAGGACAGGTTCAGGACTTCAAATTTCCTCTGGGCATCAAAGGAGCAGGCAGCTCAATCCAGCTCTCTGCAAACACTGTCAAACAGAACAGCAGGAATGGTAAGGTGGAACCGTCTTTAACAACTGACAGGTTGTGTGTGTTTTTTTTTTGTTCGCTTAAACCTGTTAGGTCTAAAATACTGAGTATTTGACTCCTGATATAACAAATACACCTTAACATTTAACAGCAGATTTAAAATAATGCCTTACTGTTTCCCAATGAACTCAATCGAAATAAAGATTTTCCATAAGGATTTTTTTTCATTTTATTCTTATTTTAATGTATCTTTTTTTTTTTTTTAATTCATAAGTGTGTTAACTGTAAGTCATGTGACTGTTTTTACTTTCCTAGGGCTTGCAAAGTTGGTGTTCATCATTTACCGGAGCCTGGGACAGTTCCTCAGTACAGAAAATGCAACCATAAAACTGGGTGCTGACTTTATTGGTCGTAATAGCACCATTGCAGTGAATTCCCACGTCATTTCGGTTTCAATCAATAAAGAATCCAGCCGAGTGTACTTGACAGATCCTGTGCTTTTTACCCTGCCACACATTGATGTAAGTTATGTATGTTAATGAAGTCGCGGAAGGTTAGAAAACCAGTGAGGAAGGAAAGCAAAGCTGACCTGCTGGGGAAGGGGAGAAGGGGAATGGGGAGATGACGGAGTGGAAAGAAAGGATCTTGCCTTTAGAATTTCAAATGTTGGACTAGGTCAGAAGGAAAGTATATTTAAGTCTGTGAACATAAATTTAAATGAGGCTTAGTGATTATTACAACTTAAATGTATTTTTAATGAAAGCTAATACAGTAATCAACAGGAAAATGTAAATGACTATAATTTGTTTTAGAATGACAATCAACTCTTACCTTAGCAGCAGGAGAGCCCAGTGTTAACTGACAGGACTCTGCCTTTTTAGTGTGGCAGATCGCTTTTTGGTTTTTCTGATCATATTTGACCCAATTGTTATCAAGCCCGGATATTATCAAGTCTAGGATGGAAGAGATATGCCTTAGAATGCAAGTTGGTAGTTAAAGAATTACACTGTGTTGGAAGACTGAAGAATTTGGGCTGTTGTTAAACATAGAGTGAATGTGTGCCCACAGATAACCCAGTGGACCTCCAAAATTGGCAAAGAAAAATAAACGTGTGTGGCTATTCATGTCTTATATCTGCTGCAGTTGATTCAGTCTTCTAAGAATCCTGATGTTGCAAATGTGTCACTGAGAACAAACATGAGCCCTACATGGGAAATGGATTTTAAAACACTTGGTCCTTACAGAGTATTCTTAGAACAAATCCATGGGTCTGATTTTGTCAGAAAAGGAAAAGAAATGGTTCTAATGTGTGATCAATATATAAAATCATAAGATGGAAATTGTAATTGTGTAAAATGGGTCTTTGGTAATTTAGGGTACACTTTAGAGTGTTTCGGACTATAAAGCTCCTCTTAAGTTAGATATCTGCCTTGCGTAGCATAGCCTACACTTTTGCTGATGAAAAATTTTATAGTCTGAAACTTACAAAGTTTAATCTAAATTACCTTTTACACATATTAAACAATTGCTATTGCCATGTTAGAGTGTAAAAATCCTAATTTTATCTTGTCACTTTATTTCCCAGCCTGACAATTACTTCAATGCAAACTGCTCCTTCTGGAACTACTCAGAGAGAACTATGATGGGATATTGGTCTACCCAGGGCTGCAAGCTGGTTGACACTAATAAAACTCGTACAACGTGTGCATGCAGCCACCTAACCAATTTTGCAATTCTTATGGCCCACAGGGAAATTGCAGTAAGTATTTTAATTAGTAGCAGAGAAAAACCTCAGAGATTCCAAACAGCTTCGGTGACAATCCCTGCTTTGGGTGCTAATCGTAACTAAAAAGCAGACAGAGTAATGTGGATTTCTTACTGTTTCTACACTGGCCATGTATTTTAGGAAGCCTTGGCACTGTATTGTTACTTCTCAAAACCATGTGCTTTACAGACTTATTCTGAGTTTTTCTCCTTGGGGCAGGTGTTTGGCAGAGGTGGTCAGGGGTTGAAGGTGGTCATACTAAAGAGAGAGGGCTCTAAAGTTTCATACCCACCTCCTCTTGAAGTTCGAATCTTATTTCACAACTTTTAAGTTTCCTAATCATTTTGCTCACTGCAAAACTGCAGATTTTGAAAGGTCAGAATGGTTTCTGGTATGTTCCTTAGTATTTCTTTATGTGATTAAGAAAAAAATAGCCAGAAGATAAAAATACTTTAAGAAACATAGCATGAAAGCTCTCAGAACTGTTGTGTACTTGTGTCTTAGTACAAAATCTATAATAATAAAAGCGTAATATGCTAATTAGACCGGACGTCCTTCCGGATGAACTTCTGGACAAAGCCGGGGCTGCAAGGGAAGCCCTGGTCCCGGGTGCCTGCCGGGGCTGGAGGGAAGCCTGGGTCTTGGGTGCCAGAGGGAAGCAGGTGCTGGCGGCGGTGGGAAGGAAGGCCTACTCTTGCACGAATTTCGGGCATTGGGCCTCTCGTATAATATAAAAACCCAAAGAGAAAGTAAAAACTTAAAATTTCACTCATATGTTAACTGGAAAGGCTATTTAAATATCATTTTTTAATCATAACTTAATCTTCTTTATTATTTTGTATTTTCTATGTTTATTTAGGTAATAATTTCAATCATTTTGAAATAATTGGATTACTTTCTAGTAAATTCTTCCACTTTCATAGGTCATCTTTGGATATAAATATTGATAATATTGAGTGTGTTGTATGATCAATATTTCTTTTTTGTATTGAGCCCTGTTTGAGCACACATGAGTGTTCAGAGGGTTTAGTTTTAAAAGATGAGCTATCACATGTGAAAACTATCTCACCTTGAGTTGATGTAATGAGGAATATTAACTTTTTTTTATGTTTTTATTTTCAGTACAAAGATGGAGTTCACGAATTACTCCTGACAGTCATCACCTGGGTGGGAATTGTCATTTCCCTTGTTTGCCTGGCTATCTGCATTTTCACCTTCTGCTTTTTCCGTGGTCTCCAGAGTGACCGTAATACAATTCACAAGAATCTTTGTATCAACCTTTTCATTGCTGAATTTATTTTTCTAATAGGCATTGATAAGACAGACTACATGGTAAGCACCCCTTCAGTTTATTGACCTTGAATCTCTGAAAATTATGATGACAAGTGTGAATCCCCTCATCCTTGTATGCTGATATTAATATTTGACCTTGTTAACAGTCTAATTGACATGGCACAATTGAAGGATAATTTGTAGTAAATTAAAAGGCAGTCCAATCATTAAGAAAAATTATGAGTTCATTCATTCCTCATATTAAGGTACAGTTGACATTTTTCTGGGTTTGTTACTAAGACACATAATTTGATTAGAAGAATGCTGGGATACCTGAATGGAAAGATTCTGTTTTTACCATTTTAATTTTCTCACATAGTTATTCTGACCAGTGATCATTTCTTCATATTCTGAGCACTTTATTCATTATGACTTTTCCATGTTATGAACAGAACTTAATAATTAGTTAATTTTCACCCTATATTCATCTATACTGGGCTGAATTTAAGAATCCTTTACATATGACAGGAAAGTAATGTTAGGTCATTAGAGCTGGGGTATTTGTCATTAAAGCTAATTTTTTAAATTCTAGAATAGAAAAAAATAGAAATAGTATATATGGAAACAACTGTTCTATAATGAAATAGATCATCTGCAAGTAGAGTATTAAGAGTTAATCATGGATAATTCTAGAAGAGAAATTAAGATGCTTTTTTATTTCTTTAATCTTTTAAAAATTTCACTACAAATTGTAATGCTTTAGAGTGGTGAAATTTCTAGCACACCTGGCATTATACTATAAGCATTAATTATACTTTCCAAATTTGGCAGTGTTTGTAACTCATTTCCATTTTTGAAAAAAAATTTTAAAGAAGCAGTATTTAAATAATGATATATTTTTAAAGATAGTAGTGAGCACCATCAGTGACTGACTGTTTTACAAGTCTGAAGTGGACTGTTTACATTCATGTGTTCTTCTTTTTGTTTTGTTTTTTCTTTTTCTTTATAGATTGCATGCTCAATATTTGCAGGACTTCTACACTTTTTCTTTTTGGCTGCTTTTGCCTGGATGTGCTTAGAAGGTGTGCAGCTCTATCTAATGTTAGTTGAAGTTTTTGAAAGTGAATATTCAAGGAAGAAATATTACTATGTTGCTGGTTACTTGTTTCCTGCCACAGTGGTTGGAGTTTCAGCTGCTATTGACTATAAGAGCTATGGAACAGAAAAAGCGTAAGTAATTGCAAGCGACCTGAGTGTTTTTCAAGTGAATAATTTTTTAAAGCCTGTTAGCTGTCAGTGAGGTTCCCTGACAGACTGAAATAGCCTCTGAAAGCTTTATTGGAAGAGAATGGGCATGCCGTGTGCAAATTACAATCAAGTCTTTTGTAATTTTCTAGGTTCAGAGGATTTGTACTCTGGTAAGGCAGATTCTAAATTATGGACTTTCTTTTTTAATACAAAAGATTGACCTGAAACAAATTGAAAAAGTAAATAACTTTTTGGCCTTAGAAAGATATTAAGAAAAATCCTTCTGAACTTAAAGCATCTGACAGGTCTAACTACTCAGTTTTAAGCTAATGCTTCATTAGTTCTCTTTGTGCAGCCAGCCCTCCAGCTAACTCTCATTCTGAATTGTGACAGTAGCACATTCCTTCCCATATGTTTTACTTTGATAATATTTTATCAGGCAGTTTGAAAGGATTATAATAAGTCACTGTCTTTCATTTATAAAAATATAGATATTTATGGAAAGTGACAGAAAGTAGGACATAGCCATGTTTCTAAGGACTTTATTTGCTAGAGGCATGAATTTGCCTTCTAATTCTGTTTATTTTTTCCTTTGATAAAATTAGTTATATAAAGATTCTTTGGACTAAAGAAAGCTTTTTTGACTGTACAGATGATGAAAGACAAATAAAAGAAATTCAGTGGGGATTCAGTGTTATGTGAAAAATGAACCACTAAGTAAAATCTGTCTTAATAAGTTTATGCATCATTTACTCTAATACTGTATGAGTCTATGCTTTGAATTTCCCCCTAACCCCCCAATATTTATCCATTCCCAGGTGAGGTATTTTATTTATGCTATGCAGTTTTGCAACAAACATATGCATTGTTTGTCTGTTATGTTTCCTAGGATTAAGCACTTTAGCTCACATATAGATCTGAAAAACAAAAATTGAAGATAGTTTTAAAATGATGAGACAATTTGGAATGTTGAGTTTCAAGTTTTTCTTAGTAAAGTCAGTGATCTTAAGAATTAGGGATTGTGGTGTGGTGGGGTTTATTATTCCCTTATACAAACATAACTGTGTCTTTATCAGATTTAAAACCTGAAATGAAAACCAGTAGTTTGAAGTAAATATATTGCTGTTTTTCAAGTGAAACTCAGCCTAGAATTAATAAAATTGTTCTTGCCCATGATAAATGAATTTTCAAAGGCAAATGTAAATGCAGTTTTATTATATTTTAAAATTTATATTTTCCTTGTCATGTTGAATATCCATTGAAGCTACTTATTACATTATTTTTCTTTCCATAATAGTTGCTGGCTTCATGTTGATAACTATTTTATATGGAGTTTCATTGGACCTGTTACTTTCATTATTCTGGTAAGCAGACCCTACTTTCCCTTCATTTTTGGCTTGCTGCTTTAGCAGTGCTATTGAAAAGGGGATACTTTGTTTTATTGTTATTTATCTATGCTTTCAATGATTATAAACCCATCTAGCTTATGGGATAAAATTATATAGAATATTTTAAATATTATACCATTATTGAGAGTTTATACACTTACTAATTAGTAGTCTCTCCTGTAAAAAGTACTTTTTCTTATTTTTAATTTAGTTTGACAAAAAATGTCATGTCATAATCTTTGAAAATCTACTCACATGTAAAACATGTTAAGATTGCATGGTTTGAAACTAGATTGATAATTATAAAGGAAAAACTGATACGTATAGCACATTTTATTTTTAGGTAGTGGAGTGTTTTTGCTAAGAGTTTTAATTCAGGAAGTTCTGTCTCCAAAGTCTATAATATTAGTGTTGTACCAAGCCTTTATGGCATTTATGAATTAAATGAATGTTTTATGAAAGTGAAAGAAAATTAGCTTAATATTTACTATCTTAATTTTCACACAGTAATTTAGTACTTTTAAATAAATGTCCATATTCTGAGTTCTTTTTAGGGTAGTTTTTAATTTTACTTTATTTTTCAATTAAAGTTTGCATTCAGTATTATTTTGTATTAGTTTCAGAGAACAGACTGTTGGTTGCCAGAGTGGAGGCACTTTGGGGGTGAAAAAGGTGAAGGGATTAAGAGCTACAAATTGGTAGTAACAAAATAGTCACAGGGATGTAAAGTATTGTAGAGGGAATATAGTCAATAATATTGTAATAACTATGTATGGTGCCAAGGGGGTACGTGAAATATTGAGGGGACCGCTTTGTAAAGTATATGATTGTCAAAAATATATTTTAAGCTTAGATTAATGAGTGAATAATAAGTCAAATTTAGCTTTATTAGAAATAAAGTTACTTTTCTAAGACTTAAAATACCAAATAACTTGTATTTTAAAATAAATTTGATATAAGTATAGTGGCATTAAGGTATTTTTTAAACTTCTTCCATTATTGTTAGTCAAATATTTGAAATATAGTAAAAATAAAAGAATGTAGCAAATATATTTGGATTTCAGTATTTAAAACTTTTCACTCAGTTATAGTCTTAATTTGTTAGAAATAGGTGTTATTGACCATTATAAGATTGAAAAGGAAACATAAACAAGTTTAAATATTGCCTATATATTTTTATTACTGTTTAAGCATTCTTTTTCTTTAAAAAGTGACACAAGTGAGCTTCTCAGGATAGTTCTATGGTTAACTAGTGTTTCATAAAGTTGAGAAAAATTTTAGTAATTCAAGGAAATTTAAAACTACTTTAAGTGTATGTACGTTTGTCACTAAAATGAATTTTTAACACAATTATACAAAGTCAAATGAAAACCTGAGATGAATGCCTGTATGAATCAGACCAGGAAAAGTGTTGCCGGGAAAGGTGATTTCTCTTTGGAATTATTCAATCCAGATGCTTGTCCCAGTTTTCGTTCTTGGTTTACTTATGTTAACACAGCCTAAGCCTAGGTTGAGTTATAAGACAAATAGCTAACATGAAAGGATACAGTCCTTAAAGACACACGCTTCTTTTTTTCCCCCTTAGCCTTTGACCAAATATATTGATATTTTGAACATTTTAAAGACCATTTTAGGGATATTTGGTCTTTATGTGTTTAATTCTTTTGTACTGCAGTTTTATTTATTTTCTATCTCTAAAGATAAATACTGACTTTAGAACAATAAAAATGGTTTCATTTGGCAGAAGGAGTTAATGTTCACATATACTCAATTTTCAGTAAGAAAAGGTAAAGGACATTTTATTATATTGCCCATTTACAGTGTCATTATTATCCTCTACCAAATCATTTAAGTTGAGATGTGAAGGGCTTTGGGGAACGGTGTTGCCAACTTAAAACAAAACAAAACAGCAGGTAGCAATCACAGTTAAAGATCCTGAGAGTGATTCTTCTCTTGCAATTGCTTTGCCCTCTAATCGTCCCAGCACAGAGACAGAGTGGAATAGTGTGTAAAACATTATCTTGCATGTAACCTAAATTGAGATATGATACCATTGTAGAATACCGGTTTGTTGAATATTAATAGATTTACCTGCATATATTCTTCTGGTAATACAGGACCTTTAAAAGGCAATTTAGACACAAATCTTAGTAATATAAATTGTATAGTATCTTCTACATTTTTAAGGAGTACTCTTTTTTTAAAATTTATCTTTATTGTTGAAAGTATTACAGATGTCTCCTTTGTTTCCCCATTGATTCCCCTCCACCCCATACCCACCCTTCCCAGGCCTTCACCACACTATTTAGTCTGTATCCATGGGCTATGCTAAAATGCACATAAGTTCCCCCGATTAATCTCTCTCTACCCACCCTCCACCGCCTAAGGAGTATTCTTATAACAAGTTTTTCATTTCCAATTTTTCTGAATTGAAACCGTTTAACTTAGTAATATTAAACAAGTGTACATCTTTCATAATGTTCTATGAAGAAAAATAACATGCTATGGAAGATAAAACTTCCTACTTCTATGTTTCTATTGAGTGTCTCGCCTACAGGCCACTAGAGTTATTATGTCTATGAGAAAAGTGCTTGCAAGTAATGAGCAGTGGGAAACCATTAGTATGCCTGAAATGGTTTAATGAAAGCTTGGATCATGACACCTCAGGAGCTATTCTTATCATTTGGACAGCTCCATCTGCATCATTAATAATTAATTCAGTTCAGTAAGAGTTCAGCTCACACACTCATTTAGAAGTCTTCTTCAGAGAACACCTCTCTGGCTGCCAGTCCCTGGGAGAAATAGGTTTCTGCTTGGCTAACAGCAAAGATCTGGAGATACAAGTGCAGTTTTAGAGTTGCATTTGCCAGGTAGCAAAAGCTCCAGGGAGGACAAAAAGGGTCAGAACATGTGTGGTTCAGTTAGGTTACTTCAGAGTGGTGTTTCTGTGCTTCTGTCTTATCATATCCATGTCAGCACTGCCAGCTGTGGAATGAATTTTAAGCTGCTAAGCTCAGGCGGATGTGATCCAATTGAGCAGGTTGATGACTGGAATGCAAACTGTGCGTTCCTGTAATCTGTGGAGCCTTTTTGTATTTTAAAATTTCTCATGTCATCAATATGGGTGATGACTAGCTGTGCCTGTCATTAAGTGGTGATGACTTTTATCAGCAAATTATACTGGAAGATTATTAAAACAATAATTTATAAAAAATTATTTTGGGGTAGGTAAAAGAACATTATGCATTATTGGCAAGAGAAAGAATCCCCCCATTTGGTGATTTACTATTTTTTAGCTGGATAGGAAAATATTTTTCTTCTGAATTTGCTTTCAGTCTCTTGCATATAATTCTGTTGAGACGACTATATAGCTGTTTACCTGTGTACACGTGCATGTGCATGTACATACACACACACAGAATGGAATTAAAACCTGATTAATTCCTAGTTGTGCTGCCTCATCTCCAGAATTAGTCATTAGTATGGACAGTTAGGCTGGTGAGTTGCCATACAACATGTAACACAATCTATATAACCTGTGCTTATTGGGGGCTTCTATGGGAAGGATTGAATAATGGCATGTACCTACCAGGTTTAGACAAATCTTTGTAACTGTCTTTTTCCTTTCTCACCATTGCATAACACTCTCCAATCTATCCCAAAATCACTGTGTTTAAACTCAGTAGTAGTTGTGTCGGAAAGAAAAAAAACAAAGAACAAGAGTGGGGGTGAAAAGTGGCTGTGTTGCATTGAAGGGAGAAGAGACCCGCTTCTCTCCTGGTCTTTTTTCCTGCCTCCCAGTGAGAAATAGGGGAGATTCCATGTGTGAAGGTTGTGTTTTACTTCTTAAATGCATACCAAACACAGGAAAATAAATTGGAAGAAATAAAAGTGAGAAAAAAGAAATCACTTACTCTAACCTAAAGGGGAAAAAAAAAAAAAGAAGCAGCAACACAGAAGTATTTGGCTGGAAAGAGCCATGTATGTCCTGGCTAGAAAACATACACACACATATAATGTTAACCTCAGTAGGGGAAAGAGAGAGGAAGGGAAAATGCATCTAGCAGTCTGTTTTTTAGGATGAAATAAGATATGTTTTCTGTGGCACCTTCTACTTGTTTAGTCTTCAGTCTTAACAAGATGGAAATGTCTTTGTATCATACTTAGCTTTAATTCTATTTTTATGTACTTAGATTTTATGTTTATTGAAAAATGTATTATTGATTTTTACCTGATTTTCTCCATTGAAAAATATGTTTGGATGGGTTCACCTCCAAGATTTCACATTCGTACTCATTTTCTTTTCATAGCATAATAGTTTTATACATCCACATTTTTTTCACATTCACATTCTTTATTTTCTTACAGTTTATATATTGTCGTGGGTAATAACATTTTTTTCACCCTGGACTATACTACTACTACTACTACTAATACTACTACTACTACTACTACTGTTTTATCTTTAGGGGATAATTAATGTGCTTAGAAAATAATGAACACCAAATTGAGGATCTACCTATGCTTCAGGAAATTGTTCAAGGAAAAGGAAGGTTGAGTGACAACCTAGGTCCAAAAGTTTGGAATAAAAGAAAAAAGTAGTTTCATTAGGACATTCAACAAGAAGGGTCAAGAGGCTTAAAGGATTTTAACTTTGACTTGACAAAGCAGCCTTTCTTATCTAAGAGTTGTAGTCACTTTGTCTGTTTTTATGGGTTTTGGTTTGTTTGTTTTTAGGATATTTAGAGCTTGTTTTTAACCATTCCTTAAATTTACTAGTTAAGGTTTACTGTTGCATAAAATAAAATAAAATTAAAAAAAATAACACTGTTGTTTTTGCCTTTTAAAAAAATTAAAGATATACTGTGTCATAATTTTTTTAAAACGAAATCAAATATTTACTGTGCTGCCTGAAAGACCGCTTTAATTTTTTCCAAGGCAGAAAGTGTCTACAATACAGTAAGCACATCCGTTTAATAAAGTCAGTAAATATTTGTTGAATAAAATGTATGACAGTGCATATCCCTGAAAGTGTAAGCATTTATTTATATTGTGACCAACTGAAAAAATACTCAGAATGTAAAACTAGAGAAGTGTTTTTACAAATGCTTTTGCTTTTTCTCTTTATAAGTATTTTAAGAAATTAATTTTAACTACTAGTTTAAACAAGGAGCTTCTTTTGTTCTTAAGTAATTAACATAGAACACTATCGGCCAACACTTGCAAATTGTGCCTATTTAACCTCATTTTTTTCCATTAAGAAGAAATTCTACATCTAAGAGGAATACAGCACAGTGAGCAAAATGACTGACAAACAGCGTAAAGCCTTTGCTGTGTGCCTAGACTCATCAGGAAGGACTTAGAAATTTTATTTATTGCCCTGTATCTTTTTTTCTAATATAGTGATGAACGGCTAAGATATGGTATCATTTTGTCACATGGTGTGGTGACTTAGTAAAAAGAATCATGTTACTCTAACAAAGTTTTATCTATTACCTACCACCAAGAAATTGCTTTCATCCTACATTCAGTGAGCCTTTTCCTGAATATACCATTTGGGCTTGTACTGTCTTTAAGTTATATACAGCTCACACACACACACACACACAAAAAAAATTGGTTTGCCTTTTTTAAAAGAATGATCCGAAGTAAATATCAAAAAATTCAGGACCAACCATGACTGGTTTGGCTCAGTGGATAGAGCATCAGCCTGAGGACTGGAGGGTCCCAGGTTCAACTCCGGTCAAGGGCACATGCCCCCGGTTGTGGGCTCGATCCCCGGGCGTGCAGGAGGCAGTGGATCAATGATTCTCATCATTGATGTTTCTATATTTCTCTTCCTCTCCCTTCCTCTCTGAAATCAATAAAAATATATTTAAAAATAATAATAAATCCAGGACCAGCCTAGTATAGTTCTATTTTTACAGCATAAAAATGGAACTGCCTCCCTCTGTCCAGCATTCTGCCAGGTGACTAGAGGCAAATGCAAACTACAAACCTTTACCTCTCCTCAGTCAAAACCCAACTCCTTTCTTCTGAGTTCACTTGTGTTTATCTCCCAAACCTTCCTTCCATGTCAGGTTTCATCTTGCCCAGTTTGCACATCAATTTTTTGCCCTGGCTGAATGTTTTAGAGGGACTCAAAAGAGCCTTTTTCAGAAATTACCTGTTTCCATACAATATAGAGACTAGTAAAAAAGAACTGATGGCTTTTAATAGATAAATAGCAAAATATACATGTATATATGTTTATCTTACTTTATATAGCTGTTTCATATATTTTATTTCATTTGACCCTCATAATTACCTTACAAGTAGATTGTACAAATGTTATTACCCTCCTTTAATCAGCCAAAATCAAAAGCTAGACTCTCAACTAAGTCTTAGGTTCTCAAATCCATCAATCGCTCCATTATAAGCTACATGCTATAAATGCCTTTCCTAAGGAATTTACTTTAATGTTTCTGTTAGATGGCTTTTAGGCCCTGGAGTACCTCTAGCTAAAGAAACTAATTTAGGTATCTAATTTATTTAATCATCACCACATGATACTGATTTAATGAGGTTGCAATTTCATGTCAAATGATCTATTAAAAAATCGATCAAACATAGCTCGAGTGTTTTATTATTTAGACTTAACTGGATCATTGCATATATAAACTAAAGTTGAATCATTGTCTACTATATACTCATGTCTCTGGTATTTAACTGCATTAACTCATTAAATAAATTGGCAAAAGTGTGTTGTTTATTCTTTGGTTGTAGTGGTCTAATTCTTTTTTTATTATTTGTTATAACAGCTAAATATTATCTTCCTGGTGATCACATTGTGCAAAATGGTGAAGCACTCAAACACTTTGAAACCTGATTCTAGCAGGTTGGAGAACATTAAGTAAGTAGTTTGTATTTTAAGCTTAGTGCTTGACAAACTAAGTGCAAGATATTCTCCACAGGGAATCCATGAGTACCTTCTCTCAACTAGAAATTATTCAGAATGAGGTTTTCCTGTACAAGGGTGAGTCTCAGTGTGACCACGTCACAGACATTGGTCAAAAATTAGATAATAATTTCTGTCTTGATGTAGAGCCAAGAAATTGTTTCAGTAGCTTTGTGGAAATTCCATATCACAGTAGCAGTTTGATTTGAATTTAAAATGCAGTTCAAAATGATGTTCCTGCTTTCATGGCTGATAAGATTATATTCAGTTTGTTTTGTTAAATGACTTTTTTTGATTTAAGGATCCTGAGCAGTTTTCTACTTCTAATCTTGCTTTCCTAAGAGAATACATTATATTACTATTGTTAACATGGAGATTATCTGTTGTTTTTATGATAATTGAATAAATGTTTGTTTTATTTCAATGTTGAATAAAAACTGCAATAGCCTATCTATGGAAAAATGCTATCCAATTAACAAAAATTTGATAGTTGTTGACTCCTAAGTCAGCTTATGGAAGCATTTTCAGTTATTTTTTAAATATGAGCCATAATTTAAATTTTGATGAGGTATTATCCAAGTTGGTTATAATGGGATTGCAAAAAAAATATTTTTAATGTAAAAAATGGCAGATCTATAGTAAGGGTAGTTTTTTTAAAAATTAGAAGTTTTAGATAGGTTAGTGCCAGCTTCATTGCATGTTGCATGGTAAGAGAGAGAGCTAATCTTTAGCATCTCTCTCTTTTCTTCCTTTTCCTCTTTCTGTCTTCTCATCTACACCAGTAATTACCGTGTTTGTGATGGCTACTATAATACGGACTTACCTGGGTAAGGTAGAACCCTACATTAACAAATTTATGGCATGATTTATATTTTTTACAAAGCTGTCAATATCATGAATTGCCCTTAATTCTTATAATTATTTTTGTATGTCTGATTTGCTGTAGTATTTTAAAACTATAATATGCCTTTATTTTTTAATTGCTTGCCTCTGCATTTTGACTAATTTATAAAATATATAAATGCTTTCATATTACTTTCTATTTTAATTCTGTCTAATAATTTTGTTTCTCTTTTCTGCTTATAATGCTTTCTAGCTATGAAGATAATAAGCCATTTATCAAGTAAGATCATTAGTTAGACATGGAATGCACCGACTTTAAATCCTTCTCATTCCGTCCTATTTCCTACAGTTCTTTTCTCCTTAAGCTATTCATGACGAAATTTCTCCAAAATTATTTTATTTTCAAGTTGTTCTCATGTTTTTTGTCCCATTTCAGCTAGGCTTCTTCATGCTTTAGTTATAAAAACCTTAGGGTTCACCTAAGATTAGTTTATCAGAATCTGAAGTTTAGGAGCTGATTATCTGCCATTTAACCTTTCTGTATGTGTCACATTACTCAGTGTTGTGGGTACACCACAGGAATAAAAAGATAGGAGTCACCTCATTAAGGACTCCTAATTTCTTATACCAAAATGCACATAAAAGCCAATAAAGTCCTGGGGGATGTTTTACACGTTGAATTTTAATGTAGTTTTCATACCTTGTTTATTCTGGAGTAAAAAAAAAAAAAAAAGGTCATATCTGCTGTTGCTGTTTTCACTGGAGGCTGCAGTACTAAATGCTACTATTCCTTCTTTAATCAATGAAAGGTTAAAGCCAAAATGCTGTTGAATTTGAATGTGAACATAGAGAAAGTCAACTGCTACTACTGATATGTTCATATTTAAGTGTGATGTGTGTTGTTCTCTCATTGAACCTGTGAATGAAACTCACTTTATTTTTTCAGGTCTTGGGTGCTTGGCGCTTTCGCTCTTCTGTGTCTTCTTGGCCTAACCTGGTCATTTGGGTTGCTTTTTATTAATGAGGAGACTATAGTGATGGCATATCTCTTCACCATCTTTAATGCTTTCCAGGGAGTGTTCATTTTCATCTTTCACTGTGCTCTTCAGAAGAAAGTAAGTGACCACGCCGTGGGGTTCTGCTTGCTTGTTCTTGTAGTGGAAATAACAGATATAATGGGGAAGATATTAAGTTACAACTGGCATATTATTAATTGGGTTATATTTTTAATCATAAATTAATTGTAATGCATGTCTGGAAATTAAGGCTTCACATGTAAAATAATTCAATAGCAATCATTTTTGGATCTCAATTTGGGGCTGTTATAAACTAGGTATTTATGTTAAGATGTCTTCTTTGCTACTGGGGTCTATAAAAATGCTTTGTGCAAAGGGTATACAAGATAAAGAAAAGGTTAAATAATCTTGTTATTTGCTCAATAAAGAGAATACAGTGGTCCAAAATGAAGTTGAGTATAAGGATACATGCCCTTAATTTAAAAGCTCTAGCCATACAAAAATTTAATATTAATGTTGCCTTTTGAGTAATTTTAATGATCTAGATCTAAAATCCAATAATTTTGCATCTCACATTTTATTATTTAGTGCTGATTTTATATTAAGTGGAGTAAGCAAAAATGATTCAAAAATTAATGTTTGTTTGGAAATGAAATACTGCTGCAAACCCAAGAGAATAGTTTAGCACCATTTAAGTCTAAAATATCCGAGCCTTTCTGGTATCATCTTTTCCCTGCCTGCATATCCAGTGTAGTCTTTTTATTCTGTTATTACTGGTTGGTCACTTAAATTGAACAGAGAAATAGAATTGTGAAAGTGAAAACTATTATGTTTTCAATCCTGACAAGATGATAGTGTTGTTACTTCCATCAGTTTTGAATAAGCTGTAATTTTGAGATAATAACAGTGGAATGTGCAGTCCTGACAGGTAACGTACATTCACAGCAATATAGGCATTAGGCAACACCAACACCGGAGGTGTTATTTGGATAAAGTACCACTTTCGTTGCCATTGTCTTGGTTATGCAGCATTTCAGAGTAGTTAATAGCCATTAAGTGTGCAGACATTTTTTATAAGGTATGATGTGTTATTTAATAACATTGAAGCTTAACTTTCTAAATATGATTCAGGTATAACCTTTGTAATTGCTTTGGTTTTTATATAGTTCTTACTTTATAAATGAGCATTTTGTGTACATGCATACGGGCACATTTATAATCTGCCAAGTTATTTTGAGATAAAACTGAAACTTAGCCATTATTTTCTCATAGAGTTATGTGTATTAATTGAACAGAGATTTTGCTATGCTTTTTAACTACAATTACATTTAAAAGCATCCTGCAGCTCTTTGGAATATACCCTCCTTAGGCTTGGACACATCCTCTTGGTGCTGCCAGGATGACTTGTGAAGAATATGATACAAAGTGATTTAGTTTAAATCCTGGTTTACTACTTCAGTGAGCATATTTAGGCAAAGAAAATGCTTTGAAAGTTCAATCCCATTGTTATTTGTCCTAATAGGTATAATTAAATAAAGCTAAGAGGAGGAAAATGCAAGTGCACTTAGATTTAAAAGGTCATCTAGTGACTTTAATTATCTAGTTTTGCAAGGAATAAGTGTCAAAATCATGGTCTTTGTGGGCAGATACAGAGCATAGAACTGTGAGGAGGGGAGAAGCCTTTGAGTGTGTTTTGTAACCTACTCGAAAAAAGAGTTTCTTATGCAGTATCTCCCTGTCTGTCTTATAATTTTGAAGTCTGGCTCTTGGCCACAACAAGACATGTTTATGTGCCAGTATCGTTGCATAGAATCCAGGACTCTCACCTACTCCTCCCAAGTTTGTTCCACCTCACCAGGGGCCCTATCATTTAGCGAGTGTTTGGACTTCACTTTTTAAAGTTTGCTTCAAACTTTCTTTTAGACCTAATAACTTTTCGACATATTCTTATATCCAAGCTTGGGGGGGGGGGAGGGCGGGGAATTACACGGTAACTCATTAATGTGAATAGAAATTACATAAATAGTTCCCTTGTGTGCTAATGAAGTGCATAGGCATCTTAGACTCTTTTTACTCAGTGTTAAAACACATCAGGAAATGAAGAAAACATTCCATCATAATTAATGGCATGTTATCAAAGTATTTTTTTTCTTTATTCTTGTGCCAAAATAGCCTTGTCATTATAAAGAGGTTACCCACAAATGTATGCAATCCAATAAAAGAGGTTTATGTACATTGACCTACCTAAGGAGGACTTGAAGCGTCTAATTCAGTCATTTAAGTTTCAGACGCTTCATGTCCTCCTTAGCATGAAATATAAAATTGGGGTTCCTAAGTATACAGAGAAAATAAGGCTTTGAAAATATTGCTATTGTATTAATAACATTTGCATAACAGGTTATAAAGCATTAGTACCTAATATGTCACATTGAAGAGATTTTACTAGCCAGTCTGATGGACAGAGATATTTTTTCTGATTACAACAGTTTCAATTAAACTTGATTTTTGTAAGTTCAGTTTATTTTCTGCACAGAAGTATGTTTGTGGAACTTCTTGGTTGTCTCCATTGCTTATTTAATTAGAGAAAGGGAGAAGCAAGGATGTTTATATTAACCCATGGTCTCCTGGTGGTTCACTGCAGGTGCGAAAAGAATATGGCAAGTGCTTCAGACACTCGTATTGCTGCAGCGGCCTCCCAACGGAGAGTCCCCACAGCTCAGTGAAGGCATCCACCACCAGGACCAGCGCTCGGTATTCCTCTGGCACACAGGTAACAGGGACTCTGACAGCGTCTTTACTTAGCCTTCTTGATAGAAAGCCTACCGAGACAGGCTCTGTTCAAGTGCACTTATTGTCTCCTCATTCTAATGATGTCTACGTAGCAAACACTTGCTTTTTTAGTATTTTGGTTTCAATGTCTTCTTAAGTATTTCTTGAAGGTGTTTCTTTGGGTGTGAATATCCTTTTTTTGAGAGGTGTACTTCTTTAAAAAGTCTATCAGAATCATTTCATAGCCTAAGCTTTGTATACAGCACAGTGTTCGTTGTACTCAGTAAACATTTGTTGAATAATCAGTCATCTCTACGTTAAATAAAAAAAAAAAGCAATAAAGGAAAACTTTTAAAGAATAGAAGATTAAATTCCCCTTAGTAGAAAAGCAACCGAGCAGTATAGAATTCCTTAGTTTGAGACTAGAATCCACACACGTTTTCTTTTTTAAAAGCCCGACAGACCATCCTACACAGATTGATAGGTTAAATCTTTGTGTGTCTTTAATAAGGTAAATTTGGGGAAACTAACATAACATGTCTTGCTATTTTATGTTGATAGAGTCGTATAAGAAGGATGTGGAATGACACTGTGAGAAAACAATCTGAATCTTCTTTTATCTCAGGTGACATCAATAGCACTTCAACACTTAATCAAGGTCAGTTACTAGGAAAATTTGAGTTTACAATATAAATTTTGTACCTTTTGCCAATTTACAATAATCCTAGAGAAAATGGGGAATTTTTTTCAAATGTGTTTATATCACAAGCTCCTAAATCTTTTGAGTCAGTTTTTATTCTTTATTCGAGTACATATAAATTCTTTTTATTCAATAATGTAATGCAAACAGTATAATTTTAAATTCCGCATTAAGAGTAAGGCTAGAAAAAGTAATTACTGAAAATATACTGATTCATATGTTTTTCTAGTGAGTAGAAATTTATCCTTTTAACCCAGACATTTACCAAAGTTTTTTTCTTAAAACATCAACACAATTAGAATAACCACTATTCACATTAAACAGTGCCAGTTTTGTAGTGAATATTCTTATTTGCAAAAGTTTTTATTTTACATTTCTTTCAAAAAGTAAAAAGTGTCAAAAACATTTATAGTAAATCTTCATAAACAAAAAGCTAAAATACATGAGAATTTACAAATTAATCTTTTTCTCCTTGAGTTACTACTATTTTTATGTGTCTATAGTTACATCATTAAAATTATCATTATCAATATAATTCTTAAATAAGCTGGCAATAAAATATTTTAGCAAGATAAGGACACAAATGCATGTATACATAGTTCTGAATGCAAGTTTAGTAAATTTTAACTTGGTATGAAAAAAATCATGTCATCGTAATGTCGGTGGAGAGGTAATTTATCCAGGTAATTTTAGTTTTGTTGTATTGATTAGTTATATAGCATGTTATATTTTATCACAGTGACATTTTTCAATGTTGCCATTGTTTTGATAAGAGTTGGTTTAAAATGAAAAAAAGAGTATGTATGACATCAAAGTTGAATTTTAAAATATTTTTAGTCAAATTACATTAACTATGCACAACATGTTTGATAAGTATTGAAAGGTTGGTAATTTGTAAATTAGAATAAGTGAAATGTGTTTATTCCATGGCTCTGATATGCTACCTAATTTTGTTAAGATGACTATCAAAAAGGAAACGAATTATTCAGTGATTCACTTTTTGAAACCTGGCAAATAAAATTCTTGTTATGTACAATTTATGAATGGGCCAATAATTCATTATACACAGCCTTTTCTTCCTCAGCATGTGTGCTCTTGCATTTACTAAGAGAAGCTTTGTGCAATGTGTCATACTTTTTATCTGTTTGAAGTTGTTTTTCCTCCTGCTTGTATCGAGGTTGTTATTAACACAGATGTTTTCATGAGGGATAATCCCACACCTGTAAATTCTGAAAGTTTGAGATTCCCTCTTCTGGGCCTCAGCGGTTAGGTTTTTAATATTAAGCAGTAACATCTTGAAACATAATGTTGATCTCTGTGCATTTAATTGCCATTTTTGTTTAACAGTGATTTTTTGTATAAATTAGTAAATGTCATCCTCAGCAGGTGTTTACTTGGGGGACTTAGAAAGCACCTGTGAATTACTGAAATTTAACTTCCCTCTACCCTTTCTCCTTCAAATTAGTAGTTCAAATACAGTCAGAAAATTTCAGCAGATTTTTCGTTGCCAACTTGTTCACTACCCTTGATGAATACGAAAAGTACTGTACTGCAACTGTAACACTAAGAGAACTGATGTCTTTTCTTTCCTTCCCTTTCTTTTCTTTCCTTTTTTGCTTTAGGAATGACTGGCAATTACCTACTAACAAACCCTCTTCTTCGACCCCACGGCACTAACAACCCCTATAACACATTGCTCGCTGAAACAGTTGTATGTAATGCCCCTTCAGCTCCTGTATTTAACTCACCAGGTGTGCTTATACTTACGAATAAAACTACCTTTCTTTGCTGCTAAACAGAGCTCTGGTCTTTGCCCTTTCTCTAGAATATTCATGTTGCCATATATTTATTATTACATCCATAGCCTCAATTGGAAGAGAATGGTATATTGAGCATGCCAGGCTTCTAAAACTGCACTATATTATAGTAAAAATTCAGCCATGATGGTATTTACCAATAATTATCCATGTTTTTGACACAGGTGGCATAAATCTTAATATATTATTACAGGACTGACATCACATGGTCCGCGAGCCCATCTTCAAGATTTATATCACTTAGAGGTATCCGTTCTATGTAATATTCTGTTCAGTTGACTCTAAAGCTTGCCGACAGAATTTGCTTTTGGAATGGATTAGCTAATAAAGCTCATTTGGATGCCTAGCTATAGAAAACGACATCCAGCATTATCAATGTAACCATACTATAGTATAGTGCAGCTTTATGGTAGTTTTTCTTTTTTCTTAAAATAGCTTTGAAAATAAAGTTAATAACAGTCAGTTTATACCTATAGTTCTGTTTGTTTGTTTTTAATTGGGGGAGGGGGATAGATTGTCACTAACCCATCCTATATTACTGTGTTTTCTAATAGCTTATTTTTTAAAAAGCATATATATTTAACAGAACTTTTCAAGATTTTGATAAAAGTTACTGCTGCTAATTACTGCTAGCATATAGTCTTTATTTGTGATTGATATTTAGCACTAAGTTTAACACAGAACTTTGTTTCTGTTTTTTTTCCTTGAAATTCTATTTTAACGTAACTGCAGCTTTTCTTTTCATTCTCTTGTTTTTCTCACTTTCCTTATGCTTTCCTCTAGCAACCTACAGAGAGACAAGTATGGGAGTAAAACTTAACTTTGCCTATCAAATGTAAATTTTTTCAGCATGATTTTTAACCGGCACAATTAAAACATAACTAGCAGTCATGAAGTAGACTCAGCGGGCAAGTGGTTCACAATTTGCAACTAAAAATGTTACCAAATTCAAACAGTACAGCTGTCTGTACTGCTCTTTCTCAACAATAGAGGTCTGTAGCAAACGCTGTCCATACTTAAGTATACACAATGCTGAAATAATTTGCTCTTTAAAGCCCGAGGTACTGTCAACCCGAATGCTGAATAATTGACTTATCATTTCTGCATTCCCACAGTCATCTTGCTACAGGCTGTGGAAAGTCTTCAAGTGAATTACCTGAACTTGGGCAGAAAATTTGCCTCTTCCAAACCAGTCAAAGATGTGCTTAAATCTGCAGTGTATCATAGAAAACACCTCCTGTTTTACCCAGTATATATGTTTATATTTATTAAGCAATAATAAAAAGACAAGATCAAACCTCTACAGAGGAAACAAATGCTAGCAAGTGACCTATCCTGTAACTTAAAGCACCAAGCGTTTTCCAGTGGTGGATCTTATAAAGATTGTGGTGCACATAGGAACTTATAAAGCTAGAGAACTGTGTCAACCAAGCTAAAGGAAGCCTTACAAATAACTATCAGAACTTCATTTTGTTATATGTGGAGCATGATGTTAATTGGCCTGTCAGTTTCTCAAAAGTAGAGGTTGGATCAGAGTTTTTTAAAATAACATGAGTGACCAACAAATATAATCACCCCATTTTCTCATTTTCTACTAATGATAATTTATCCAACAATTATCATATATTTATTGGTCATGAAACTGAGTTTTCTAGGATAATCTGCAGCTTTAAGAGTGAAGTGAGCACTAAAAAGGGAAAGTGCCTATTTTTTTCCAAGAATTAAATTTTTTTCCTAAACTCCTCCAAGCCTTGCATACAATGCAGCAGCCTCACAGTGGTCAGTTTCATTTCAATAACCATCATTTCATTCTTTTTTTTTTTTTTCCAGACCTATCTGTAGACAAGTGATTTTATTTTTTTTTTTCTCTAGGATTTTGAGAATGAATAACCCAATTTCTCATGGTGCAGATCATTTAATTTTCTCTATTTTTTTCCCATTTGCCTGAAAAGCACTGTGATGTCCTAGTTTACATGTTTATGTGTCTGTAGAAAATATAACTCTGATTCAAAGAGAGCATGTTACCGTATTTTTTTTCTTCCTAAACCTCTTTTCATATCTTCAGCAGACTTACCCAATCTTTCATTCCTTTAGAGATAAACAATATATTAGCCAAGGCTAACACCCTTTTCCCATTCCATAGTGAATATTTATTCTTGGTTTAATTTCTGTGACCCATACTTAGGAAATCTCTAACATTTCTGCGTTTAACCTCCATGCCCACGGTGTCTGTGGGCCAGTCTCGTGCAGTAGACTGCGGGTTCATTCGGTGCTGTCACTGTGACTGATGCAGACTGCAGGGCTGCAGGCAAACACCTTGACCATTAGGAGCCTGGGGCCATGGCTATTAGAGTACTCGTTTCCAAAGTACATATCAAAACAACAAGAAATATTAAACCAAAACGTGAAAGGCTGTTTTTGCTGGTAACCTAATTTGTTGAACCCTTGCTCTGACTAAGTTGCTGAGAAGCTTAGAAATTCTTCATCATGTTACAATAAATCATTTTACTTTCTTTTATATATCAGCTACTCTTAGGCCAGATAGCCTGAGCAGACAGACATGATGTGAGTTGTCCAAAGTGAGTCATTCCACCTGCTGTCTGTCATGTTGTTGGATGGTGCTTGTGGGCCCCTGGCCCGGTCCGTATGAGAGATGGCTGTCTTTGTTTAACATGAATTCTTTGTATCTGTCCATATTTTTCATTCTTTTTTTTTTTTTAATTTCATCTCCAGAAAAAAAGGAAATGTTAGATGTTGTTTAAAAAAAGTTGCTTGCCACTTATGTGGGTTTGTGTTGTACATTTGCCTTTGGTTTTTGTATGTGACTTATTCCTTTTTAATTTAGTGTTGTTTAGGACAAATTCTGTTAATTTTGTTTTTATAAATCATAGTCTCGTACTTTAAAATGTAATTGTCAATAATGAATTGCTTTGCATTAACTATGCAAGGGCATGGAGTGAAGTCTTTTTTTGTCAGAGATTTGACCCAAAATCGATTAACTACCGTCTCCCCGAAATTGATCAAGTAATATTCAGTATGCCATCTTCCCTCCCTGGAAAACAGAATTATCCTTTCACACGTTTTCGTATTAGATATCTAAGGGGGTGCAACTGTTTACAGTTGGGAATGCGGGAAAGCCTGGCACTTTCCAAGTGTCCGCTTTCAAACACAACTTTGTCCTGAACGACATTAAAACGTTTTGTGCCAAAGAGTTAATGATTTTTGAGGAAGGATCAGCAGCCGTAATGGAAACCCCGTTGTCTGTTTCAGGACATTCACTGAACAATGCCAGGGATACAAGTGCCATGGATACTCTACCGCTAAATGGTAATTTCAACAACAGCTACTCACTGCGCAAGGGGGACTACACCGACGGCGTGCAGGTCGTGGACTGTGGACTAAGTCTGAATGACACCGCTTTTGAGAAAATGATCATTTCAGAGCTAGTGCACAACAACCTACGGGGCAGCAGCAAGACTCACAACCTGGAGCTCACGCTCCCGGTCAAGCCTGTGATCGGCGGGAGCAGCAGCGAGGATGATGCCATCGTGGCCGACGCGTCCTCTCTCATGCACGGCGACCACCCGGGGCTGGAGCTGCACCACCGAGAGCTGGAGGCCCCGCTCATCCCTCAGCGGACTCACTCCCTTCTGTACCAGCCACAGAAGAAAGTGAAGCCCGAGGGCACGGACAGCTACGTCTCCCAGCTGACCGCCGAGGCCGAGGACCACCTGCAGTCGCCCAACAGGGACTCTCTTTACACGAGCATGCCCAACCTCAGAGACTCTCCCTACCCGGAGAGCAGCCCGGACATGGAGGAAGACCTGTCTCCCTCCCGGAGGAGCGAGAACGAGGACATTTACTACAAGAGCATGCCCAACCTGGGGGCTGGCCGCCAGCTCCAGACGTGCTACCAGATCAGCAGGGGCAACAGCGACGGGTACATCATCCCCATTAACAAGGAAGGCTGCATCCCCGAAGGGGACGTGAGAGAAGGGCAGATGCAGCTGGTGACCAGCCTTTAATAGCGCAGCCGGGGAGTTCCAGGGGCCACCTGCGAGTATTCACAAAGCAAGGCCGGTGGACCCCACGCAGACTCGGCCCCGCAGACAGCCCTCATGACCTGTGGTTCCTCCCGTGTAAAAAGAGATGACTGAACCTTGCCGTTCTGTGAATTTTTATAAAACATACAAAAAAACAAAAAAAGCCTTGTATATACACAGAGTATACTAAAGTGAATTATTTGTTACAAAGAAAAGAGATGCCAACCAGGTATTTTAAGATTCTGCTGCTGTTTAGAGAAATTGTGAAGCGAGCAAAACGCAACTTTCCAGCCATTTTACCGCAGCAGTTTGCGAACTAAATTTGTAAATATGGCTGCACCATTTTTTTGTAGGCCTGCATTGTATTATATACAAGACGTAGGCTTTAAAATCCTGTGGGACAAATTTACTGTACCTTACTGTTCCTGACAAGACTTGGAAAAGCAGGAGAGAGATTCTGCAGCAGTTTGCAGTTCACTGCAAATCTTTTCCATTAAGGCAAAGATTGAAACCATGTTTAACCACTAGCAATCAAGCCACAGGCCTTATTTCGTATGTTTCCTCAACTGTACAATGAACTATTCTCATGAAAAAAAAAAATGGCTAAAGAAATTATATTTTGTTCTATTGCTAGGGTAAAATAAATACCTTTGTGTCCAACTGAAATAGAATTGTCATTAAAATAATTTTAAAGAGTTTGAAGAAAATATTGTGAAAAGCTCTTGGTTGCACATGTTATAAAATGTTTTTTCTTACACTTTGTCATGGTTCTGCCCATTGTCACTTAGTTTCCACTGTATACAAGTGTTCTGCTTTGACATGTTAGTTTTATCCTTACATTTAAATTCCTTATTGCCAAAAGGACGTGTTCTATGGGGAGAAAAGTCTTTGAAGCCAGTTACGCCATGCCTTGCACAACCGTGGTGAAATCTAGAAAAGATTGCGTGTTGCCCCTCCGTTTATTCTTGAACCGAGGGCAGAGAGGGCACGAGGCACTTCGCACAAACTTTCTAGTGAACAGAAGGTGCCTCTTCTTTTTTAAAATAAAATGAAACATAAATATTACTCTTCCATCTTCCTTCCGCCTATATTTAGTAATTAATTTATTTTATGATAAAGTTCTAATGAAATGTAAATTGTTTCAGCCAAATTCTGCTTTTCTTTTCATCCCTTTGTGTAAACCTGTTAATAATGAGCCCATCACTAATATCCAGTGTAAAGTTTAACACGGTTTGACAGTAAATAAATGTGAATTTTTTCAAGTAGTTAACGTGCACTTTTATGTATGATACACAATTGGCTTTAACACATTGGCCCTCTCCCACCCCTCCCCCTCGGATATATTTAGATCCCTTCATAATATAACCCATGGATATGGAGAAGAATACAGTTAAGTTGCTGGATGGCTTTCTATGCTAAAAAGTATATAATATATTTATATTCTGATTGTCTATTACCCATGCTCACAATTTGGCCAATAAGTTTCAACAAAGAATTATACTGAAAGCCTTTTGTTTGTTGGATTGCACCAGAACTTAAAAAATAACAATGAAAAAAGGGGGGTTGCAAATTCTACAGTCAAATTGAGCATCATAAAAAATTTTTTTTGATTTTTCAGCAGTATTGAGAAGAAATTCCTAAAACATACTTTTACAGTGTGAGGATTATAAGTATCCCTATAAGGGAGCTGCAAATGACAATATTTGTTATCATCGAAAGGTTCAAAAATCATAATTGAATCTCAACAAGTAGATGTTTCCTGTCCACATCGTAAGCATTTATACCAAATTCTTCTACAGCTTAGTGGTTCTCCCCAGTGCTCCCACCAAGTTAGAAATCACTTTATTTTAGGTGGACACACTTAGTCATGCCTGTTGATTTTTAAAAAAGAGTAATGAGAAAAAAAGTTCAAGTATATATTTATATATCTAAATGTGGCTATAGTAAGGTAGACACTATATAATAAAGGATCAATATTTAATAGTAGGGTAACAGTGAAGGAGTATATTCACATGTAGTTACCTAACAAGTTGGAGATTGACTATAAGACATTATATTCATATTCAAACAGATATAATTCTCTGAGAAGAATAGTCATATTTCTTTGGCTAAAACTCTTTAGTCATTTACAAAATTTTATTTGCTAGAAGGAAGTATTATATAATCAAACATTTTAATTTTCTATGTTATGCTTTTTTCCTTTCAAAGCCTGGAACTATACAGTGTTGTGTGATATGTACGTCCCAGTATACAAACGGTAGGATTAGGTGGGTTCAGTAATGAATTACCAATTAAAATTTTAAAAAAGGTAGCATTGATTATTCAATTAGTGCTATTTCTCTTGAAGCAGTTCTTAAAACTGGTATGATGTGAACAAGTATATAAGACATAAATGGTTAATGTTCTCTTTAGAAAAAGTAATTTATTATGAGTCTTTATATTAGAGAGTAGAATCTGGAAGCTATCATTCGTCTTTGCCACCAAAAGAAAAATTGTCTTTAAAACTGATTTCTTTTTAAAAACATATAAATGTTGCCTTAAATTCCATCTAGGCTTCCTCCTAGTACAAGTTAGTTTTTTAAGTTTAAAATTATTAACCTACTGTCTGATGCATTACTCTGTTTATTAACCCAGTAGGTTCTTTAGGTCTGCCCAAACTTCACCTGGATTACTGTACAATTTCTACATCCTTGATTGTTTCTCTTTGTGATAGTCACAACTGTGAACTTTTATAAAGTCACGTTATTGTACCTCTTCCCAGGGACAGTTACTCTACTGGTCTGTTAATAAGGAATGCTTGTTAACAATGGCGTTAGCTGTAGCTTCATACAGGTTAATTCAGACTGACTTATTTTGAAATATAGGCCTGTGTTTATTCTATTTGCAAAAGAGAACAACTGTATATGTTCATCCTACAGGCTTTTAAAATCATTGATGTGGAAGAGAATCCATCCATACAAGTGTAAAGTTACTTATGTGTTGTCAAGTCCAACTCATCCACGTTTATTTGAGGGTAGTTCCGTATAATATTTTAACCAGTATTAACAACTGGTTTTAAGGGAACAATTATTTGACAGAAAATTCCCATCACTATTCTCTCCCCCAAAAGAAAAGCATCATGCACAAATTCATTACCAAATTTCAAAGAAATATTCATGTGTACTTGTTATAACAGTGTTTTCAGGACCCTGGCTTTATGTATTTATTTAAATGAAAAAGGAGAAAATGTACTTTTCCATCAATTCAACTTTGAACCTCAGGCTTCAAACTGACCTTTATGATGCTCTCATGGGATAGAACGTTTTGTAAAGAACTTGAACTCACTAAGAATTTTATTGTGGTTATAACCTAAGTAGAAAAACTTGAAAGAATGCATACAAGTTGAATTTTTGTAATGAAAACAGCTCTTCGTATTTTATTGATACTGAAATTTTCTTTAAAGACAGTTATTCCTGCAGTGTTTTACAAATAAAAAAACTACCTGTGTTCCAGATATTATTTCTCTTTCCATGAAATTGTTGCATTAAGTCTCAAACATCAGTATGAAAAGGTACTGATATGTTGAATGTAGATGAGGATTGCTTCACAGGGTAATAAAATTAGGGTGTTTTTTGGTGAAAATGTTTTATCACATGCTTCCTGCTTCAAGCTGATTTTGAGCAGTCCTTACTTAAATAGGAGCTGAAGAATGAGTGAATGGTTCTGGGTTTGGGGATTAATTCATGGCTGCCTTAATTACCATTTGAATGGTATGCAATGGGAATTTTCTATTATGTCACTTTGAGTTTCCCTATGATCATAGAAAACACATTAATTAGCTAAATGCACCAAGCCAAAAACTTGAATGTTTGAGAATATCGCATTTTTTAACCGACATGCACTTCATGCATATCACGGATGCTTTGTTCCAAAATGTATGGAACTGATGGAAGCTCCTGGATATTATCCAAGTTCAACTCAACACACTATGGCCACCATGCTTTCAAGGCCAGGGTAACATATCTCTGTCAGAGGGCATTAATAATAAGCTGAAAGAGCACCATGTAATTAGGCTAATTAAGTGAACTGTAAGTGTTTTTCAAGTATTGGCAACAGACCACCCCTCATCTCTTACGGCCTCTGTGGGGTTTTCATCCTTTCCCTGATGGCGTTACTGTTTACATCTGCTTTGGGGAAAAATAATACTGCCCCATGAATCTTTTACCCATTTCTCTGTTATGTGCTTCTGAAACTATAAGACTAAAATCTCTTAGAAATGTTTAAAAAGCATAGTTAATTTCAAGCAAGCCAATGTGTGAGCATAAGAAACATGATGATCAATTTTTGAATAGTTCATTGAATATTTTTACATAAGCATTTCAAAATCATATGTCAGAACCGAGTTTTTTAAAAAGCGGTTTGGCAGTCACAGCCACATGGCTTTCTCGGTTGATTTTATTAGGCAAAAAATGACTGATCTTTTGATACTCTCTTAAAAAGACAGCCACCATATAGAACACCCAGGAATAATAATGATAGATAGCAGACATATTGATTAGATTGAAAGATTCATTAAATATTTTTTCTGCTGAAATATCAATCTTTATGAATAGACTAGAGGCCCCATGCCGGAAATTCGTGCAAGGGGCTCGGCCCTTGCAGCCCTAGCTTCATCTGGAAGGACGTCCGGTCTAATTAGCATATTACGCTTTTATTATTATAGATGGCATTTAAACTAAGGTGACCAGACGTCCCGCTTTTGGCGGAACAGTCTTGATTTTTAACAATTTGTCCTGCGTCCCGCGGCGTTTTAAAAAAGTCCCGATTTTTGGAAAGAATGCACGACAAGCTAGGGAACGGCGGGAGAACGGGAAGGGGATATACGGTTTTTGGCGGCCATGTGGCTATTTAGCCAGGATATGAGTTTTATATTATTTTTGTTAATTTTATGTTAACCCTTTGCACTCGCTTGCTTTTTTCTCGATTCCTTTATTCTAATGCTAACCATGTCAAGTCACACTCGACATCCGAGTGCAAAAGGTTAAACTTTAATAATAACTAATAATTGTTGAGAACTGATTATTGAGAACTGCTTATCAAAGTTCGCATTGTTGATCAGTTGTTAGAATTTGACCACCATTGTTTGGACTTAATGAACAATGGCATTTTTGGGGATTGGCAACGACGAAAACATTTTGTAACTGTCTCTCAGATGATACACATCGTACTGCGTGCTAGTAAGCTAGTTAAACAAGTGATGTCATTACAAATCAGCTATTCAGATAATTTAGGTAAGTTATTTATTTATTTCATAAATACATACATTTTCTTGAATTTAGCAGACAGTACTCATATTATTTATATTTTATAGTGGCGGCAAAAAGTCTAGCGCCAGCCTTGAAAGTGACACTTACGACTTACGTTACGGCAAATTCAGAGGAAAAATAATACAAGTTAGTATTGTTATTATTTAGAAAGAAATAAAGGATTAAAATAATTTTTAGAATATAGTTACTTTATAACAATTTAATTTATAAACTAACAATAAAATATGTTCATGTAATTATGTACGTACTTACTGTGTTTTTAAGCAATATGTATATTATAATTTATAATATAATTTTAAATTATTTTTTTTAGATTTTTAACATAATGAGTAAGAAAAGAGGATGCAAATTCAATGATTATCTAAGAAGTGAATTTCCTTTTATTAAAAAAACCAAAAGCGATTACAATATAGACCAAATTTTTAATCAAGAACCCCCCCTGCCCCCCCCTCCCGGGCCGAAACTGGTTTGGCTCAGTGGATAGAGCGTTGGCCTGCGGACTCAAGGGTCCCAGGTTCGATTCTGGTCAAGGGCATTTACCTTGGTTTCGGGCACATCCCCAGTAGGGGGTGTGCAAGAGGCAGCTGATCGATGTTTCTAACTCTCCCTCTCTCTTCCTCTCTGTAAAAAATCAATAAAATATATTTTAAAAAAAAGAAAGTACACAACCCCCCCCCCCCCCCCGGTCAATGGTGTCCCGCTTTACCAATGTTAAAATCTGGTCACCTTAATTTAAACCAAAACATAGCAGTAGCACACAGTAAATTCTTCTAAAACTATAATAAAGGAGCTACAAAAGATGTCTAATTTTTTAAAGGAATTGCAAACTAATTTTGTCCCCTTTACTAATTTTACATATTGCAACAAGAATAAAAGTACTAGCACCTACCATTTAATAGGTGCTTGAAATATGTCAGGCTCTATACCAAATGTTACCTTCTTTATTGTACTCAATCCTCTCAACAGTGCCCTCAGAGGGGTACTCATTATACACTTGTGCAAAAGTAGAAAAATAATATGCTCAAGGTCTCTCAGCTGGGGAGTGGCCGAGCCTACACTAGCATGATGATTGTTTGGCTCCAGAATTTGAGCATTTAATCAACATATGTCATTTCTGGTTTTACTGGTAGTGCCAAGAATATTCCTTACACTTCAAATACTCTTTGCTGGTACTGTAGTCAGAGAGGGTTTGTTTTGAGTCTATAGAATTGTAAAGTAAAATGAAGTAAAGGCACCCACTATTGCACTAGCCAGTGTGGCTCCATTGGTTGGAGCATTATCTGGTACACTCAATAGTTTTTGATTGATTCCGGGTCAGGGCACATACCCAGGTTGCAGGTTTGATCCCCAGTCTGGGCACCTTCGGAAAGCACCCAATCGATGTTTCTCTCCCTCTCTCAAAAAATCAATTTTTTAAAAAGTCAGTTATTAAAGAAGTCATTGTGTTTTAGAAGATAGACCTCTGGTAAAAGATAATCTATTTACCTCAAATCTTAGCAAAAGCGGGCCCATTAGCTGGATGGTAGTGGAATGTAAAGTTTATTGGTTAATGATTTGTCCCCTTAGAAAAGAACATAAACAAAAGTTCATCATGAGGGAGTTGTAACAGGGAGAAAAAAAATCAAAGATTTTTTATTCAGGATGTTGAGTTTCTAGTCCTCATTTGCCCAGTAATCTAATAACTGGCTTACCCAGTTAGCAGTGTGATCAACAACCACAAAAAATAAGGAACAATTTATTTCAGTATGTGCTTTTTATTTTCCTTTACGTCCAAGCCATAACAACACATGAAAAGTCAAAAAAAAATGTTTAAAGGCAAAATTTTGAGTTTCTTAAATTATTTTAAAAGTTAATATTGTTTTAAATGTAAATGTGTGTGTGTGTGTGTGTGTGTGTGTGTGTTTCAGTATTTAGGAATTTTCAAGTTCATAGTTGTGCCTTTAACATTTGTCTAGAGACCTTTTCCTCTGAAAAATGAAAAGTTTGAACTAAAACAATGTTGCAGTTTATTTTTTCCAAAAAGTGTCCTGTAGAATCCCAGAGTTACAGGGCAGGGTGGGGGGTACTCAGAGAGGCAAAGTGTTTAAGGGTTCCCTGTGAATTAAGTTGTTGTAAATGTGTAAATGTAGTCGACTTATGCCAAGCTTTGTGATTTATTGCATTAATTCTCAAAATTGAAAGGGACCTGTACCAGAGTACTTCAGCGTAGCCAACTACAAAGTGGTGGCTGGGAACTGCAACTTAGCTTCATGCCTGAGCCCAAGCACTTGAGCGCTGTTTAATTCTGTCTCTGGGAACAGTGGGCGCCTAGAGCCTCCCAGGGCCCCCAGGAGCTCTGCAGCCATCAGTCAGCAGCAGAAAGCCACATGCACTGATTTTTTCTTTTTTTAAAAAAAAATATATTTTATTGACTTTTAGAGAGGAAGGGAGAGGGAGAGAGAGATAGAAACATCAATGATGAGAGAGAATCATTGATTGGCTGCCTCCTGCATGCCCCCTACTGGGGATCGAGCCTGCACCTGGGGCATGTGCCCTTGGCCAGAATCGAACCTGGGACCCTTCAGTCCGCAGGCTGATGCTCTGTCTAATTGAGCCAAACCAGCTAGGGCCACATGCACTGATTTTCTAGGGAACTGCTCATTGTGTAGCTGGTCCTGGGGCCCCAGAGGAAAAGGAGAGTATAGGGAGTCTGTGTGTGGTGGCCACTGTCCAAGGTGGGCACTGTCTCTTCTCCTGGCCCGGCACCTGAGGACTCTCTGAGTCAGAGTGGCCTTGTTGGTGCTGCTCACTTGGGCCTCAACTCCTGCCTGTCTCCCTTAACCCTTTAATCTCCTCTACTTCTTTCCTCTTCAAACTTTTTGGTTTTATTTTTCTCTTAATTTTCTCCTTTCAAAAAATTACTTGATTTAAAAAACCATTTTAGTTCTTAATCATATCTACTTGTATGTGTCATCTTGTCATTTCACGGGCTTTAGCCTTTTTTCTTACTAAGGCATATGCAGATGAAACCAGACAACCAATTAAGCAGAGACTGGGTTGAATCCTGTGTGAGTGTGATAATGCCAGCGGTATGGGAGAGTAGCAGGTTATCCACAAAAATCTGCTCTGCCACCCCCATAAACCAGATGCTGATATGGGGTAGGACAAAGATTACATGGGGAAGTAGGCAAAAGTAATAAGAAAGGGTATAATGGTTAAAGATTACAGGCAATGTAGGGACGGGGCTGGGGCGGGACTCCATTGTTTAAGCTACAAGGTTGTTAATCTTTCCGTGATAATAGACAGTTCTCTGATGCGAATGGACCACATTCGAAGGTTGACTCCCTGGTCCAAGGTTGACTGCCAGGTACCTGGGGCAAACAACTCCCCGCCAGGTTAGAAAGTGCTTTCTCCAATCACAGTTAACAGACCATGATTAATATATCTTATAATTAGTAGCTTGTCTCCAATATTCTATTTCTGCCTCTAACACAGGGTGGTGGGACAACAGTAGGTTTATAGGTTTTCTTTGGAAAATAATACAAGAATAAACTGTTTTGCATACTCACAACTATAAACCTACTTTTCCCCCACCCTGTATTTTAGTCTGCGGATTTCCTCTTTCATCTCATTGTCTTCTGGCTTCATATGCTTTTTTAAAAATCTCATTCAATTTGTATTTTATTTTTTAGTCCTGACCTTAACATCTTTATTGGAATATAAGCTTGTTTATATTTAAATTTCTTCTAATTCTACTTTTTATTTCCCTCTGCCCTCCACATTCTTTAAAAAACAAACAAAATCCCCCTGTTTCTTATTAATTTGTTTTTTCTTAACTTGCTTTTTCAACAGTCAGCAAGAGTCATGGCCATAAAGAGGGTGGCATTGAAAAAGGTTCTCCAGTGTTTCAATCCTACTTCTAATTCTTACATATTTATCCCAATTTTAGTGTTCATTTGATATGATAAGATAGTCATAAATAATTTAATGAAGTCGAGGTATTATGGTGCTGGAAACGTTAGATTCACATAGACATAGGGTTAAGCCTTTGCTCTCTGGCAGGCAAATTACTTAACCTCTCTCAAATGATTCTCTCCTCCGTAAAATTGGAATCAGCCTACCTTGCCAAGGGTTGCCGGCAGATTAGAAGTAATGTATGTAAAGTGCCTCGGTGCAGCCTTGCACATGATAGGCACTCGGTGGAGAGTAGCTTTTTTTCTTTAGGAATATATTTTGATTGGCATAAACATCTCGTGACTTTAAGTTTGCAGAAAAATAATCAGTCATCAGGACTTCAACTGGATTGTCATTATCTGCCGCAAGCCATGTGGCCAGGATATATCAGCAACACTTTTATGAACAATGTGCCGCGAGCCACAGCCTCCCGCCTACCAGGAAGGCTGGGCTTCCTGCAGCGATCTAGGTTAATGAGAGCAAAGGAGAGCAGGCCTCCGAGCCTCCTTCTGGAATATTAATTTAGCTAATTAAAACCATTTATCTTATGCAGAGAAGTGTGTCACTTAGTGTTTCCATTTCTCTTCTCTCTCTTTTCCTTCTTTTTGCCTATTCTTCCCTACATAGCAATAGACAAGACTCTTGCTTTGTTTGTTAGCTCTCTTATCTAACAAACATTGGCTGAGTGTCTACTATTTGTTTTATGTATAAAAGTAGGTGATGGAACACAGACATAAAGGATGTTCTTGCCCTTGAATTGATAATGTTATGACTAACACATATCAGTTGCCCACTGTTTGCTAAAGTTCTGTATTTAAACCCTCATGAACATAAATTTATTTTAAAAATTCTAATTCTTGGAACAATTCCATAGCATTATAACTATTATTACCTGCCTTTTATAGGGGAGGAAACAGGCTTAGCAAGGTGAAGTAGCCTGCTGGAGATTAACAATTGAGTAAGTGGGGAACTTGAGAGCCTAAGTGCCTAAGGACCTTGTTATGATACCAAAACATATTTACAAGGGTAGTTACAACACCATCAAATAAAGGCTTAACCACTGTGAGATCACAAAGGAGAGAGTGACTGAAAGGAACACTAGAAAGTTTTTATTGAGGAGGTGGTGTTGGAGCTGGGTTTTAAAGGATAAGTAGAAGTTTTCTGGAAGAACAAAGTACAGATTTCAGAGAGGAAGGGAGAGGGAGAGAGAGAGAAACATCAATGATAAGAGAGAATCATAGATCAGCTGCCTTCTGCACACCCCACACGGGATTGAGCCAGCAACCGGGCATGTGCCCTGATGGGGAAGTGAACTGTGACCTTCTGGTTCATGGGTAAACACTCAATCACTGAGCCACTGGGCACTAAAAAGATTTTTTTAAAGAGCACTGGGTTTGTAGCAGGCCCCGTTCTAAGTACTTTACATCACTTTGTATAATTCTCAGAACAACCCCATGAGTTAGATCCAATAGCTGTCCTCATGGCCATTATTTTATTTTATTATTTTTATTTTTTTAAATAAATCTTTATTGTTCAGATTATTACAGTTGTTCCTCTTTTTCCCCCCATAGCTCCCCTCCACCCGGTTCCCACCCCACCCCATGCTCTTCCCCCCAACACTGTCCTCATCCATAGGTGTAAGATTTTTGTCTAATCTCTTCCCACACCCCCACACCCCTTTCTCCCCAAGAATTGTCGTCCACTCCCTTTCTATGCCCCTGATTCTATTATATTCACCAGTTTATTCTGTTCATCAGATTTTTTATTCACTTGATTTTTAGATTCACTTGTTGATATATTTGTTGTCACTTTGTTGTTCATAATTTTTGTCTTTACCTTTTTCTTCTTCTTCCTCTTCTTAAAGAATACTTTTCAGAATTTCATATAATACTGGTTTGGTGGTGATGAACTACTTAAGCTTTTTCTTATCTGTGAAGCTCTTTATCTGACCTTCAATTCTAAATGATAGCTTTGCTGGGTAGAGTAATCTTGGTTGTAGGTTCTTACTATTCATCACTTTGTATATTTCTTGCCACTCCCTTCTGGCCTGCATAGTTTCTGTTGAGAAATCAGCTGACAGTCATATTGGTACTCCTTTGTAGGTAACTAACTTTTTCTCTTGCTGCTTTTAAGATTATCTCTTTGTCTTTTGCTCTTGGCATTTTAATTATAATGTGTCTTGGTGTGGTCCTCTTTGGATTCCTTTTGTTTGGGGTTCTGTGAGCTTCCTGGACTTGTAAGTCTATTTCTTTCACCAGGTAGGGGAAGTTTTCTGTCATTATTTCTTCAAATAGGTTTTCAATATCTTGCTCTCTCTCTTCTGGCTCCCCCATAATTTGGATGTTGGTACGCTTGAAGTTGTCCCAAAGAATCCTTACACTATCTTCATATTTTTGGATTCTTTTTGTTTTTTGCTTTTCCTGTTGTTTTTTGCTTCTTTGTATTTCAAATCTTTGACTTGATTCTTGGGATCCTCTAGTCTGCTGTTGGATCTCTGTATATTATTCTTTATTTCAGTCAGTGTATGCTTAATTTCTGATTGGTCCTTTTTCATATCCTTGAGGGTCTCACTAAATTTCTTGGAGGTTTCTAGAAGATTATTGAGTAACCTTATAACCATAGTTTTGAACTCTATATCCAGTATTTTGCTTTCATCCATTTCTTTCATTTGTGACTTGTTTCTTTGCACATTTTGGCTGCTTCCCTGTGTTTGTTTCTATGTACTGGGTAGCTTCTAAGTCTCCTTGAGTTGATAGAGTGGCCTTGTGTGGTTGGTGTCCTATAGGGCCCAGTGGCTCAGCTCCCCAGTCACCTGAGGTGGACGCTCTTGGTGCACCCCTTTGTGGGCTGTTTGCACAGTCTTATTGTAGTTAACCCTTGATTGCTGTTGGTATCACTGGGAGGAATTGACCTCCAGGCCAATTGGCTGTGATGACCAGTTGTGTCTACACTGGAAGATCTGTTGCGCAGGAGACACCCTTATGGGGTAGGACTTGCTTCAGTAGGGCTTTGGTGCTCACTGAGTCTGCCCCTTGAGTGTGTCTCTTATGGATGTGAAGAGTTATAATCCAGTATGGTCTCACTCTGACCACTGGGGTACACTGGCTCTTGGATCTCCAAGGTGGTGCAAGGTCAGCCACTCTGGGGCCGCCCAGCAGGAGCTACAGAGACATCTGCAGATTCCTCCTCTTTGTATGGGGTTTGGAAGTGCCCAGATGAGGCCCAGCTGTGAAGCAAGGCCGCTGCTGCTGCCGGGCCTTGGGCCTTCTTTTGGAATCTCTGGGGCTCTCTGACCCAGCTGCAGTTTGTTTTAGGCAAAAGGACAGGCCATTCATATGCAAAAGCCGATGCACACAGCTTGGGTGGGGTTGTAAATTGGGAGGGACGGGGTCTCAGGGAATCACCAGGGTGGAGCAAACAGCAATGGCTGCCCTGAACCAGAGAAGTCCCTGGTTCTCTGTGTCCCGCGCCCCCGTGCAGGAACAATGATCGCTGCGAGCACCTCTAAGAGAAAGCCGTCCTCGCGTTCCTGTCCCAAAGCCAGACAGTCTAGTTTCTCCCCGTATGTGCCTGGGTCCCCCACAGTCTCGCCCAGAACTGGAGTTCAGAGCAAGCGGAAGCTTGTTATCTCCCTCCCTGTTAAAAGAGCAGCACATCCAGGTGCCAGCACTTTCCGTGCCTCTGCACCTCTTACCGGTCTCAATGCACTTTCTTCACCTCTCTAGCTGTGGAACTTCCACTCAGCCAGCTTTCCTGCGGTCCTGGGTGGCAGTTATTCTGCTGTTGAGTTGTGGTTTTGATGTGGTTGTGAGAGGCAGCAAGTATAGGTGATTAGCTATGCTGCCATCTTGATTCTCTCTCCATGGCCATTATTTTATAGATGAGGCTGCTGAAGCCTGGAGACAGGAAGTACCCTGCCTTATCTCCTACAGTTAGTAAACAGAGAGGGCCGGGTCCCAATCCAGGCAGTTTAGCTTCAGAGTCTGTGCACATGACCACAGCACTATGAAGGGTAAAATAATAAAGAATACTGCAGGGACAGGGCTGGCCTGGCTAGGAAGTTGGGAAAGGCCTCCTAACGAAGGCTGTCTGAGTTGGAGACCTGAATAATGGAGAGGAGATGTTTGTTGAATTTCTCGAGAGAGAACATCCCAAGCATAAAGAGCATCAAGTAAAAAGACCCTGAGTTGGGGATGGATGAACTTGGCATGTTTATAGGCAGAAGGAAGAGAATGGAAGGAAATGAGGCCTTAGCCAAGAACAGGTTGGGAGCTGTAGAGAGATGGGTTGGAATATCACCTTCAACACAAACTAGAAGGATTTCTCCTACGTTGCTGTTTCCTATTCAGCTGTATTGGTCTCTTCTTTGGAATAAATGTGGTGATCCACATAAAGCTTAGAATAACAAGGCAAGTAGCAAATGTTCAAAACTTGGTTCCTTCTTATTCATGCTTGGCCATGCCATTCCTATCCTGATGGCAATGGTGTGACCAAGAACTGCCAGAGGTCAGTAGCTTGTAAAAGAATGACTGACAAATTGTCATAGAGTTTCTTCTCTGCTACTGTTTTTACTGATTGCAAATCATCAAGTGGGGTTTGGAGCTATCGTGAAGGGCATCTCAGAATCCTCTCCACACTCAGCGGATGTGGCAAGGGTCCGAATGAAAGAAGAGGGCAGGAAGAGCAGGGTCTCAATGAAATTTTCCCGGGACTCCTCTGAAGTCCAGAACTGAACTGCCTGGAATGCTAGGAGACCATCCGGGTGCATGTCAAATGAGAGAACTGACTCTGTTTGAATTCGTTCTTACTTTTGAGACAGGGGGCTCTGCACTGTTTCAAGGTGAGACAATGTTATGTGCTGCTCAGCGGATGAGACTGTCCTAATTATATGCCTCCTTGATTATTGTTCTGCAGACTGATTATAACCATATTCAAGACATTTGTAGATCATAGTTCCTGGACACTTCTATATGTTAGCAAATCAAGTATGATTTATCCCTGGAATTATTGGTTAGGGATGGCTTCTTTTTTTCAATGCATGTTCTCTCTAGCTTATAATTTTAATTAGTGCTCGCTCCCAATTCACACCGAGAATAGGGACGTCACTCCCGCACTGATGCACAGCCTCAGCGAGAAATGCAACTTTGACTTTCGCGTTCGGATTCCTTAATCGATACTGGATGTAAGATAAGGGAAACTGCTGAATTAAAGTTATAGTGCAATAGCCCTTCAATTTAGGAGGTGAATGTGAATTAGATGACTGATAGGCAGGGCTGGATTCGACAGTCCAGGGTTCTTATCTCCTAGGCCCAATTCTGGTTAGAGATCAGCCTCTTCTTGCACCTGATCCAACTGCAAGTGACTAGGCCCCATGCTGGAGAGGGTCCATGCAGCTGGGAGACTTTGACGCCAGTTTTCTCTGCTGCTTGCAGCTTTGTGAGACAATGGCTTGCAGCTGTCATTGCTGTGCTATTGTAGCAGCGTTTGCTGCTCAGACTGTCCCTCGTCTTCCCTTATCCATACAGAGACATGGTATTTTCTGCCTTTTTTCTTTTCCATTGAGGGAGGTAAACAGGAGCTTTCTTGATGTCCTCTGTCTTATGGCCAAGGCAAATGTCTGTGCATGAGGGAAGTACAATTACTTCCTAAGAATGTAAAATAACTATCAGAAAAAGCTGCTTTGAATTTCTGATTATCCTCTTTCCACAGGAGATATTGCATTGTTTCTTGAAAGATCCAGTATCCTGAACAAGATAATTATATTCCTCCTAACACTCAAGTTGAATTTTCCTTCCGTGAAATACAAGAGAGCTCCCTATTTTTAAAAGATTCGAGTTCAAATGTAATCACTTTGTCTCTGAACTTCAAGTGAAATTTAATTATCATCATCTTGACATACATAGACTAATATACAAACAGTGCCATTGAGAGCGGAAAATTGAGAATGTGCTGAAGAAAATAAAGAGCTGAGGGGAGTTTGACAGAAGTTTGGAAGTTTCAAGAATGCAATCTGTTTCGGCAAGTTCAAGCTCTTCTTAAAAATGCGCTTGGTATTAAAATACAATATCGCTTGGCAGTGGCAATATGAATACTTAATAGTAACAGGTTGATGGCGGTTTAAATGATCCTGGGCCTGGGATTAATAGAATTTTGAAATGACGATTTACTTTCAATGAAGTGAAAAGAGGTGTTTGAAATGAAGTAGACTATCCTTGAGGATAGTCTACTGGGAGAATATCAAGCTTGGAGAAGGTTGTTTTATCATTGAGTTGAGTTTGGCCATCAGAAAACCAGTATAAACGTTGCCCTAAATGAATGAACAGTCTAGGTGAGGGGAGAATTTTCCTAAGTAAATTTAATGCTTTGATATTTGTTATACTAGTCTAGTTTCTCCAGAGACACGGGGGCCAACCGAATGTGTATAGGTATAGATACAGATATAGAGAGACATTAATTTTAAGGAATTGGCTCACATGATTATGGAGGCTCCCAGGTCCAAATCCTGCAGGGTGGGCAGGCAGCTGGAGACCCAGGGGAGAGCTGATGATGCCATTTAAGTCTGAAGGCCATCAGGCTGACAAATGGCCTCTCTTGCAGGGGAGATCAGCCTTTCGATCTATTCAGGCCTTCAACTGATTGGATAAGGCCCACCTACTTTGTGGAAGGCAATTTGTTTTACGAAAAGTCCACTGGTTTAAATGTTAATCTCATAGAAACATCAATGATGAAAGAGAATCATTGATCAGCTGCCTCCTGCCTGCCCCACACTGGGGATCGAGCCTGCAACCTGCAGTATGTTCCAACCAAGAATTGAACCGTGACCTCCTGGTTCATAGTCCTATGTTCAATCGCTGAGCGACTCCTGTGGGGCTGGATTTTTTTTTTTTATGCCTATGTTCGCATAATTCATTTTTTAACCAAAAAAAAAAAAAAAAAGGAATGAAATCATACTATGTACATTGTTCCATAATTCTCTCTTAAAAATACCTTATCTCTAGTCATCATTATTACCGTCATGAGCATTACTACTTATTACTACTTATATAAATACATATACTTCTAGGGAGGTATCATTATCCCTATTTTCCAGATAAAAAAACCGAGGATAATAGATGTTAAGTAAATTGTGATTTAGAACCATTTTAACCAGGTTTTGTAGAATCCAGAATTAATTTATGTCAATAAATGCTTACTTTTCAAAAAAAATGTTAATATCCTCCCTTGTAGAAACATCCAGAATAATATTTGATCACATGTTTTGGCATCGTGGATAATATTGGAAGTAAACTGTAATTGAAAATAAGTGAATAAATTGTAAAAAATAAAAAAATTATCTCAGTTGTTGATAGGTTTGCAACCTCTCTACATTCAGTTTGAGGCATTTTCAAAGTATTATTCCATTCGCCCTGTTTGGTGTTACGCTTTTAAATTATTTTAAATTTGAGGATTCTTCAAATTATAATCAATAATAATGGCTGCATAATGGACTCAGATTTTAGGAATAAAAATGCTAATAAACTGATAATCTGAGGGTATGGATAGAAAAAGACTACTCACAATAAAATTAACTCAATTGAAATAGAGGTCCCACTGCCCTTACCATTCTTTGTCTCCTTTATGCAATAACTCACCAAGTCTCAGTCTAATTCCTTTTCCATGAAGGAAAATAAAACTAAAATTAGTGTTTATTAAGTGCCTATTATTTACAAGGCACTATGCTAAGTCCTTAAAAACATATGTCAATTCATGTCTTCAGTACACCCCGTCTTCTCCATTTCTGTTAGCACGTCTTATCATAGGCCTTGTAATATCAGATCTTCTTGTAGAATGTTTTGCTCCCCTCTCCGCTCTCCAGTAGTTAGTATATTAACATCAGATGTATTTTTTCTAAGACAGTGCTCCCCTTTTTTCTACACCTTTGTTTCCCAGTGACAGCAAAATAAAATCCTATCTAATAAAGAGGGAATATGCTAATTGACTGCCATGCCCTCACAAGATGGCAGCACCCACAGCCACAAGGTGGCGGTGCCCAGTCCCCTCAGCCCCACCTCATCTAGCTTCAGTCCCCCAGTCCCCTCAGCCCCGCCTCATCCAGCCAGAGTCCCAGTCCCCTCAGCCCCACAGGGGAAGGCAGTTGGGGGTGATCAGGCTGGCAGGGGAGCAGTTAGGTGTCAATCAGGCTGGCAGGGGAGCAGTTAGGGGGCTATCAGGCTGGTAGGCAGAGTGGTTAAGGGCAATCAGACAGACAGGCAGGCGAGTGGTTAGGAGCCAGCAGTCCCAGATTTTGAGAGGGATGTCCCAGATTGGAGAGGGTGCAGGCTGGGCTGAGGCATACCGCCCCCCTTCCTGCCCCCCGCCTGTGCATGAATTTTGTGCACCAAGCCTCTAGTTTTCAATAAAAGATTCAAGTTCAAAAACTTTTTGGCTGTCTAAGTTCTCTATGATCTGACCCCTTCCAACTAGTTGAACTATTGACATGTGCTTTCCATCCCTGCCTACCCCGCATTCCCCAGTCCAGCCAGCTTACATGGTGTCTCATGCTTCCATCTGTCTGAATTCTATCCACCAGCCTGTCTCTGAAGTCTCTCTGTCTGTCAGGCACTATGATCGACAATTTGAAGGACAATTTCTCTATGGTATCCCCATTTCCAGCAGAGTGCAAAATACATTCTAAGGACACATTACATATCTGTACATATTGATCATATAAATGAATGAACTTGTTTTTATGGCAATAGAGGTTTAGATATCTGGACTGATCCCCCCACTGAATACTTAGAAATGCTAAACAAAATACTTCAAGATGTCTTTTAAAAAGCATTGGTGAGCTAGTCAGAAAGTAAAGCCAAACACTAAGAGGAAGGTGGAACCTCCAGGGATAAACTAATGTAAGCTGACCACTGAAACCAAAACTTGCCTCTTCCCTCAAGACCTGTCACTGAAGCTGGGAAACTGGATCTTCAGTTCCCAGGGGGTATGAAAGCATGGGAATCAGAGGGCCATTGGCAGGGACCTGTCTGAGAAGTCATAACCTCGAGATGGCTCTCATGTGGGTTTGCACCTTGAATTTATATTGGGAAATCTCAAGTTTACTTTTGTTTTACAGAGGGCCTGCTTACATGAAAGAGTAGTAAAAATTTGGCATTCCCTAAATATGGCATTTCCTAAACCACTCAGAATACCAAGGGGTTTTATCATCTAATGTCCAGGCCTTACTTTATGAACAATCTTGAGAACTAAGCCCAAATAAAATATCAATTATTTAGTCAATCATTTATGTAACCTACCTACAACTTATATGAAATGGACCCAGAGACCAACTGAAAGCAGTTTTTCCTAAAGCAGACCCTTGGTCAATATGATGCTTTAATCACAATGCATAAAAAGGAATACCATAAAACTCAGGAAATATCTTTACTTTTTGCAGGAAGAAATAGGTTAAGTCTCTTCTGTGGGGAGATGGAAAAAAACAAAGCAAATAAAATCATAAAAATTAAAGTAATAAATATAAAAATTGGAATTTTTAAAGTTAAAAAATATAGATCAAGAGGTTTGACTATAGAAAGATTTTATATCATAAGAACCAGGAAGGGAAAGACGTAATAAATATTATTAGACCATGTGAAAATATAAAACTATTCATAAAAATCATGTAAAAAGTATGAAAGAATCACTATTTAAAAAATATATTAAAATCATTCAAGTTTACCAGTATCAAACATATGAACTATTACCAGGGAGAACAGCTCAGTTAGTAAAATAGGCAACTTCAACATCATAGGAAAATATCTAATGAACTATTTTTACTAAATTTATAAACAGTGAACCCAGAGTTCTTGATACTATTTTGGCCTTTACAGCTTTCTGTGAGGTATTTCTGGGCAAGTTCAGTGAGGAGGCACAGAGATAATTAGATTGCAGCAAACCCAAAGAAGCTGACATTTATTTAATCTAAGAAAAAGAGGTGCTTAAAACAGTCATGGAATTGCTATTTATCAAAGGGTACTAATTGGTTTCATTTCTACAGAAGAAAGAAAACCAGGAAGCATAGCCTACAGGATCATTTGTATTACCACGTAGGTATTTTGGATATTCTGATACACGAGCTGTGCACTAGGTTATGAAAGACAGTTTGGAAATCTTTGTGGATTATATTTAGAAACAGGAGAGATTTTCCTCTATCTCAGGTGCTTCTATTTGAGATTAGAAGCTCTACTAAAAATCTTCCCAAGGACCTCTTTGGAGCTGTAATTCCAAATCTAGACTTTATGTGATACAGCTTTTAAACAGCATGCATTAAATAGATCGCACTGCTCGATAAAACCAACTTTCATGCTCTAGGCTGGACTATTCCTTTCACGTTATGGAGTCCATCTACACATGGTGCTTGATTTCTTATCAAGCGAATGGAGTAAGTTATTTGCTCCACCAAAATAATTCTTTTTGGGGTGTGTTAAAATTAGATATTCTCTCAGGATTTATGTGAAGTGGATTAAATTAGAGAACAAGGTGAAAAATACCTAACCAGAGCCTGATCATAGGAGGCACCTCAGCAAATAAAACTTGGAACACTAGCAGAAAATATAGTTGAGAGTTGGAAGAAATACACACACACACACACACACACACACACACACACATATATATTCAATATGTATTAATATCTTCAAATATTCAAAACTGGGCTTACATTAGTGCTACAAGTACTAATAATTACAGTATTAATACACTTAATGCTTGCAGTGTGCCAGATACTTAATCTTTCAATAAGTCGGTGAAGAAGGTACTGTTATTATACCTTCCTAAGATGAAGACACTAAGGCACAGAGTAAAGAGAAATATGGAGCTGGGAAGGGACTGGGAACAATCAGGTTGGAAAGGAGCCTGGGGACAGTGCCAGTAGACCCTGAGCGACAGATGAATGATTACTCCAACACAACGTTTGCTGTGAAAGAGAGGGCTAAGGGATGGCCTTGCTAAAGGAACCAGGCAGCCTCGATTGCCTGCCTGTTAGGCTTTTATTGTAGCAGCAGTTTGAGATAAACTTTATCTTTTAGATACAATCAGTAGGGTAAGTAATCTTGGGAGGATACATGTGTTTGTAGTGTCTTTTAAGCAAGGGCACCCAAAAGATTAAGCATAAAGATTCCAGTAAACACTGGGGGGTCTGCTCATGCACAGACTTGTTTGGAAAGGTCAAGGAATAATTAGGGGCACCACCTTCGGCATTCCCCTAAGTTGGAATTCTGATAAACAGGGCAAGGCGGCCTTTCATACACTTCCCTTTTCTCAGAATGTCCTTCTTACAAACGTTCCAACCAAGTCTCATGCTTCCCCACAGGACAGATGGTGGGATGTTTAGGACACTGTGAGCCAAGTTTGTAGTTTATTCTAGGTAGGCCTTTGTGAGTTTCTCAGAAGAGGAATGACTAACCACAGGTGTGCTTATTGCATTGTGAGTAGTTCTTATTCCAGTGATGAATAGGTGCTGGAGGTGAGAACTGCAGTCTTGAGATGTTGAAGTAGTTTGGATCTTAGGTAAGAGAGAGATGAGTGGGCATAGAAAGGCAGGCTTTACAGGACTTTATTGTTAATCCTGTGTCAGAGGGAAAGAGAAGTTGAATATATTTTCTCTTTATTAATTTAATTTTAAAAAGTAAGGTTGTATTTCATGAACAGTATCTGTTAATAGTTGACCATTATTTTTGAAATGCATTAATCAGCCAGATCATTAACTTCCCTGGTTTTTGTTTGTTTATTCCAAATTTAAATATCCTGCCAAAAAAACTCAGGTCTCTTAAACATGAAGAACAAAGTCAAGCATATGTTTGAAGTTGTGACAAAATAACAAAGAGATTCAAATCAACCCAGGCAGTTGATGAACTAGATTAGCTCAATAAATGTTTCTTGAATGAATGAGTCAAGCAAATAAGCTGACCATCTTTCCCAGATCATTATGGCAAATTCTTCTAAAGTTCAGGACTTCTTGCCAACTTTTTAAAGTCTAATCAGAAGTTCAAACGGCAAAAACGTTAGTTACAAAAACACTAGTCACAGCATTTAGATGCTTATAACTCCCAGAAAGTACGGAAAGAGAAGAAATTCGAGAATTAGTACTTCCAACTGTACATGCAGCGAAATAACACCATACACCGGTAGTGTGAGCAAAGAAGAAAGACTCCTTTGCACCTCTTTCCAGTCATTCTGGTTATTCTTGGCATCCCGATCTCTCCACCCATTATTCTCTCTCCACCCCTACTAATCTTCTTACCACTCAATTCCATTTTCCGCCCTTCATTCAGTTCCTGCTCTCCTTCATTCTGGAGACACCTCAATTTTCTTCTAATTGCATGCCTGTATGCTTTTCCCTCCTGCGTCTAGAGAGTTTCCCCTGCCTGGATTTGCCAAATACCTTCGCTTATAGCCTTCAAAGATCTCTTTCATTTTTCCTTCCTCCCCATGGCCCATCATACCTAAGTGTGTGTGATATTGAATCTCTCCTTTATTCTAACTTGCTACTTGCTGCTCACTCCACAAAAACCACAACTGCTGAACTCAAACATACTGTAATACTTATTTAGAATGGGCTTGCTTTTGCTCTAGCATCACCCAGGTTGGATAATTCTATTTTTGACCACATTAATGTAGTGTGGTCTGAAATGTAGGCATATAGACACGGGAATTGATTCTATTTAACTCACTTAGAAAAGCATAAACATAGCACAGTGAGGCTAAATGCACTATTAATAAGTCCTGCAGAAATCAGAAATTTGACTAAGGCTGTGTGCAGAATGGCCACATTCAGGCTGTGTATATTTGCGTTTCATGGTGCAAGGTTTGACTCTGGAGATCAGAGATTGGAGGCAAGAAAAAGAGGAAAAAATGCCTGGCCAGAGTGGCTCAGTGGTTGAGTGTGGACCTATGAACCAGGAGGCCATGGTTGGATTCTAGGTCAGGGCACATGACTGAGTTGTGGGCTCGATCCCCAGTATGGGAAGTGCAGGAGGCAGCCAAACGATTCTCTCTCATCATTGATGTTTTTCTCCTTCTCCTTTCCTCTCCAGAATAATAAAAATATATCTTAAAAAAAAAATAAAACGGGGGTGGGGGTAAGGAAGGTAGAAATCACACATTTCATGAAACTACACCTAGTAAGTCTGTCCCTCATCCCGATGAGAATGGGCTGGCTCTCCCTAAACTGTGGTTCAGGCTGCTGTCATGATTTCTTCGCATACGCTCTCCCCTCTGCTTCATTAGCTAATCATAGAGCAGGAGCCGTTCCGCCAGCATGCACTGTTTCTTCTCACTCTGCAAGTAAAGCTAACACTCACTGCTTAATCACTTTCTCTCAACAGGTAAGGATAATAAAACAGTGGGGAAAATGACAAAATTTAGTGCACCATTTTCTGTGTTAGGAGACAGGCACTAACTTTTTCTTTGACATTCAATCACTTACTGTAGCACAGCAAGAAACTCAAGCAGGTGCAACCTCAGCATCCTCAGTCCTGAAATAGAATAAGTAGTATCCTCCCGGTCTAATTCTGGGCTCCTGGTGCCTGGAGTACCGACTGCGAGATGGCGGTAGAGGATTGAGCAAAAATCCTTGGGCTGTCTCTCTTGTAGGACTTCCATAGTTCCCAGGGCCATTGAGGCAAAAATTAGGAAATGGAGATCCAGAAGGTCCGTTTATTAATATTATCTACTCCAATGTCCTATTTATATAAGAAATCAAAGCACATGAGGTTGAAGTGACTTTAGGAATTGAGAAAGCTGACTCCTATGACATTGCTGGATTAAGGAGCAGCGTGAACTCTGATAAACATTTCAGGTTTAGATTTTTTTATATCTTGGTGAAGACATTTTTAAAAATGACAATACATATTTTATTTTATTTTTATTTATTGATTTGAGAGAGAGAGGAAGGAAGAGAGAGAGAAACATTGATTTGTTTTCCACTTATTTATGCATTCCTTGGTTGATTCTTGTATGTGCCCTGACTGGGGATCAAACCCACAACCTTGGCATATGGGGATGATACTCTAGCCAACTGAGCTACGTTAACATAAAACATGATAAGCAGTAGCTTCATCATATCTGCAAATTACAAATAGACTATGGCAGACATTACCAGTGTTTTTCAATAGCAAGTCTCTTCCTAGAGCCATTGAAAACTATTTTATCAGCTTCTTGCAGTTGGGTGAAGGCATATAATAAAAGTCATGTGTGTGCCTTCTAAGGTGAACATTTGCATGAATGTTCCAGCGCTCGCTCTCTCTCTCTCTCTCTCTCTCTCTCTCTCTCTCTCTCTCTCTCTCTCCTTTCATTGTTTAAAGTAGAGGCAATGTGTTGAGCTGCCTGAGTCACAGGACTGAAGCAACCTAGATCACTGAGTCATCACATGGATGATTGGCTGCTCTGGAAAATTGTCTGAAGGAGAAAATAATTTCCTTTTTTCTAGATTCTTTTATTTTTTTAATTTTAATTTTCAATTACAGTTTACATTCAATATTATTTTGTATTAGTTTTAGATATACACCATAGTGGTTAGATAATCATATACTTTAGAAAGTGATCCCCTTATGTTCTGTACCCACCTGGCACCACACATAGTTATTACAATATTATTGACTATATTCCCTATGCTGTGTTTTACATTCCAAGTGCCCATTAATAGATGAGTGGATACAAAAACTATATACTAGTATACAATGGAATATTACTTGACCATAAAAAAGAATGAACTCTTACCCTTTGAGACAGCATGGATGGATCTAGAGGTTATTATGCTAAGTGAAATAAGTCAGTCATAGAAAAACAAATACCATATGATATCACTTATATGTGGACTCTAAAGAACAAAACAAATGAACAAATAAAATGGAAAGAGACTCATAGATACAGAGAATAGAACGATGGTTGTCAGAGGGAAGGGGTGTGGGAGACTGGGTGAAAAAGGTGAAGGGATTAAGAAGTACAAATTGGTAGTTGTAAAAATTTATGTTTTAAGCAAACTGAGATTTTAGGATGGCTTATTACTGTACATAAGTATAGCCCGTTGTAATTCATAGAAAGATTCTTGTGTTTTTTATGCATTTGCTATTATTCTTAATGTTAAATATTATCTTGCATAGGCATGATGTATTATTATTTGTCAAATAAATTGTGATCTGATAGACATTTCCTTGACCTATGATTTATATTTTGAGATGCTCTACCAAACGTCCTTGGCCTGTGATTCTGTTGATTCCCCATCACGGCTCTTACCTTTTAGTGATGGCTTCCTCGCTTAGCACAAGTTTTTGAGAAGACAAAATCTGAAGTGAACCCTTAGTGCCAGTGGTTTACAAAAGTGAAAACCCAGGGAAGTAGAAGTGAGGTACAAAGGAAGGCATGGCCTGGAAAGGAGAACCAATACAAGGAAGTAAATTACGGAGTGGGCCATGACTTCGTGATAAACTGATAGTTTGGCTTTGCGGAATGTCCTTTGAGAAGCTCAGTGAAGCTATTGTGCCTCCAAACAGTATGGAGGGTGGACAGCAAGAGAGAAACATTAAATCCTCTCATCCCCATCTCACGGTGGTCACCTTTGCCCCATGGAACTTGAACTCCTGACATTTTTGATTTGCATATTGATGGATGTGACATCCTCTCCTGTCTCGGGGGTGACAGGGAAATCCTGAGGTATGAGATAGGTGGCTGTGCTGTCCCTGTGAGCCACATGTAGGGCTGGGAGCATCTGCCACAGCGGATAGCACAGACCAGCTCCACGATGCTGGAGTAGCACTGAGCCTTGGCGTCAGTCGTCCAGCTAGACGACTATGAGCGTCAGTCGTCCAGCTAGACGACTATGGGGTGCCTATGAGCAGAGTTTGGAGGATGCATACACTGCACTGGTTAAAGTTTGTAATCCTAGAAAGACAATAGTACTATAGCTTATTTAAGGCTCAAAAGGTATCCTATGTAATAAAATCTAATATGCTAATTAGACTGAACAGCAGAATGACCATCCGGATGACCTTCTGGATGAAGCTGGGGCGGCAGGGGCCAGCCGAGGCTGTGAGGGGCTGCAAGGAGCTGCGAGGGCCTGCCGAGGCAGCTGGGACTGCTAGGGCCGGCCAGGGCTGCAAGGGCCAAACCCCTTGCACGAATTTTGTGCATCGGGCCTCTAGTAATGTATATAAAGTGCTTAGCACAGGGCCTGGCACAAATTAATTAATAATTGGAGGCCAAAAGAAACAATTTGGTAATAACAAAGCTTGTTAAATATACATGGGACTTTTGCATAGTTATTATCCATTGTCCTTTTACTAGATCCCTGAGCAACAGGAGAGGCAGATCTCATCTCTCTGTGACTGGTGGGGAAATAGTAACAACAGAGGCGTTACGGTAGCTTCACAAGACCAGTCAGGCCTGGTGGTAGAGCCAGAAGATTCAAGAACAGAAGGCTCATTTTTCATCACCAGTATGTCCATAGCCGGTTTTTATTCTTAAGTCACCATAATTTTTTCCAGTGATTTAATTGAGAACCAAAATAGCTAGATAAGCATAATAAAACCAACATGACAGAATGGTAGCATTTCCTCTTTTACTTGATACCTGGACTTTTGGTAGACATAAAAAGCTGAAGGTTCCTAAAAGGAAAGACTTTTTTCTATTTCTTTTAGAACTTTAGGAAGAGTTGAACCCATAAATGCATATATTATACATAAGGCTGATGTGTCTGAAAAAATTAATGAAATAAATATTGTGAAAAAGTAAAATTTAGATTAATTTGCCACTTTTTCATGAAAAGAAAAACTAAGGAAATCAATAACTATTGTTTGAACAAGTAAACAAATGGAAATCTTGGGTATCTGGTAAAAAATGCGTTATGAGAGCCTTGGCTGGGTGGCTTGGTTGGTTGGAGCATCATCGCATACACCAAGAGGTTGTGAATTTGATCCTCAGTCAGGGCACATAACTAGGTTTTGGATTCCATCCTCAGTCAAGGCACGTCCCAAAGGGAACCAATCAATGTTTCACTTTCACATCTCTCTCTCTCTCTCCCTCCCTCCCATCCTCCCTCCCTCCCTCCCTCCCTCTCTAAAAATAAATAAACAAATCTTTGGTTTAGGATAAAAAAAAGCATGATGAGAATTCTGGCACTGCAGATATTTCACATCGCAGTGTTCTTGGTAACTTGGGTAATAAGAATCCAAGAAAGTGATCTAGGGTTTTTCCACCTCACTCCTGGAGGAAGAAATGAAGGTCCGCTGCTGGAGGGGCTAAGAAATGTCATATCCTGCCCTAGCCGGTTTGGCTCAGTGGATAGAGCCTCAGCCTGCGACCGCAGGGTCTGGGTTTGATTCTGATTAAGGGCATGTACCTAGGTTGCAGGCTCCTCTCTGGCCGGGGCCCAGGTCAGGGCTCATGCAGGAGGAAACCAATCGAAGTGTCCCTCTCACATTGATGTTTCTCTGTCTTTCCCTCTCTCTTCCACGCTCTCTAAAAATCAATGGAAACATATCCTCAGGTGAGGATAAAAAAGAAAAAAAAGAAAGGTCATAGCCTATGAAAGACACATCTTGAAAATGCCTAAAGAAAGTTGTAATTTTTTCGTGGTAAAGGGACTGGAGTCTGTATTGATGAAAAAAACCTTGGTGGCTGGCAGTGGCAGCAGCAGCGGGGTGATAGGGGTGGCATCTTCCCCTGATCAGCCCGTAGAGGGAGGCCAGACTGTGGTTTAGGCCGCTTCCCACAGGGAGCAGGCCTAAGTCATCAGTAGGACATCCCCTGAGGGCTCCCAGACTGTGAGAGGGGGCAGGCTGGGCTGAGGGATTCCCCCCCCCACCCAGTGCACGAATTTTGTGCACGGGGCCTCTAGTGGTGTGTGTGTGTGTGTGTGTGTGTGTGTGTGTGTGTGTGTATATATATATATATATATATATATATATATATATATATATATATATTGGCTTATAAGATGTATATTATTATACAAAAAAAATAAGCAGAGATAAGCAAAAGGAAAAGCAATTGATACACAGTCTCAATAGCCAGAATTATCTTTGTTTAAACATATCAAAATTAATTTCTCTTTCTCCATCTGTTTCTTCCTTTCTCCTCTCCTTCTTTTTCCTTCCCTTTCATCTCTCTTTCCTTCCTCTTTGTCATTTTTCTCTTCCCCATACAAAATTTTTGTTTTTGTTTTTTAACTGTCTTTTTAAACTTAACATTATGACTTTAATAATATTTTGAATTCAAGGGGAAAATGTATTTCTACAAATTTCTACCACTTTAGCAATTTTATCTAGTAATTCTCAGAAAATTTGTAACTAAAGAATTCCACTTGACACTTGTACAAGCTATACTTAGAGCTTGTTTTGCCCAAGGTTACATAGTCTGATATCCTAAGAATTTGGTTCCATTGACTTATACAGCGAGAAGCAACAGTTCGGCTTCCTCCTTATCTGCATGTGAGAGTTAAGAGTGACACAGAGGCATTGGCCCTAGTCACACACCAGGTGGAATGGCCCAGGCATTTTCATTCTTTAATGTTGAAGTGTTGGTTTGCCAAGTCACTGTATTATAAAATTGCAGGTGTATTGTTTTCAGAATTTCAGAGAGTTTGAGACTACTACTAAAATTAATTAAATATGTTGATAGAAAAATCACACCCTTAGAAGATTTGGTAAGAGCCACCAGCCTTGCAGAATAGAAATTATTTAAGGAAAAACCCTAATTTAAATAAACACACACACACAAAAAAAACAAACAAACACAAACGACTCCTAGAATAAATTTGGAATAACGCATTGTCAACTCTATTTTTGTAGCCCATGCCAGTCTTTCCAGGGTCTGTACAGACAAGTAGCATCAGGAGAAAACGGCTCTTCCATTGAAGAGGCGCAGAGGTGTGGTGGATGGCACCTGTGCAAGCACACTGGAGCCTGGGACCTGATTTCACGTTCAGTGACTAGTATGCAGGAAAACCAAGGAGAAGTATTAATGCAATACATCATTGCCTTTGGAAATCGGGAGAATAATTACGTTCCTTCCTGACTCCCATTAACACCTTTTGCTATTTGCTATAACTATCTAGTCCCTACGTACACCTTAGAGTGATTACTATAGGAAATAAACAATGAGAAACTCTAAAACTTGAGGCAAAAAAAGTCTATGAAATGAGACTTAGGAGTGCTATTAGCAGCATTTTTGGTGGCCCTCACTGTGTATCACTTAATGTTTGCAAACTATAAATGTGAATTGCAATTGAATTTTGTTTAGTCAATGCAGTACATCAATGAGCCACATTGTTCAAAAGAAAGCAGTTTAGTGAAAACTAGTTGTAAATATAAACATGATCATGGACTTATTTCTTAAGGTTCTTGAGCGGGGTGTGTTGCTTGGAGCAAGGGAAGGCCAATTCCAGAAGCATTTATCAAACACCTACTATGTGTTCAGGCTATGAATTAGTAGTAGAAGTATGAGATATAGTGTTTCCCCTCAAGGAACTTCCTTTTTTTCTCTTCCTCTTCTTTTCTTTTCTTTTCTTTTCTTTTCTTTTCTTTTCTTTTCTTTTCTTTTCTTTTCTTTTCTTTTCTTTTCTTTTCTTTTCTTTTCTTTTCTTTTCTTTTCTCTTCTTTTCCCTTCCCTTCCCTTCCCTTCCCTTCCTTTCCTTTTTCTTTCTTTCTTTCTTTCTTTCTTTCTTTCTTTCTTTCTTTCTTTCTTTCTTCTTTCTTTCTTTCTTTCTTTCTTTCTTTCTTTCTTTCTTTCTTTCTTTCTTTCTTTCTTTCTTTCTTTCTTGTAACACTGGTTAATAACATTATGCATCTTTCAGGTGTACAGAATTATAATTATACATTATAGCGTGCTTACCACCAAAAGTCTAACTTCCATCTGTCACTATATAGGACCACCTTTACCCATTTGGCCCTCTCCCATGCCCCTTTCTGAAGGACTTTTAATTAATATTTAACAGAGATTAAGAGGTTATGGAGAATATAGTGCAAGATATAAGTCCCAGATCAGTGGGAATGATGGATAATTTTGAACAAGGTGAGAACGGATATTGCAGAGTGGTCAGAAAATTCTTACCAGACATAAGATCTGAATAGTAGTTGGGATGGTCCTTAAATTATGGGTATAATTCAGAGAGGAGAAATAGCACTGATGAATAAAGGGCAGAGCAAAAGGTCAAATGAGAAAATAAGAGGGAACAAGACATTTATTAGTTTACTCAATTCATGTATCAAATCGTTGTGGAGTGAGATGTATGTACCCCACCTTCTGCCAGGTGCTGGAGAGATGGGTCAACAGGGCAAACATTGTTTCTTTCCTGGTGGAAATGTCAGGTAATCTTCAGGCTGTCACATTGGCTTCAGAGTAGGAGGAGATGAAGTTGGAAGAAAAGGGTAAAGGTCAGGAAAAGTGCTATGCTCTCATATTATAGTCTATCCCCTTATCCACAGCTGGTAGCACACGCCTGCCTGGCTTATAAAAGTCCATGTTGACCCTAGGAGCGGACCTACCTTGCCAAGGTTCAGCAAAGTAAGTATGTAGAATATATGCCTAAGAGTGGAAGAATGATATTATGATCTCATGTGAATTGATTCTTTGAAGAACAGATAGGCTTCACTTCAGGTGTGCAATGGTGGAGAAGGCGAAGCAAAGAATGGCATTTTTTTTCTCTTCACCTATTATGTGCAAGGCACTGCCCTGGATCTCTCATCCTTACAGCAATCTAATTATAAATATTATTTCAACAAAGCTACTATTGCCATTATGTATATGAAGCTTAGAGAGTTTTAGTGGCTTCTCCAAGAATACACTAGTTAAACAGGGGAGCCAAAACTTGTAACTCAGACACAATTCATCCTTCTGCTCATTATCTTACCTGCTATATTGCTGTTGAGAAGAATTAGAGCATTAGGATCAGAAGCCATTTTAAGAAAGAACATAATAAATTTAACAATAGAATTTAGAATCTTATTATCTGTTCTCAGATATAAACACTAGTATAAGGCACTTGGGTTAATAATCATAGGTATGTAAGAGGAAATAAAAAGAAAAAGGAAAGAAAGACAACCCCAAGCGTAGTAATAATTATATTTTAACAAGAAAGGCCTAGATAGAGACAGAAACCATTTGCATTTAGCAAAATATACTTGTGCCTTTTGAAATGATTTCAAAGTGTGACTTTACCTTTGAACAGATACCTAGTGGAGGCTGCAGCTTTTGAGTCTCCTTCCATTGCCAAATGCCTTCTGTAAGTAAACAGAGTAATGGTCCCCAACTCTGCCCATATCCTATACCCCAAACCTATGAATATCTTAATTTGCAAGGCAGAGGAGACTTTGCAGATTTCATGAAGGTAAGGATCTTGAGATGGGATGATTATTTTGGATTACCAGTGTCATCACAAGGGTCCATTTAAGAGGGTCAAAATCAAAGAAGGTGATGTGCCAATAGAAGCAAAGGGAGCATAGGCGATATGACAGTATGTGGTGCCATGAGACAAGGAATGCAGGTCTCTCTACAAACTGGACAACACAACGAAGTTGATTCTTTCTTAGAGCCTCCAGAAGGAATACAGTGCATGACAATTAATCTTCTATGTTCTGAAACTAAGATAATACATTGTTGTTTTTAGCCTTTAGTTTGTAGTAATTTGCAGCAGCAGTAGGGAGCTAATAGAATACATGAAATCCCTGGTATAAGTAGCAAATTTGGGGCTGGAATGATATCTGATACCAACTACCTGGAGTTGGGCCATAGTTCACAGGTTAAGGGCATGGTCCACCACAGGACTGCCCTCACTTTAACTGCAAGCTGAGAGTTCCCTAACCTACTGATTACAAATTCAAGGGTTTCTCATTAACCCCTCAGTTTTGTAATTTGCTAGAACAACTCATAGAACACAGGAAAGCAGTATATATACAATTACAGTTTTATACATAGCAAAAAGATACAAATTAGGACCAGCTAAAGGGAGATGCACAAGAGGAGGTCTGGGAGGGTCTCAAACGTGAAGCTTCTGTTTTCCTCTCCCTGTAGAGTCAGGATGCATCACCCTCCTGGCACACTGATGTGTGACAATAGCAGAGGACTGCCCACCAGGGAAGGTCACTCAGAATTCGGTGTCCAGAGTTTCTGTTGGACCTCACTACAAAACACACTAGATTAAATCAATGGTTATGTGGTTAAACTCAACCTCCACTAGCCTCCTCTCCCCAGCGGTTCAGCTAATAACACATGGCTCTAAGCCCCAATCCTCTAATCACATGGTTGGTTTTTCTGGCCTGGCCAGCCCCCATCCTGAGTCATCTTGTAAGCACAAACTAGCTAGGAGCCTACTTAGTCATCTCATTAGCATACACTCAGTGTGGTTAAGCCCATATGAATAACAAAGACACTCCTATCCCGTATATAATTCTGAGGATTTAGAGATAACCTCTCAGGAACAAGGGACAAAAGTTGGCCAAGTTCTTTATTATACAGGACCTCTGTCTAAAATTTCTTCTAAAATACTAAGTCTATGTTGACATGGGGATGAGATAGATGCTGTGCCTATAGAGTGTGGGGCAATGTTGCAGATGAGTGGAGATGTTGCATCTGTCCTAGGCATATTGAAACTTGGTTTATAGCACCAAAATTAATTCTTGAGTTGGGGAGCTCACTGATCTGCCAGTCTTGGCTAGGATTGGCTCAGTGCTCAGAAAGTGATCAAAGTAAAGCTGTGGGCTCATAGGGTGACACACATCTGCTCTCCATCTTAGTTATCAATCCTTAAAATGGAATGACTTCCTCACAAGTGTCCTGAGACATAATATAAATGCACTAAAGTCTTCCAGTGGTAATGTAAGTGAAAAATGTCGAACTTTGTGGGCAAAAAAAAAAGGGGGGCCACATACTAAACCTGACAAGCTCAGGGGAGGCCAACATGGCAGGCCTAGAAACTCAGACTAAAAATAACCACACAGGATGGTCTGAACATAAGAATTCCTAACAAAAAGCGAGTCATGGTTGGTACTCACATCCTAGGCCTTTAGCTTTCTTGACACAGGTCAATCTTTACCTGTAGTGAGCCTGTCCATCATCTTTTTGCATCTACAGCAGGGTTGCTTTTCCTGGAACTCTCTGCTCCCAATCACACGGTCATTGCAATTGGGACTCTGCCATGGGATCAGTGAATCTGTATGTTCTCGTCCCTGCCCTCTAGTAACAGTACAGAATGACCATCTAATGGAAGTGAATGTGTGAGTAGAAATCTTTGGAAGGTGACTGTAGAGGTTGAATGGTGGTCCCCAAAAGATGTGTCGCTGTTCTAATCCCTGGGACCTGTGAATGTGATCGTATTTGGAAAAAGGGTCTTTGCAGATGTAATTAAGTTAAAGGAACTCTAGATGAAATCATCCTGGATTATCCAGATAGGCCCTAAATCCAGTGACAAGCGCCCTTATAAGAGACATACAGAGGAGAGATGAAGGCCATGTGAAGATAGGGGCAAATATTGGAGTGACACAGCCAAGGAATGCCTGGCACTACCAGAAGCTGGAAGAGGCGACGAAGGATTCTCCTCTAGAGCCTTCAAAGGGAGCATGGCACTGCTGATTTCAGACTTCTGCCCTCTAGATCTGTAAGAAAATAAATTTCTGTTGTTTTAAGCCACTAAGTTTGTGCTAATTTGTTCTGGCAGCCCTAGGAGCTAATAGAGTGACCATATAAATACATGAGTACAAGGGATTTTTTACATATTCCCCTTATACTATAAAGCATATTATCAATTTGCTCCCACGGATTTCTGGTGGCAGTTACCCTTTCAGCCATAACAACTAACTCTTCAGATTATAGTCATTATAAAGAGCGCAACAAAGGAAATGTGCTATGGAAAATGAAAAGTCATAACAATAAGATCAGACGAATACATCTATTGTTTAGTTAGCACTACATAAATGTTACCTTCATGATATCTTAGAAGAGCTAAAAGAAAATCTTTAGTGACTTTGAAGTTGATTCTCAAATATATAAACACATTTTTTAAAACTGTGGAATAAAGAACTGGGGATTGTTTATGTATTGGGAATGCATTTACTTTTCAACCTTGAAACCCAAAGTAATATTTCATGCTTGTTTAAAATGAAGCTTTAACATTTACAATTAATGTTAACCATAAATGTTTGAACTAAAAGTAAGTATAATTTTGACAATTATTTAACAAACTCAAAGTAAAACATGACTCTGAATAATTAATGCTGCAAGAAGTATATGGGTTATTTTGGTAGCCCAAATAATTCAAATTCATGCTCTTACTTGAGCTATGCCTTTTTCTGATTTCTTCTAATTTAATATGTCAATCAATTATTTTGTCCATTCTAGCATAAGCAGTAATTTTCTCCCATGTTCCAAGTCTTTTCTTAATGTCATAGATAAGAGTTTACCAGCTTATTTCTAGGGCAACCTTAGAACATTGCCGTGCTGAGTTATATTGTCAGTTTTAAGTCATTCCATGCTATGGATGCAACTGACAGAAAACATCAAACTTTGTGTGCAGAAGAGGAAAAATGGATTAAATTAGTGGATAAACTTCATCTTCACTCAATGTTAAAACATCTCTTAGGTCAATATTATTTTAGAATTTCGTATCTGGAAAAGCTTGGCATACTCTTTTTGGATGGTGGATATACCTCAGAAAAGAGATTCAAATCTTAGGTTTAGGAATATGGACACTTTGGGAATTTTGTCATTGATAATCCAGACTACTTTGGATAAATATCAAACCTTTCTGGATTATCAAATTAGTTTAAGAATAGAATAAGTGTGACCACACTCTTGAATATTAGGGCTTGTTGTCATTTGATCCCTGACAGTATAACCAAATACTGTGTACTTACCTTCAGAACACTCCATTCAGCAGGTTTATTTCATTCTCATGTTGGATGATCTTTTGTATTTAATAAGTCAGTTGTGGTTTAATTATAAACAAATCCTAAGTACCTAGCTGAATTTTCATTTAAACTATTTTTGACATCAGTGAATGACCAACATTCTAGTCTGTCAAATTAGGCCTTGCATAAAAAGTTTTGTGTGCAAAATCTATGGCATTCCTAGTTGCCTAGTACCTTTAATATTCACTCTTAAATTACAGTCAGTGGTTTTCTTCAGAGAAAATCTTGGCCCCTAGAATAGAAAGTATGGGCCTCCCCAGCATCCTAGTCATCCTCAGATATGGGAACCAGAGGAGGCAACCCAATCTGTCATGGGATGTGCCTTTCACAATCCCAGATTTAGGAGAACAGACCTGGGGGATTTGCATTGTTATGTGACTTGTGTCTGCTCCAGGGGGTATCGTTTTCCTACTCTTGCTCTCTTTGGAATCGTCAAGGCTCAGCTGTGACCCTGCATTCCTTGCCCAGCTTTTGCTTGTGGAATTGGGCTCCCGTGCCTCTTGGTGTCCACATCACTTCCCGTGTTGCCTGGTAGATCGCTTACCAACCTGGATCTCCATTATCCCTTTTCTTTCCTGCCTCTCTCTTTACTCTGAGTGCAGGGGCTGTGTCCTCTGTTTACGTTTCCTAGTAGTGACTCCCCTGGGATGAACGCAAAATTGAATGCTGAATGCATGAATGGAAGAACTTCTGCTTTTATAATTAAAGCAATGTATTAGGGTACATGTTTGACTTAGGCGTTGTTCAAATTTATTTAAGGAATAGTTAAATGAAAACATTTCACTGATTTCTGGTATTTTTAAACTCTCACTATGGCAATAATTTTTCTAAAACTCAATGCAGAACAATGCCCCAAAGTCATGACTTGGAGTTTCTGATATTTTAGATTGAAGCTTCAAAAATAACGAATGCAACTCCTTAAATATTTTTAGCCAGGAAGGAAGGAGATTTTTATCCCTGATAAGTTAAAAAAGAAAAAAACAACAACCAACAACCACCACTACCGTATGCTCCCAAAGAACAAACAAACAAAATAAGCTTTTATCGCAGACATGAAACACTTGTTTGGAGGCTGAGAGGTTTGGGAGTCCTTGAGGGCCAGCTGAGGGTCCTCTCGGCCTCCCTTTCCCAATGGCCCTGCCATGCCTATCACTGCTATCACTGTTCTGGGACCCAGAAGATCTCTCTTCTCCACCAGTCTATCCTGGATCCCTGTCACCGTTTATCTTCCCCGTTATTCACTCTACTCTGCCCTTCCTGACCCCTTCGTTCAGGCGCATAGGTGCCGAGCCTTCTGCTTTAGGACTGCTTCTACCTGGCGGGACACACATCATCCATCTCTCCTGGCCTGAGCAGTAGCTGCAGGTGGCTCTGGATGAATCTTGGGTTGAATGACATGGAGCCAGGGCTCTGAATGAGCTACCTCTCTGCTCTCTGACACATAAAACCCCAACCCACCAAAGGCAAGAGTGTCCTAAGAACTTAAGAAATGTCTCAAACAGTGGGCACCATTCCTTCAATTTCTGTTGAACTTACTGGAAATGTGGATAAGCCAGCCTTCAACCATTTGGAGCATGCCATTCCTATCTCCTAATAAGTTTTTAACTCAACCTTCACATTAGAATGTATAATATTCTATAGGAAAAAGGCAGCCTTGCTAATATAATTTCAAGGAGACTGCTTCTTTTATGTGACATATGTCTAATGCTCTGGGTATAATAACTGTGTAACATCCCCTAAATTCCCATTGGTAATTAATTGATAACTGCTCTGTGGATGATAAACCCCATAATTCAATAAAGAGAGATTTAAGTCCAAAATCAAGTGCAGGATAGCATTTGTGCTTCATTTCCATGTGCAGCTAAGTTGGGGCCGCCAGGTGGGGACCACTGCCCTCTTCAAGGTTGGGTGGTCAATCCAGGGGAAAAGAAGGAAACAACCAGCTAGCAGTCCTGCTATGGAGCAGCTTCAAATTAAACGGTGAAAAGCACAGCCATCTGGGAGCCTGTCCTCTGGCTGGGGTTAGCCTCTGTGGTTGACACTTGGAACTCTCTGTAATGAAAGACAAATTAACACATTGCACATATAAACGGGAGAATCGATGAAACCAAAAAGGAGCTGCCACAGGAAAATGGAGATTAAACAAGAGATAAAGAACGATGTCCTCAAATAATGGAAGCACCCCTCACCCAGCCAAAGGCTCCTTTGTGTTGTTTTGCTAAATGAGACCGTAATTTTGATGTTTCATGTAAAAAGTTCAGTGGAGATTTTCTTTTCGTGGTAGACATAAATCTCCTGGAGGCAAGCGTTTATATGTAATTCCACTTTTGTGCTGCTAAGAAAACAAAGAACAGGTGAAGCTTTTACTGCAGGTACTTTTATAAATTATTAACGAAAAACCCTCCCATAGCCATGCCATAAACACTCTCTCTATCAAAAGCTAAAATAACAAATCAACAACGCCCTTTTTTCAGGTACGGTAAGATACAGCGCTCAAATCCCAAACTAGAAATAAAACTGCCTATAAATATTTACTGGTGAGATGACTGTGATAATAAATAGCTCTTTAAACCAATGCAGAAAGTATCGAAATCCCTGACTCGTACCTGTGACTAACTCTGAAAAGGAAGTGCAATCTAATATCTGCAGCGCATACCATGGATGTGCATGGTAAGGCTTTGCTGAAAACAGCATCTTTGGGATTTTAAATTGTTTAAGGGGAATAAAATAGTGCATTACAAATCTGTTTTGAAGAAAGTACAGAGTGAGGTGTGTAATAATAGATTCATTCATAAGTTTAGGAGGCAAGTTTCAGAAAACTTCTAATTTTAAAATTTTATTATTTTTTTTAATATGGCATGCATGCCGCTCCAGAAGTTCTTCCCCATGTGTGGGAGACAGTCTCTGCACTTGGCAGTTTGCTGACTTCCACCTCTCCAAAGAAAGCCAAAGAACATTTGGCCTGAAGATTCTTTTCTTTTTAAATATATTTTATTGATTTTAGACTGGAAGGGAGAGGGAGAGAGAGATAGAAACATCAATGATGAGAGAGAATCATTGATCGGCTGCCTCCTATACGCCCCCTACTGGGGATTGAGCCTGCAACCCAGGCATGTACCCTTGGTCGGAATCGAACCTGGGACCCTTCAGTCCACAGGCTGACTCTCTATCCATTGAGCCAAACCAGCTAGGGCTGAAGAAAGATTCTTGAAAACAAGGGGAAAGGCTCTAGGATGGATTGGTTAAGCCACATCTTTATCTTTTAACCCAAAAATCCATTGTAGTCAATTACTTCCCTTGATTTCTTAGAGAGCCATACACAGAAATTATATTTGAGGCTCCTTTTATTGCTCAAAATCGTTTTATTTTGATAGCGTATGCCCTGCTCTGGTCAAGAACCGACTGGCACCATTCTATCAAGTGAAGGCATTATTCCTATGCTATAAACCTCCATACATCTTATAGGATTGTGGCAGAGTTCTGGAGAAGCTGGAGAGAGAGAGAGAGGGAGAGAGAGAGAGAGAGGGAGAGAGAGAGAGAGAGAGAGAGAGAGAGAGAGAGAGAGAGAGAGAGAGAGGAGTAAGGGAGGCAGAGATGGAGACTGAGAGACAGGGAGTGGACAAACCTTCCCAGTGAGCTCCTGAGGGTCTAACAGTTGCTTTCAAGCTTCATTTAACAGTCCTTGCTTGCCTGGGGAGCATGAATTGAATGTGACTGGTGGAATGATTCCATTTTGTGTAGTCACATGGTTATGAAATATTGTGGGGCAATTTGTGATGCCAAGCTGTTGCTCACTGTTCCTCACCTTCAGATGTATCTGCACAGCAAAAGATTCTGAAAGAAAATAGAAAGTGAAAACAAAGCCCGTGCTGCATCCCCTTGCCACCCAGCCCCAGAATGAAGCACATTACTCAGTGCTTTACCTGAAAAGCCAGAGGCTGCAGCAGGAAGGGGAAATGTAGCCAGTGCCCCTGGGATCCCGGCAGGGCTGGCAGGTGTGGTGTGCGAAGAGAGGCCTGCAGCTGCTCTGGTGAGGATCCCTCTAGCCCCGAGCAAACCTGAGTCAATCTGTCGGTGGTTCGTCCAATCTGGGGTTGTCTTCAGATCATCCTAATCAGACACTCCACCTCATGCTTCCTTCCCATCACCTGCCAGTGCACAGGTTAAATGGAAAGACCAAGAGGAAGTCCCCAGGCCACTCTGGACTATCTGTGTGGAGGGGCTCTAGAGTATATTGCAGAGTCGCTAGGTTTAACGCTGAAATGAAAGTGCTCTTCGCAGACTTTAGAGGAAGTGGGTTACAGGCTAGAAGTGGGAGTGCTACACTGTATACCACTTTTAGGGGTATTCCCTGGTTCCGGTAATTTGTTCATATATGCCAAATGACTCCCCTTAAGATAAACCGGCCCTTGCTAAAATTTCAGGGTACTCTGGTGCCAAGAGTAGGGGTGCAGATTGTGCACACAGAGTAGGTAGATCCAATTTTGCTATGAGAAGGTCAGTCTGCTTCATGCTCCACACAGAGACAATGCTTCATTTTGTTTATTAAGTTTATTGGAGTGACATTGGTTAATAACATTATGTCAGTTTCAAGTGCACAATTCTATAAGACATCGTCTGTATGCTGTATTGTGTGCTCACTACCGAAGCCTGGTCTCCCTCTGTCACCATAAATTTGACCCCTTTTACCCTCCTCACCTCCCCCCAGCCCTCTCCCCTCTGTTAGACAATGACTTTTAATCTACATTTCTGACCAATTTTACTGGAGAATTGATTTTATTTGCTTTTTCTCATACAGATTGCAATGCTTTATGAATAGTCTACCTTTTTATGTGGAAAAGACATTTGAGAACTTTCTCATGTTCCCATCTGAAGAAAACACATAACAACTTTTGGTCACCAACCTAACCCAACCTGTGAACTCTCCCTACATCCCAATTTGAACCTTGCATTCTAGAAATTTTCCTAAATTAAAAATTTCAGGCGAATCTGTCTTTTTCTCCACTGCTCTCTCTCCCTGCAAAGCCTCCTCCTCTTGGCCTCTCTGGCTTCACCTACTCATGTTTGAAGACTTGGTTGTGGTTTCTAGTTTCCTGACATCGGTTTAGGCCTGCCCTGCCTGGTAGCAGACTTCTTAGGATGGAGCTCTCTCCTCCCTAAGGCACTCAATGTCATTTTTTTTTTCTGATAACATTCATCTTTATTATTATTATTATTTAAATATGTTTTTATTGATTTCTTTTAGAGAGAGAAGGAAGGGAGGGGGATAGATAGAAACATCGATGATAGAGAAACATTGACTGGCTGCCTCTTGCATGCCCCCTACTGGGAATCGAGCCTGCAACTTGGGCATGTGCCCTGACTGGAATAGAACCAACAACCTCTTGGTGCATGGGATGACGCTCAATACACTGAGCCACACTGGCTGTGCTGTAGGCAGTTAGATAGACGTGAGCAGAGCAAGGACGATGGGCCAGGTACAGAAGGTCATCAGGGTGGAAAGGCCCAGGTGCCTAGCAATGGACAATCAATTGTAGGGTGGGACCTTGCCCCCAGGGTGACTTTTCCTCCCCTAGCATATCGCTGGTCAGGCGGTTTGGACTCCCTGACCTTTCCTCCCTAGAGATAACATCTAGGCCTCAATTGCATTTCAGCTCCAGGCCTAGATAAGCAATAAAACCAGCCACAGCTGCATTGAATGATGACCTTGTGTCCTGGTGCTGGCCATTCAATCAATGGAGACCACAACCCTGAATGGACACACTTGGAAAACTTCTGACTATTCTATTAAGATCTTTCCCTGGGACGTCCCCTAAAATCTCTGCCCTTAAAACCCTTAGGATAGAGGACCCAGTACATCCTCCCTCCAGGGAGCACAGCCATGCCTTTCTCTTTCCCCTTCCTCTCCCCTCCCCCCTCTCCAGGCACCTTACCATTACCTTCCTCACTCCCAAGCTCCAAGGGCCCTTCCTTTACCTCCATAACTCATTTCCTAAGTCCTTTTAATCTAGGAATTACTTTTTCTACCTCTGTGATTTGCCTAATAAATGTTCTTACAGTTAGGTCTTGCTTAAGGTGACCAGATGTCCCGCTTTTGGCGGGTCAGTCCCGATTTTTAACAATTTGTCCCGCGTCCCGCGGCGTTTTAAAAAAAGTCCCGATTTTTGGAAAGAATGCACGACAAGCTAGGGAACGACGGGAGAACGGGAAGGGAATATACGGTTTTCGGAGGCCATGTGGCTATTTAGCCAGGATATGAGTTTTATATTATTTTTGTTAATTTTATAATGTTAAACTTGAATAATAACTAGTAATTGTTGAGAACTGATTATCGAGAACTGCTTATCAAAGTTCGCATTGTTGATCAGTTGTTAGAATTCGACCACCATTGTTTGGACTTAATGAACGATGTCATTTTTTGGGATTGGCAACGACGAAAACATTTTGTAACTGTCTCTCAGACGATACACATCATACTGCGTGCTAGTAAGCTAGTTAAACAAGTATAAGGTGACCAGACGTCCCGCTTTTGGCAGGACAGTCCCGATTTTTAACAATTTGTCCCGCGTCCCAGGGCATTTTAAAAGAACCACCCCCTCCCCCGTCAATGGTGTCCTGCTTTACCAATGTTAAAATCTGGTCACCTTAGTCTTGCTCTGAATTATTTCCTAGAGAGAACTCAAGTACCAAGGTTTGGTCTGACCCCACCAGTCAGATACATGGTGCATTCCCATCTCCCACAACAGCTGGGCCACTCAATGTTATCTTACAAGTATTTGCATTCCCAGTATACAACCAGAAGCATAGTAGGTGTTCAACAAAATAAATGAATGAGTTAAAATGGTGGAAAATGTTTGGGCTTGGTCTTAATAAGATCTGTGTGTGAAAATCAACTTTATCACTCATTAGCCCTGTGACTTTGGGTGAAGTACTTCATGGTTTTTAGTTTCGCTGGGCATTTGTGAAATGGGGCTAATAATAATAGCTGCTTTCTAGGGTTCTTGTAAAGATTAAATAAGATAAATATATCAAGTGTCTAGCATGTAATATGCACAAAGTAAAGCATAGTTCTCCTTCCCCTGCGAACGCATAAACGTGTGAGTTTGTGGGACAAAGATTGAAATAAGCAAGCTCAGTCAGTAGAAGAAAGCATCTATAAACCTGGAATTTTGTTTTCTTCAAGAAATCTTCCCCTTTCTCAGTCTTTCCACGTACCACGATGCCGGGGTGTTATCCGCATCTGGAAGGGTTCAGGAATCTGGAGAAGGGGCTGAGAGTAAATTAATAAAGAGAGTAGACATGAAATATGAATTTGGAAGGCATTTTTGGGGGGATCCAGGGAACGCTTAGCTTTAGTAGCTAAGTTCTCCGAATCTCTGGACCCCTCGCTTTTTATTAACACATTTTTCCCTATAGCAAAGCAGATATACATATCAAAAGTTAGGTTTGGTAAACAGTAAGATTATCAGGTTGGGGGAACTGCCCTCAGCTGTCTGACAGCAGGCAATAATATATGCAGATCTTCAGGTTTGGGGAAATGCTTTCAGCTATTCTAGCACCAGGTAATATGATTCAGCCCTGCTGAAGCCTCAAGGTTCATCAACCTTTTGATGAACTTCTTGCGTTTATGACCTGCTGGAATTAGCCTCCAGCACCAGGAGGATCCTTTTCTCATGATTTTGTGCAGTGTTTTTGTAATTGAATAAACTTTTGGATTCATCGACTTTTTGTTGTGTGGCTTCAGAATGAGCCATCCCAAGATGTGCTTCTGTGGAATGTAGATTGTTTTGAGCTGAAGGCAATTAACCACAGGCTCAAGAGAAACTTCTGCCCATAATAAGAGATTATCAGCAACAACCTCTTTGACCCACCTATATGGCAGGGCAAACTATTGTTTATTAAACATCTGCTCTTCTTATCATCCTGCCATGACCCTGTGCAACCCCAAGGTGTGTTACCTCATCCCTAGCTCAGGATGTCTCTTATACCTTAATCCCCCTTTCTGTCTCTGAACCTCTCCTGTCTGTGAGGTCTCTGACTCTCTCATGTGTGCAGGGTAGGGGTTTTGGGATAGAGGAGTGGGGAGGTGTGGTGTCCCCATACATATGTATGTGTTAAATTTGGTTATTTTCTCTTGCTAATCTATCTCCTGTCTGTTTGATTGCCACACCAGCCAGAAGAACCTTGAGGGCAGAGGAAAGTTTGTTTCTCTCCAGCATCATTAATACTTGAAACAGCTGTGATTGGCCTCCCAATTTCCTAAAATGGTTAGTTAAAAATTAATGTATTTAACAATCTTTAGTCATTTATTCCAAAGATGATATTTAATGAGTATGTTTTTTAATTTTACAATTGTCCTAATCAATTTTCTTGTCACCTCTACAACTTATTCTAACGAGTGTGGCTTCCGGAAATGTTCATTATTTGACTGACAGTATTTAACAGGTAATAATAATAAGAAGAAATGATCAGTAATACTTAAGCTGAAGCTAGAGAGGAAGTGTTTTTTAAGGAAACAGTAAAGAAAGAATCCAAATTTTAAAAAATATTTCATTCAACCACTAAGGCATTCAAACAATGTGAGAGATTGAATGACTCCATTTCATAGCTGCTGAGACGAAAAACATTCTATTCATATATGGCCCTGAATACAGAATAGTAAAGACACAAAGCTGTATAATATTTCAGGCACCTTTAGTTTCTGTTTTGGAAGGCAGATGTAGGCTTTATATTGTTCATAGGAAATATTGGAAAATGAGAGTTTGAATAATAATAATTAATAATAAAGTCTTGCAATTACAAAGCATCTTTCATCCCAACATCCTCAGGAGTTTCATATTTTCCCCAAAGGCACTGTTTAATGCTCCTCGCATACAGTTGGCTTACAGCACACTGACATGGCAAATCAAAGGCAAAATAGCACTTAACACTGAAAGATTGAGCCACTGCAGCAACACCAAATGTAAAGCTTGTTCTAGTAAACTCTGCCTTTTTTTTTCCCTTTAAAAAATATTGTTTTTTTAGAACCTCATAAAGCCAGGCAAAGCTTTTAGCCTGTTCCCACAGTCAGTGCTCTGCAATTTAGATTAGCCCTTTGTACTGCCCTGATAGGTCAAATTAATTCTGCATTTTTATGCAAAATCATGGCCCTTCTCTTTGCTAGCCCACTAGGACATATATTAATCATTTTTAATAGCCCATTAGGTGTAGTCATATGCTGTGGCAACCAGGTCTCTATTAATTTCAGAGTCTTTAGCTTTATGCAGCATACCCAATAATACATTTTCTCCATCTGCTTGGTTAAAGAGCGAGCTTGGAGAGCATCATCAAAACAGTGCTTTTAAGTTTTCATTAGATCATATTTTTTTTTTTTTTGGGAGGTGGAAGGCAATACCTTAAATTATATGTGTTAACTATTCAGAATATAATGGGATCATTATTACAAGTAAATGCCAGTAGATTATTCAAATCATAGTTGCTAGTCCATCATCTGTGTAATAGATACAAAGTATGAATAAATATACATACATTACCTTCTTGTTTGGACCTCAATAAACCTGTTTCTAATAAATAACAGTCTTGCTGCATCTAGAATGCTCCCTTTTTCTGAAACCTGATTCCTGGACTGCATAATGCTTAATATTAAAAAAGGGGGTATGGTACATATTAAATTGAGGCATGGTGGTAACAATTTGGTTCTGGAGAGAAGTGGCATTTGTGAACATCACTATGCCTGGCACATCATCTTAGATACTTGCCAAAATGAGAGGTTGGAGTTATTCTCAAACTTTGAGATAAGAAACATGAGCCTCAGAGCAGCAAATGATCTGTAGGACTGAATGATGGGCCCAAGATTATTCAGATGATAAATTAAGATTAGCTGAAATTTTACCTTGTGGTCAAGAAATTTCCTACAAATAATAACATTTAAACTGTTCAAACTTATCAAATTTTAAAATACTTTAGATTAGAGTTTTGCTGTGCAACAACTAGTCTGCAGTTTCCAAAACAGCAAGAATTTGGTTCATTTTAGTTATCATTGTACCCATATGCCTACTCAGTGTCTGCACAGATTAGATGAATAAATATGCATAGAATAAATAAATGAAGGTCTAATTTTATAGCCGTGCCTGTCACCTTACGAATGACCACACATGAAGAGGTTTCCTAGGTTGAGCTATGTCTTGATTTTATCCTCCAGGGAGAAATACAGCTCACTTATTATGTTAGAAATATCAGAACAAATCAATCTTCATAAATTACATGAAGCGTCACTCTTTTTGAGAATGTTCCACATGTTTCTGATAAATTGCACACGTGTACAATTTTGATTGCATGAATTCAGCAGACATTGCTTTGTTGCCAAGCTGGATCATAGCTACACAAAGAAATAAGACAGTGGCCCTATCCTCAGTAACTGGCATGACATAGTGGAAAACAGTTGGATGGTGGGATCAGAAAAAAAGGCACTGGAAACATGTGACCTTGGGCATATTATTTAGCTTATTCCAGACTTGGTTTTCTTATTTCTTTTAGTAACTGTTTACAATCTGTATCCTTATGTTTTAAAGGTATCTGTTGTAAGTAGCATATCTCTGGATTTTGTTTTAATCCATATAATATTTTTTCTTTTATTTGGAGAGCTTAGGCAATTTATACTGATGTATTTGAAGTGTTACTACTTTTTTTAAATTTTGTGCTTTCTATTTGTCTCTTTTTTTGCTGCTTAAAAAAATTAAGACTTTATTTTTTAGAGCAGTTTTAGGTTCACTGCAAAAGTAAAGGGAAAATAAGAAGATTTTCCATATACTCTCTATCCCCATACATGTATAGTCTTCCCTATTATCAACAACCCCAACTAGAAGGGTACATTTATTCTGATTGATGAATCTACACTGACACAACATCATGACCCAAAAAACATAGTTTGCATTACATTTCATTCTTGGTATTGTGTATTCCATGATTTGGGGCAAACATATCCCACCTGTTACCTTTTTCCTGCTCCTTCTTTGCCTTATTTTGTATTGGCTGAGTTCCAACCCTCCTCTCCCTGCCTTCTCCAATCTTTCTTCTCTCTTCCATCTTTACAAATTGTATGGTTTATGTCTATTACTTTAGTGATTTCATAGCTATTTAAAATGTATAATTAACTATATCTAAAGTTATTCAACATTTTACCCATTGCTCAAGCAATAAAAGGACTTCAGAAACTCCAACTTACTTGCCTTTGTTTTGAAATATCTTCAATCTACCTCGTTTCCTGGTGTCCCCACCTTCAGCAAATTAATTATTATCATTGTTTCAGCCTGGGTTCCTTAGAGAGTAGGGTGTAATATAAATAGTTTATCTGGAGGTACGTTAACCGAGGAACAGTGGAGTGAAATAGGGAAGCCATTACAAATATGGGTTGCTAAGTTAGCTACTATTAGAAGTGACTGGGTGTGTATTCTTTTAGGACCATAGAATGAACCTAATTTAGTGAGTCTCAGACTGTCAACTTCGGTTAAGAAGTAGTGTGGGGGGTGGGGCATTATTAATTCACTCCCAGTTCCCTTTGGTCAAAAGTTCTGGGGCATTCTTTGAGGCATTAATTACTTGCTGGTCATGTGTTGACCATGTACAAGAATTCTGAGGGGAGAAAGTGAATGGTCCAGGGCTGTGAGGCTGAGTCGTGTGAAGCTGATTAAGTCTGCCTATAATTTACTGGTGCCACTGTGGCTAGAACCAAAGGTATGACCAAGAGTGTTTGAAGAGGCACATCAGAGATGTTCAATTCAATATTTGTTCTTGATTCTTAGATTATTTCCCTCTGCATGAAGGAGAGCCTTTGCAGTTTCCCTTAGTGAAGGTCTTTTTGTAGTGAAAATATCAGTTTTTGTTTTTCTAAGAATGTCTTTGTCTCCCCTCCTCCCCAGTTCCTGAAAGATTGCTTCCATGTTGCAACATAGATAAAGCTCTGTGGTGAACATTTTTTCCCCTCAAAACACTGAAGATATCATTTCACTGTCTCTCGCTTCTATTGGTGATGCGAAGAAGTCAGCCATCAGTTTAATTGCCTTGTTGTTTTGAAGATGAGCTGCCGCTTTTCTCTGTCTGAAATTATATTCTTGTTTTTTACTTTTTGCCATTCAGTTTCATTCTAATTGATCTGGGTGTGATGTCCTTCTAATTTCCTGTTGGCGATTTTTTGGGCTTCCTGCATCTGATCATTAGGGTTGCTTCATCAGTTCTGAAAAATTTTCAGTCATTATCTCTTTGAATATTGCCTCTTTCCTATTTTCTCTATTAATTCCATCTGGAACTTTGATTAGATTGGCTCATGTTTATTTCTGACAATCTGTGTTCATATTTTCTATTTCTTTGTTCCTCTAGAGTGCATTCTGGATAGTTTTTTATTTTCCAGTTCACTAACTCTCTCTTTAGTGTTATCTGTTCTTTTGTTTAATCCATACACTGATTCCTTTAATGTAAATATTTTTCATTTATAGAAGTTCTATTTTGATCCTTTTAAAAATATGCTTGATCATTATTTTTAATCTCACATTCACTAATCAATATTCATGCTTTTCTTATTTTTATTTAAATGGGTCAATGTTATTTATTTTATATCTGTAAAAGACTATCAATTTTTGAAGCACCTGTGGGCCTATATCTTATTTCTGTTGTTCCTCCTGATTCCCATTCATGGTGCCTTCTCTTCATGTATGCTTTGTAATTTTTCTTTTGTTTACTGTGGGTGCTCTATTTTCCTTATACCTTATAGAGTGCTATTCTCCAAGGACCAGGTTGAATTTTAACTTCTTTAGAGAGAATTTATATTTTCTTCCTGGTAGTTACCTGTTGGAACTACCTACTCTGGATCACTTTATATTAAATTAAATTATCCGGTTTTATTTTATGATAATGTAGGTAACACAGATTTGATTACTAACCTCTACATGGGCCAATTGCATTTATAAACTATCAGGAGACATTTTCTTTTATTATTTCCTCTACCCAGAACCAAGATCATGGCAAGAAATTCTCTTTGCTAACTACTACTATATGGCATATTTTATTTCAAGTTTACTCTTATGTTGAGGATAGAGACTTTGGAATTCAAGGCAAGCATCTTTTACTAGATCTTCCACCTTGAATCACCTCTGATAGTGTCTCCTGTCTGCTGCTCACACTGTATCTGTCAAGGAAGAAACCGGAAATTTCCAAAGCTTGGCAGAAACTTGGAGCAAAAGCCATTTTGGATTCCATAGGGTCCTGCTCCTTTGTTTTTAGTTCCATTGATTTCTTTTTTCTTTTTTTTAAATTTTATTTTATTGTTTAAAGTATTACAAATAGTAGTACAGATGTCTCCTTTTTTTCCCCATTGACCTTCCCCTGCATGCCCTCACCCCACCCTCCTCGTTTTTCTTAAAAAAAAATATTTTTATTGATTTCAGAGAGGAAGGGAGAGGGAGAGAGAGAGAAATGGAAACATCAGTGATGAGAGAGAATCATTGATTGGCTGCCTCCTGCATGCCTCCCACTGGGGATTGGCCCACAACCCGGGCATGTGTCCTTGACCAGAATGGAACCTGGGACCCTTCAGTCTGCAGACAAATGCTCTATCCACTGAGCAAAACCAGCTAGGGTTAGTTCCATGGATTTCTTAATAGTATGCTCATTCTCTTCTTTTTAGTTTCTTTTCCTTCAGGTTGTTATATCTTTCTTCCCCTACTTCTATTATTTCCCTTCTTGTACTATCTTTTCTCTTTCTTCATAAAATAAAAATTAGAAAGAATCTAGTATCAATGATTTATACTTGGCGAAAGATTGATTTATTACATTTTAATGTAGTTGTAATCTTTCAGTCACCTTTTACATATCTTTTTCTGTTACATAAAAGTAGGACTTTCTCCCCTCTTGTTTGCTGACATTTGAAATTCTTTTAATAGGGGACAAATTGCTTTTGGGTATGAATACTACTGAATCTCATTTTCTGCAAGGATGTGCTGATGGTAAATGTAATTTAATATTTTAGCTGTAATAATAACTTCTTTCTATCGGACAGTTGGTATATGCCTGACACCAGGCTAAGTGTTTTACCTACATAACCTTAAACCTTCAAACCACCTGGTTAGGTAAATAACATTGCATTTAATTTATTGATGATGAAGAAGACTGAATATTCAGTGAATGAGCTGATTTAGCCAAGTTTACACAGTCTGGCTTTTCTGGTCTCTAAACCTATCTTTCCTTTCCACTGTCCCACACTCTGTTGAGTAATTGGACTTACAAAAACTGCCTCACCATCTCTCTCCTTTGTTGACTGCTAACTCTTAAATGGAAAGACTTAGTTCTAGTTGTGTTTTTAATTTATAAAAGTTCTATTTTAATTCTTTGTCAAATCTGCCTAGTCATTCTTTTTAATCTCTCATTAAAAAGAATAGGAGGTTTGTTTCCAGATTCTGGGTGGAGGTTGGAGGTCTTGAAACGGGACATTGAGCCACATGTATATTCACTTTCTATCCATGTGTCTTCCAACACCTGGAAGTCTAGCTTATAACTTCCCTGCTTTCAAACTTCCCCAAACCCAAATTTTACACCCTCCTTTTATCTAATTACTTAATTTTTTTGAACAGGTGATGTTATTTCAGTTAGTGTTGATGATATGATCAGACCATAACTGGCTCGCCTACTGACATACTGGAATATATCCCTAATGCCTCATATATCTCCAGCTATGGTAGTAAAGATTCTGACAATAAAGTGTGTTGTTTGAACAGAGCTTCTTCATTAATAGAGTCATTACTCGACTTCTCTAATAAAATCCTTTTTGGATGGGAGCCAGGATGGACCAGCCTTGTGCTGCAACCTGCTCTATTCCCTCAGAGTGGTTCCAGAGCGCTGCTCCCTGCACTCGGTCACTGATTCATGCTCTCCTCCCCCCCCCCCCCCCCCCCGCCGCGCCCCCAGGCAAACCAGGACAATGTGGGTGGACGGGGAAGCCAATTAAATGCTTTGAATTTTAAGACAAACTATTATAAATAAAGCTCCCATAACTATAAAGCAGTTTATGGTATTTTTCAATGAACAAGTTTAAATGAAGAGTAGAAATTATGGTTAGCATGCATAGTTTATATAAACATGGTATTAAATTCTGTATATAAACATCTGTACAATATAGAATAGTTTAGGGTTGCAGCTCCCATGTTTTACAACATCTTCTGAACTGCTTATTTAATTAGTTACTTTCTCTGTTCTAAGGAATAACTCCACATGAGGAAGCCCTGTAGAGAATCAGAGGTGGGGAAGCCTGGGCTGGGCTCCAGGGGGCCAGTCTGTGCCCCTTTGTGTTCCCAGCAGTCACATGCAGGAGTTCAGTACACCTCTCAGGACGTGCAGGGACGAGCTGGCATGGCAGGTTTGGCTCTGCAGTCTTGTGGTTGCCCAAGATGTATGCTATTCATTATTTTTGGGGAAAATTACTGGTATATTTATTCTATGGAGTTTGGGATTGAAAGATGATTAAAATGCTGTTGTTAGCTTGGGGAGATATGACACTAAGTTATAATAAACTAGGGGTTGCTAAGCTTTTTACTAAATTATGGACAAAGACTTATGAGAAGAAGGAAGGGAAAAAGGTCCTATTCAGGGGTATTAGGGCAGGTAAGTGCAATTACTATTCTTAGACAGGAGCAGAGCAAGGCTGATGGGCCAGGTAGAGAAACTCACCAGGACAGAAAGCCCCGGATGCCTAGCAAGGTGCAAAACTGGGAAAATAAGAACCTCACCCCCAGGGTAACCTATCCTCTCCTAGCATAGCACTGGTCAGGTGATTTAGACCCCCTGACCTTTTTCTCCCTACAAATAACATCTAGGCCTCAGTTGTGTTTCAGCTCCAGGCCCAGAAATGCAGCAAAACCAGAAAAGTGACATTGTGACTATCTCAGGACCAGCGACATTGACTGATGACCCCCTGCCCTGGCACCAACCAATCAGTGGAGATCACCACCCTGAAAGAACACACCTGGAAAGCTGATGAATATTCCATTAAGACCCTCCCCTGAGACCTCCCCTAAGATTCCTACCTGCAAGGAAGAGATAAATATGCTCAGGACAAAGGACCCAGTGCACTCTCTCCCTCCAAGGAGCATGCCCATGCCATTCTCCCACAGGAAGGTATCCCCCAACCTCTAAGGGACCCCATGAGACTTGCAACCAGGGGAGCAACGGGCAGAGGCAGCTCATCCCAGGCTGATCCCCTGAACCTGTCTCCAAGGCCTCCTTTGAGCCAAAGCAGCCCAGGCCCTCCTGTTGCTTCTTCTATGCCCTTCCTTGTTTTACTGTCCTAAGTATATTTTTGCCGCCATCATGGATCCTATTGGATCCCTTTGGCTCAGTGCTCTGTACCCCTCCCTTTGGATACCCCCATCTCCCATCCCTTTTTCCTTAAATAAATGCAATTTTGTTAATCATCATCTGAGATGGCTATTTAGCCTGCCTGAGTACACTGACTTTAACCTTTCAACTATGGTTAAAAATTTATTGTAATACTTAAAATAAAACCCTCTGCTATTTGGATGTTGTATAATTGGGCACTGTACCTATCATTAAACCTGCATTTAAAACTAATGAGTAAAATAGAATCAGAGGTATGAATGGAACAGGCTGACAGATGTCAGGGGGAGGGGGTTGCGGGGGGAACTGGATGAAAATGATGTAGAGAGTACATAGCTCATTGACAAAGACAACAGTGTGATGAAGGAAAGGGGTGGATTTGGGGACGGATGGAGGTGGGCAAAGTTGGGTTGGAAATGGGGGACAACTGTAATAGTGTCAACAATAGAAAATAAAATAAAATAAACCTGCATTTAGATCTTCTTAGCTTCAATGCAGAGAAAACAAAGCAAACAAAACCAACTGCAACCAAAAGCCATCAAAATTCAAACCCAATGTGCGTGGAAGGGAGCAGAGCTCTGTTTTCTGCCCCCACCCCTTTTCCTCCAGCCTTCAGACTTCTCCAGTGGGAATCCAATCTGCATGGAGAAGTTGAAAGGAGACACTTGCACTCTAAACACAGAACCGCATGTAAAATGCAGGCATGTGACTCTTTACTGGTGTACTTTCTCTGTGGTGTTTCCACAGGGCAGCTCCTCTCATCAAAGTGACACCCCACCTCATCAAAGGGAAAAAGCAAGCCCTGCCCTGCTCACACTCCTTCCTGAAGGGCGGCTCCTTGCCATTCCTTTCCTCAGGTCCTGGAGCTGCTGGCCTTCCTGACCAGTTTGGTGGAGCGTATGAACTTTTCTCCAATCAAGTGTCTGGCAGGAAATGCATTAAACTGGACTTTATGGGAAGTCTGCTAAAAATACCTTCTTCATTGTGGGGGCATTTCAAAGAGGAATTGAAACTGCTAATTTTAGCCCATTCCCAAGGGAACATGTTTGCTGGGTCCAGGATGATGACCTAAGATCTCTCTCTCTCTCTCTCTCTCTCTCTCTCTCTCTCTCTTAATCCTCACTTGAGAATATGTCTTTTTTAAAAAAACTGGTTTTAGAGAGAGAGGAAGGGAGAAAGAAAGAGAGAGCCAGAGGGGAAGGCAGAAGGAGAGAGAGAGAGAGAGAGAGAGAGAGAGAGAGAGAGAGAGAGAAACATGGATGTTTGAGAGAAATATCGATTGGTTGCTTCCTATATGCAGCCTGACCAGGAATTGAACCCACAACCTAAGTATTGTGCCCTGACCAGGAATGAAACTCAAAATCTTTTTGGTGTAAGGGAAGATGCTCCAATCTCTTGAGCCACCCGGCCAGGGCTGAGCTGGCTTCTATTCCTGACTCTGTATAGAGCAGAGGGCAATGGGGCTGGTTGTGATCTGAGCCTCAGGGTTTTGCTCCACTTGTCAGGTAGCCTGTGGTGGGTTGCGGCCTCTCAGATGAAATTGATGTAGCTTTTTGTATTTCTGTCCGGAATAGACTTGGAACAGGAAGAGACATTCCAGGAAGTAAATAAAGGTCCACTTCTCAGATACTTATTGTCAGAGGGATCCTTGAGACAGTTCATTGCTTGTCTCCCGCGTCCCCGTGTCTTCTTTCAGCAGGAGCTGGGTGTTTGGATGAACTTTAAAGCTTCCTGAGTTTTGATGTGGTGCTGAAACAGAAGCTTTGATGCTTCAAGCTGCTGACTGGAGAGGAAGTGCAGGGTTGAAAGCTTATCAGCAGATGTGCAGAGCACACAATGTCCAAAAGTGTTTCCCTCCAGAGGTTCCATGATAGCAAAAGGTAGACTAAATATTTATACGAAGTGCTCAAGCGCTGGTCCCTGACTTCTGTCACGCCCAGCTCTCGGTGGCCCCGTGTCCACTGTGAGGTTGTCACCATACTGAACTCAAACCAGCCATGGGGAATGTTTTCTCTCTAGGCGTTTGCCTCTCTGTTTTCCTTACCTAGAATGCCCTTTGCTTCCTTTTCGTCCTGGTGTGTTAGTGGTATAGGGCTCTGCTGTAATGAAGTACTACACATTGGGTGGCTTAAAACAAATAGGAATGTATTGTCCCACAGTTCCAGAGGCTAGGAGTCTGAGGTCAAGGTTTTGACAGGACCCTGCTCCCTCTGAATCCTGTAGGGAAATTCTTCGCCTCTTCCTAGCTTGTGGTGGTTGGTTGGCAATCTTGGGCGTTTCTTGGTGTATAGATGCATCACTGCAATCCTCCACCTCACGTGGTGATCTTTTGGTGAGACTTTACATCATCTTCCCTCTCTGTTAGTCTGGCTCTGTGTCTAAATTTCCCATTTGGTAAGGATGCCAGTCATACTGGGTAAGGGTCCACCCTAAAGGCCTCATTTTAGTTCGATTATCTCTGGAAAGACTTCATTACCAAATAAGTACACATTTTGAGGTATTGGGAGTTAGGACTTCAGCATATCTTTTTTTAGGTGGACACAGTTAAACTCATGACACCTGCCTAGTAGTATCTTTCCTGAGAACCCCGATTCTAAGCAGTCTTCCTGGTCCTCCAGGCTGACATGAAATGCCCTTTCTATGAACTTCTTCTTTTTGAATCCTCCCGAGGATATGTTTTTATTGAGAGAGAGAGAGAGATCATCAGTTGCCTTTGGGGATCGAACCTGCAACCTAGGTATGTGCCCCGACCTGGAATTGAACCTGCAACCATATGGGAGGACACTCCAACCAACTGAATCTCCCGGCCAGGGCTCTATGAACTTCTTTAACACTTGGTATTTCCCCCTATGATGGGACTTAATAAACCAGGTTGCCTGCCTAATTATTTGTGTTTCACAATAAATGGTAAACGGGAAGCCAGGACGCTGTTTTGTTTGGCAGTGCCTAGCGCATAGGGAGCACTCACTGAACTCACAGCAGCAGGACATGAAGTGTGTGTGGGGGGGTGAGGTGGGGTGGAATTCTGCACCTGTGATTTTGCAAAATCTTTAACATTTGCAGGGATATTTTATATTGAAAAAGCAAGACAGTCCCTCAATTTACTAAGTCGATGATTTCATCTGAAAATAACCCAATGGCTATCCCTGGCCTTGGTAAGAAGACTTTGCAATGAGTCAGAATCCAATTGAGAAGTGGAAAGGGTGGTTTGAGTATGGCCACAGCCCTTTTTTAAAAGGTGAATTGGACAGGGCTCTGGGACAAGTGTCTCTGTAATAATGGGGTGTGTGGGACTGAATGCTGTTGAGGTGATTAGAACATGGGGAAGCTTGTCCCAACAGCTGGCTTCTATTCCTGACTCACCCTGGATTCCCTGTGACCTCCGGCAAATCACTTACCTTCCGACACTCTTTTAAGTGAGCTTTAAAGTAAGGATGGCAATTGTGACCATGTAAACATATTCAGTGTGATGAGGACCAATTTTCAGGATGGGCTTTAAAGAGATTTCCCTGAAAGCTGCTATTTACTTTAAATGTTGTGAAGGTTATGAACTGGCAAACGGGCAATGTTAGCTAAAATATAAAAAAGGTAAAATAATTTGAATGAGTAGATTCAACTTCAGTAAGTTTAGAATCAAATATCTTTTTCCCCCCTCTGATAAATAAAGCCAGATGTGTCGAAAGCAAACTGCTTTATAGAAAAAAAAAAATGTGATCCATCGCAATCTTATTTCGCCCCATTTTGTTTTCTTGCTATAGAGAGCTCGCTGGAAAGTCGACCCTTGGTGAGAGGCTGGATGGGAGCCCAGGTAGCAGAAGAGGAGAGTTTAAGGAAACGAGCATGGACTACACCAGTCCCCAGGGGGTTTTGACAGAGAAAACAGAGTTTGAGACTGCACTGTTCTCTGCATGAATTTCAGAGGACAGTAGCAGAAGCAGCTCCGGAATTGCAGTTTGTGAGGCTCCGTGTGGCGGCATCGTTGGTCAGGATGCTTGAAATGGTGCTGGCAGAGAAATTTATATTCAATTATAAAAATTAAAATCAGACAGTTCAGAGGGTGGTGGGATGGTTCTGCTAGAGATTATAGAAATGCTCCTGAAGCCTCCAGCTTCCCGCTTCAACACTATAACCTGCCAGTGGGAACTAGAGCCAATAAAAGGAGTGCATGCAACAGAAACATACAAATGTACACACAGGCACATTCCACACGAGGATGATGCTCACTCCTTTCTTTTTAATGCTAAAGGAAGCAAATAATACACGCGGGCTCTTACAACAAGGTTTCTGATTTCCTATCAAACCCCTAGTCTAGACATTGACCGACTACTAATTTCCCAACAGTGTGTTAAGTGGTGTGGGGTTATTCAAAAAGGGAAGGGTGAGAAAATATGATGTCAAATTGTTTATAGTTGGTTATTCAGAGTAGCGGTAAGAGAAGGAAACAATTGTAGGATAATAACACAAGAAATATAAATCCCGTGATTAATTATGAGAAGGTATGTTGTAGTTGGTTATAAAAAGAGAGATCAGCCTTAACCGGTTTGGCTCAGTGGATAGAGCGTCGGACTACAGACTGAAGGGTCCCAGGTTCGATTCCAGTCAAGGGCATGTACCTTGGTTGAGGGCACATCCCCAGTAGGGAGTGTGCAGGAGGCAGCTGATCGATGTTTCTCTCTCATCGATGTTTCTAACTCTCTAGCCCGGGCATCCTCAAACTACGGCCTGCGGGCCACATGCGGGTGTTTTTGCCGTTTTGTTTTTTTTACTTCAAAATAAGATATGTACAGTGTGCATAGGAATTTGTTCATATATTTTTTTTAAACTATAGTCCGGCCCTCCAACGGTCTGAGGGACAGTGAACTGGTCCCCCGTTTAAAAAGTTTGAGGACCCCTGCTCTAGCCCTCTCCCTCCTATCTGTAAAAAATCAATAAAATATGAAAAAATAAAAAGAGAGATCTTTAATGTATAGAAGTATGTAGTAGGTTCTTGAATGACATTGTTTGGCTCAAGGTTATTTTGTTATAATGTTGATGAGAAAAACAAATCACCAATTCCCAGCCAGAGCTACTGTGTGCAGTTGGCACGTTCTCTCCATATCTGTGTGGGTTTTCTCTGGGGACTCTGGTTTCCTCCCACATCCCAACGATGTGCACATGAGGTGAATCGATGTGCCTACATTGTCCCGTCTGCGTCAGTGTGGGTGTGTGTGAGTGCGTCCTGCCGAGGGAGGGCATCCTGTCCAGGGCATAGATTCTGGCCACCTGAGACCCTGAACTGGAATTAGACAGTTGGAAAATAATTATCTTGTTTTTATTTATCTTTCTTAAATATATGTATAGCTCACATTTATCCCAGTGTTTAATATTAGAAGTGTTTTTGGGTCTTTTTGGCGATGTTTCTGTGACCAGAAATATGATGTAGGAATTTAATTCTCTATCAATTAGCTATAGTAGAATTGGTTTCGTTATATGTTGTTTCCTTTAAAGTCTCAGTTTTCAAGAACTTATGGAAGACATTAAGTGAGGACTTACTGTATTCAAGATCATTATGGAAAATATGAGGCTTCAGCTGGACCTTGAGAGAGATCTGAGTTGGCAGAGGGGATGGGGTAGGCCAGGGATGGCAAATCCATGTGTCTGGATACTTACTGTCTCCTCCTTTGTCCATGGCAGCCATTGTTAATCCATCACCCCATAGCAGAGTTTTCTTTCCTTAGAGAACTATCCACATACTGGTTTCTTAGATTCATTTAAATAAATGGTTTATTTTCCTTTTATGCTACAGTCTAGTGTAAACGTTAAGCCTTGCTCATCTCGGGACCTACTGAGCCAGGCACATAGAAGAGTCTCATTATGGCAGCAGAAGTGCTCATTCATAAAAGAACTTCCCATTCAGCTATGAGTAAGGAGCTGGCTGATACTCTGCTTTAGGGATTCGCCGTTGCTGCAGCCTTTGACCCAACGTCACACTCTTCTCGCAGCCTCCAGCCAATGACCGAGCCCAGTGTGGGAGCCAGGGCTGGAACTGTGCTATTTGCAGTGTTTGCTCTGGAGCTCCCCTGCATTAGCTTGGCTGAGTATCAGGTATGCAATGCAGCCTGCTTCCTCCCCCTTATCTTTCACAGGCAACACCTGCCAGCCAACCTCTTGCACTCCTAAGGCACTCTTAGTGTCTGCTTCCGGAAGGGTTCCCATGGACTCAGCAAAAGTTGGTGGGATTAAATTGAGTTCATAATAAGTTTTTACTGGGTCCACCATATTGTGCCTCTGGCTCCAAGTTGAGCTTCATTCTTTCATTCTACAATATTCTCAGCACCAGCAACGTTTTGGGCTCTGAGACAGATGTTGGAAATTCAAAGAGGAATAAAGCTGATCCTGTCCTGGCCGGTGTTGCATAGTGGTTAGAGCATTGCCCCTCACACTGAAGGGTCTTGGGTTTGATTCCCGGCCAAAGGCACATACCTGGGTTGTTGCATGTCCGATGCCCAGCCTGGTCAGGGTGCATATGGGAGGCAACGAATGAATGCATCTCTCTCACATTATCTCTCTCTCTCTTTCTCTCTCTTCCCCTTCTCTTCCTGTCCCCCTCCCTTTCACTCTCTAAAAATCAATGGAAAAAAAATATCCTCAGGTGAGTATTAAAAATAAAAATAAAAGCTGGTCCTTACCTTTGGTAAGACAGATTCATAAACATGGATGTAGAAACTAGACTTAAGAGATGAGCACCTTGTTCAAGACTATTCTCCTCAGTGGTCAGCTGAGTTTTGAATCCAAAAAGGGGGTTTTGGTTACAAAGTATGAATCTGTAACACTTAAATGCACTCATGTCCACATTACTTTGTTCTAGTTCATATTCCCAGAGGGAAATCTTTGGAACACGAACCCCTCAGGTGTGCTTCAGGGGACGAACATGTTCAACATAGGTTTCTTTACTGAAGTTCAGGAGGAGTCTTTTATAAGCTAAGTTACGTTGTGCATTTGCAAGAGCAGGTCAAATAGTCCATGTTTTCCGAACTCATTTGGCTCAGGAGTTGTTTTACAGTACACCATTGAGAAATACTATCCTGCCCAGTTAAATCAATTGTTTATTACTGACTACAATCAATAGCTAGCATCCATTTGATGTTTTCTATCTGCTAGTCACTGCGATCCTGGGAAGGAGGCGCCATTATTGACCCCAGGTTTCCGATGAGAAATAAGTGGCTTGCCCTTAGCTACAGAACCATGCCTTGCACCACTTCCCTGCACTGTCCTGCCTCCCAGTGTCTCTGATATGTTGAGACCAGTGATCCTGCCCCTTTCTGAGAGGAGGGACATCTGACTGAAGTTCACCAAGGTCACAGAAAAAGTGTTTGTGAAAGAATTGCAAGTGCTTTACTCACCTGGAGTGACTGGGTTTTGTGCAATTCAGTGGGACATAGGCACAAAGCCCTGAGAAGAAGGCTGGTTTGGATGATGGTTAGTGGGAGGGATGAGTAGGCCAAGCATCAATGCTTCTATCTGGCGGTCTGGCCAAGAGGGGTTCTCCCTTCTGGGAATCCGCATCTTTAGGGCTGATTCTCCCTTCTCTCCGATGCCCCTTCACCTCCTTTTTGGGTACCCTCTCTGTTTATCAATGCTCCAGCACACTGTCCCTCGTACCCCAGCACACACTATCAGATAGAAGGCGGCTGATATGGAAAGAACAAGGGCTTTACAACGAGGCACCTGGATTTAGATCTTCCTTGTATCACTTGCCAATTGTTCAAGAGACTTAATCTTTCTAAGCCTCAGTTTTCACTTGAGTAACATGGTGCTGCAAAAACTGTCTGCATCATAAGATTATTGGAACGATTCAAGAAACTAATATATGTAAAGTACTTAGTACACAGTGGGCACTTAATAAATAGTGTCTGCTGTAAAGTCTTCCTCTCTCTAGCTGCTTCTGAAATTAAATTGTCACCTCTTACGCTGAATATTCTCCCACATGTCAAGGGGGGTGGGATCTAATTTCAGGAACCACGCAGGTAGTAGGGAAAGGGAAAAAAAATTTTTTTTTGCAAGGAGGATGGTGGCTTTTAGATCCTCTCCAAATAAAATCCCTCTGTGTACAACTGCTGTATGGACCTCCCGCCTGTCACAGAGGCCAGCTGTGGTGTGTTTTGTGGTGATTCTGGCACGGCAGGGCCAGGGACTCTGCATGTGCTTCCTGGGTTTGCTGGCCCATGGCTTTCTCATGACTTTCTCCTGTCACCTCCATACCTTGCCGGTAATTTGAGTCTTTGAAGAGGCAGACAATGAGCATTTAGTGGGCTCTAATGTCTATTCTGTGGCTTTATTTGCCTCTTTCCCAGAGGCTGAGCGTTTGTGTCTACGGGCAGAGGATCGATTGCTGCATTGTGCAGCGGAAATGAAAAGGAGACATTCTTTCCTCTCGAGCTCTGCCCGGCATTGGCGGCAGCGAATGGCCTTGTCTGAGCGGCCGACTGTCCTGGGTGTGTGGGCACGGCAACTGTAATTGCACACTTATCTCTGAGACAAAAAAATAAATGAAATTGCTGTCTAATTTATTCAGATGGCTCTCAAAATGCAGCATTTCATGTATTGATTTGATTCCCAGGAACCAGAAAGTAAGCATGAAGGCTTTGGTAAGGAAAATTACTTCGGCACAAAGTGAGTCTTCTTCTTCTTCTTCTTCTTTTTTTTTTGTAGTCACAGTAACTAATAGCTTAAGATATAAGATAAAAATAACGTATTTTGTAATTAATATTTTAATTCACTAAGATGGGAACTAAATGGTGACTAGACTTCTCTTCCCCTTGATAATAATGAACCCAGGCAATTTCCAACGAAGGAGAGCAGCCAGGAGTTTAATACCTTTGATTAAGAACATGTTTCCACAGCGGCTATTATGTTCCTATTTAAAAGAGCAAAACAAAACCTAGGCTTTTTTTTTTTTTTTTTGGAACTGCAGGGAGTCTTATGGCATCAAAAGAAGAGAAGAAAATGTTTAAGGATAATTAAAGGCAATTTGCCTCATCAGGTCTTTTTCCAACGCCTTTTTCTTCTTCTCCTCCGTCTCCCTACAATACTTGCTAATTGCTGTTTCAGTGACCTGAGGATTTTTTTGTCTTCGAGTAGCTTACCTATTTGGCTGTTGCCTGTACTTATAATTGACTGCATAAAACAATGAATCTCCATCGGTTCATTCAAAAAAGCAGAATATGAGTTACTCCCTGTCTCATGGCACTGGCTAGTTAGACATTAGAAAAGCTAAAGGTAAGACATGAATTACATGTGTTAATTCAATTCATCTCCCAAAGAATGCCATAAAGTGGCATCAGCATGGAAAACCAGAGTCGTTTTCTTAGGGTCCACTGTTTAGGGTGAGATTGGAACTCTAAGCTTTGTTTTCACTTTATTACCTCAAGTTAAGCGTTCTCTGTTTCTTTTTTTTTGTTTCGTTTTGTTAATTGTTTAATAACCACAACAAATGAGCACAGAGAATGCCCTGAACAAAACAACACAATAAAGGTTCCCGATCAAGGGGGTCCTTAGGCAAGGCTGAAGATTTCAGTCTCTGGTATGGGATCTAGGCTGCAGTCCTTGTGTTTGGATGGACCACTGGGTGCGTGGCACAGTCCATGCTTTAAACAACTGGAACAGAATGGCCGTGGACCAGGTGGAAGTAGATGAAGTGTTCCTTTCATGTGTCAGGTCATTCCCGAAGTTCCTTCCTATGATGCAGTGCCAGGTGGGGTTCTTCTTGTGGAACTCCTTAATGTGGGCCACAATATGCTTCTCTAGGTTGTAGTTCTCCAGCGCCCGAACAGCACATTCCACGGAGTCCTGACGCACCCCCTCCGACCTGTGGGCGGTTTTGATCCCCACCTTTGGGTTGCACATGGTTACCGGGGAGCAGGGGCTGGCCCACTGCAGGGGTCTCCTGGGGAAGGGGCTGACGAGGCTCAGACCCTAAAGGAGAAGCCTGCGCTCTCCCAGCCCATGAGCATCTGCAGCTTTCTCTGTTTCTCTATCCATTTAAAAACCTTGCATTTAGAAATGTCATTCGGTTTGAATGCCCCTGGCATGCACTTAAGTGTACAACACTTAGGTTGCAAAAAGTGAAGTTGGCGACTCTCAGAAAAGGCTTTGTGAATTCATTCACAGCAGCTTGCCCGGCACTAAGACAACTTAGTTGCCTCCAGGAAATGTTTAGCTAAAGTTTTAAAATAACAGAACCCAGGGTAGGAACTGAGCTCTTAAAATGCAAAATGTTTTAATTGGACATATGTTTCAACTCCAAAAATTGATGCTGAATGGCATCACTCTCCCAGATAAAGTGACCTCCTGAGGACAGGAATGATCGAGAAACTTTTGACCTCAAAGTTGACTCAGGTGAATTGAACCGCTTGGACCAAAGTGTCACATGTTGCGTAAGAGCAGGAAAAAGGACGCTGATAGTGGAAAGGATTAGGGTGTGCGTTATGGTGGGAACCCCATCATGGCCAGGAGTCTGAAATGGGATGGTTGCACTGCTGGTTTGGGGAAGGAGCAGCACAGAAGGAAGGCAGCACGGACATGGCTGCTTGTTAATTCTTCGGCTCCGACAGGATATAGGGAAATGGTGTACGATCTCAATCTGTTCACGTATATGAGTCTCAGAGAAGTAAGAAGGAGTTTAGCCTCGCTTCCAGATTTGCCTTTTGTGAGCAACTCCCAAACTCACAATCACACACATTTGGAATCAATGTGGGCACAGAGTTTGAGTTTTTAAGGTTTTCTTTTTCTTTTCTTTCTTTTATAGCTTAGGATTTTCAAGTACATTTTACACACAGAACCAGTCAAATCGTTGCATATGAAGCACATTTGCTCCTAATTCTGATGTCAAAAGATTTCAAAACAGAATATTAGAGATAAAGGCTTTGGAGAGTAACACAAAAAGGGGATGGGGGAACCCGTGGAATGCCCGGGTCAGTCTAACCTAGTTAGATGCTAAGGGTAAGGAGGTAGGGCATAACTTTTAGTGTGAACATCCTCAGAGTCCAAGTGAATGAACCAGGTTCCAGTTCTGTTCTTCTGTTACAGAATTCACCAGGCGACCGAAAAATACATAGGAGTACTTGGAGGTCCAGGATAAACCCATTTATTTTCAGACTAGAGGCCCGGTGCATGAATTCATGCACGGGTGGGATCCCTCTGAGTGGCCTGCAGGGATCGGGCTGAAACCCGCAGTCCAATGCTGCCTGCAGCTCCTACCTGCCGCTCCTGCTCATCCTGGCACCACTGTGCCTGCCACGGGAAGAGGCTCCCACTGCTGCAGCAGTGCTTGCCAGCCATGAGCCCTGAGTCTGGCGCTCTCCCAAGGGGAGTGGCCTGCAGGATCGGGCTGAAACTGGCTCTCCAACATCCCCCAAGGGGTCCTGGATTGCGAGAGAGCACAGGCCAGTCTGAGGGACCCCACTGGTGCACAATCAGGCAGGGGAGGGACTGCAGGAGGGCTCCAGGGTGTGTCCAGCCCGTCTCACTCAGTCCTGATTGGCTGGATCCCATTAGCAAGCTAACCTTCCGGTCGGAGCATCTGCACCCTGATGGTCAGTGCACATCATAGCGACTGGTTGACCAGTTGACTGTCTGCCCCCCTGGTGGTCAGTGCATGTCATAGTGAGCAGTTGAGCCTTAGCATATCATTAGCATATTACCCTTTGATTAGTTGTTTGGTTGTTCTGCTGTTCGGTCTATTTGCATATTACCCTTTTATTATATAGGACTAGAGGCCCAGTGCACGAAATCGTGTGTGAGTAGAGTCCCTAGGCCTAGCCTGTGATCAGGGCCATGTCCGATGTCCTGCAACACTCAGTGATGCCTCGCAATGCCCCGCGAAGCTCCGCGACACTCACCTCTGCCGCCCTGCAATGATCCACGAAGCTCCCTGCCCTGCGAAGCTCCCACAAAGCTCCCAGGAAGCTCCTTGATGCTCGCCTCCGCTGCCCAGTGATGCTCCATGAAGCTACCTGCCCTGCAATGCTCTGCAAAGCTCCCTGCCCCATGAAGCTCCCGTGAAGCTCCTGTGAAGCTTCGTGACGCTTGCCTCTGCCGCCCCGCAATGCTCCGTGAAGCTCCCTGCCCCATTACACTCCATTGATACTCTTTGCCGCCGCCTCGTGATGCTCCTCGATGCTCCCTGCCCCACTACACTCTGCGACGCTCGCTTCTGCCACCCCGCAAAGATCCGTGAAGCTCTCCACCCCGTGATACTCACCTCCCTGCTCCGCTATGCTCACCGCTGGACGCTCACTGCCCACAGCCTGCCGCTGCTCAACAGTCCCCAATCCTGCCCCACCGCCACCCCCAGGGGGATGGACCGAGAAGTGGTCAATGCATCTCATAGTGACTGGTCGATGGTCATTATGGTTGTGATGCTGTTATGGTTGCTGGCCTTTTATTATATAGGATGTTTCACAGGGACTCAGGGGGTCAGTTCTCCAAATCCTGAGTAAGTCAATATGGAGGAAACTTTCTCTTCATACCCTTCAGTTTCTTTGTTTTCTATCTGTTTCCTAACTACCAGGCTTTTGTGATGGGCTTCCACAGCCCCTCCTGAGTCCCTTAGAATGGGGACGTTAGATTGTATCTAAATGCCTGGTCTGGGTGGTGTCAGTGACCTCCCCTGTAGCTAAGCTCTTACATTCTTTGTTTATCGCCCCTTTGTAAAATGTGAGCATTTAGGTAACAGGTTTTGCTAGACCAGATTGTGGAGAAAGGGGCAGTGACTTAATTATAGGTTATCAAGAATATACATTGGGTTACTGGCACAGATTCAGATTGCTAGCCCCCCAAAATGTCTTATTTCCCCCATCACTCTACCACCCTTTGTTCTGTGCTCAAGGAGAGATTTTAGTCCCAGAAGCCTATACAACATTTTATATCCTAGAAACTCTGCTTGGTTCCTGACTGGTAGAACCAAGGTTAAATCAACTCCGTTTTGAGGAAATATTCGAGAGGTTGGGACTAGTCAGAATCAAAGGTGAACCAGTGGATTAAGAAGTTAGATATTTTTTGCATGATAAACTGCAAATGAAATAGAAATTTGTGAATTTGGGTTAACGTTGAGGTCACATTCATTCTAACTTTGGCATAGTTTTTGAGATAGTATCTCTATGCAGTGTTGGATCCATTCCCACAGATGGGCTAGTTTCTTCCCCTCCAGCCCCATTGCCTGGGATTCTCCTCTTCACTCAGCTCTAGCCACTCTCTGGCCACCTTTCTGCTTCTCCAACATGCCAGTCCCTTCATGCCAGCCCCAGCACATACTGTGTCCTCAGCCTAGGACACTTCTCCTGGGTCCCTCCAATTCCCTTTTGGGGTCATTTTTTTGCTCACCTGTCAGGTGACTAATTAAAGTTTTTATTGTTTTGTTCTTATACCACCTTGTATTTTTCTTTACAGGATATATAAACATAATTAAAAATCACTTGTGTAATTCCTGCTTTAATATCAGTCTCTCTTTAAAGATAACAAGAGTCATGAAGATAGAGGCTGTAATTATCATGTTTACCATAATATAATAGTTCTAGGCCATACCCAGTGCTTGATAAATCATAATGAGTGAATGTATGACTAGTATTGGGCATCAAAAATAGGATGAATACTTCACGGTCAAGGCAACTGAAGTGGAAGCCACATTACAGTATTGAGGGTGAAATAGCCTTAGGATTCTAAATGCTAAACAGAGAAACGTGGGTGTAAAGCATATAGTGAGTGGTGAGGAGTGCTGGGAGACTGAGAGAGAACAAACAATGCTGACTATCTGATATTAAGGCACAGAACAAAGACCCAGGTTTACCTGAGATCATTACATGGCAGGTGATGGAAGGAGAGTTGTGGACTGAACCAGTCCCTGGTATGAAAACATGCTATTTATGGTAACCCAGATAGGTCAGTGAAGTAATATCTTGACCTTCTGACAAGAGTGGGAGCTATGGTTTCAGTGTTATCTGTCTACACACAAAGAATGCACTAGTTCTCATTCTTCTGGAGTTCTCTGATACCTGACATTCCATTAGCTTCTCCAGGAAACTTTTTCAGAGTAACTCCATGGTGCCCTCTCTATTGATCATTGCATATTTACCTAGTTGTTTCCTCCACTAGACTGCAAGCTTCTTTATGATAGTGATTTTATCATTTGCCTATATAGTTCCATAACTAGCTTAGTGCCTACTCATTTTAATTGAATAATTGTTTATTTTTGCCCAGTAAATACATTGATTGGGAAATGGCTTAATGTATATTCATATAAGGGTACCTAGCAGAGTAGGTTATGTAGTAAAATGTAATGAACTTTATTGGAATAATTTTAGTCATAGATACTTTGTAGATTGAGACAAAAATCACCTCATTGTTGCAATGTGATTTTGCAGCATCTCCCATCAAGTGATAGTCTCTTTACCTACTCCTTGAATTTTGTCTGGACTTAGAATTTCTTTTGGCCCATTGAATGCGATAGCAATGATGATGTGCCAGTTCCAAGCTTATAGCTTCCCTCTGCTCTCTTTAAACTTTGAACAAGTCTAGACAGCTATCACAGCTGAGATCATCCTAGAGACCAACTGGTTCTAGTTGACCTGGCAGCTGACCACAGATACATTGATTGAACACAGCCAAGGCCAGAACAACCCAGCTGTACATAGCCCAAATTACTGACCTGCAGAATTGTGAGCTAAATACGTGGCTGCTGTTTCGAACCATTACATTTCAGGATTATTGTGTAGCAGAAGTTAATGATTATAGATGTTACTTTTAACTTGCTCAGTTAAGATAACTGGTACTATATTTTGCTAAGATGATGGGTGCTGAGATCTGACCCAGGCATACAGCCTTCTTTGGAAAGGAGAGTCCTAGATAGAATGACATAGTCAGTGGAAGGCTTGAGACATTAGCTGATACTTTGAGTGAGAGTTGGAAAGTGACAAAGGAGAAATTTTCTTTAGGAAACAAACAGCGGCTAATAAATAGGCAGAGCCCATGAGGCATCTCATAAAGAGTGCCAGCTTCTTTGAAATTAGAAGTGATTTCAGAGGACAGATCAAACATAAAGGTGAGACGACTTAATGACTGGAAATTCCGGGTAAGCAAGCCGTGCCATACACAATGCTGGGAGGAGCCTGCATGAATTAACATAATTGCAGTCTATCAATATTGGGGAAGAATAAAGATCCTGAGAAAAGAATCATAAACCCTGGGATAAAAATTAGAAGTGATTTTAACAAAAGAAGAACATTAAGGAGCAATGCTTATAAGCATGAAGAATGTAAATAGCCCTTCTGGTGTGGAGTGTGGAGGTTTGAATTTGCTTCTTATTACTGCCACTATTTGGCTTTCAGAAAGTCAGTGAGCTCCAGGTTCTTCAAGTGGAAATGGGTTTTTGTGACTTTATTTCACAGAGAGAATCAAGTAAGGTAACAGACGGGAAAGCAGAAGTTAGTGTGGAGAGCTGCTAGAACAATGGTTCTTAATACCTAAGGTTGATAGTGGAAACTATAACGGGCTAATTTTGGATGTTCAGTTCATGGACAATCACACAAGAAATGTTTTTGTTTTTGTTTTAAATCCATGGCTTCTGTCATTTTTAAGAAATATATTTTTATTGATTTCAGAGAGGAAAGGAGAGGGAAAAAGAGATAGAAACATCAACGATGAGAGATAATCATTGATTGGCTGCTTCCTGCAGGCCCCATTCTGGGGATCTAGTCTGCAACCTGGGCATGTGTCCTGATCAGGAATCAAACTGTGACCTCCTGGTTCATTGGTTGAGGCTCAACCATTGAGCCATGCCAGTGGGGCTGGCTTCTGTCATTTAGGTCACCCTTTCCCATTTTCCTTTCCTTCATCTCTCTCCAGGACAAGCTTGTTTATTGCAGACGGGAGCAAAGCCTTCTTTTTGAAGTTGGACTGTTCACTTACCCTGTGGCTCAGGGTGATTACAATACAGTTTCACCTGTTTGTGAAGGTTTCTGCTTTTATATTCCTGTGACTTGCTCTAGGCCTCTGGATGGCACAGGTATGTTCGAGAAAATATGTGCCCAATACTATTTTGGGTACAATCTCTTGGAATTAATTTCTTTTAAAAAAGAATTTGGACAAGGAAGGCATGATTTTGAAACTTTCCTTTCTGTGCCTTTAATTCCTGTTAGTTCACTGGCCGGTAGTCCCGCCCTTTGAGTCATGACACTCATTGCTCCAGGAGGAGGGCAGACCCAGCCAAGAACAAAGGAGGCAATGTTCAGTGTTTCAATTCCAAAACATGCTCTTGAAGCTAATTTCAGAGACAATAGTTTTGAGAAGCCAAGGCATTAACTTGTAATACCTTGGCTTGTTAAAAGAGAAATCAGAAGCTTTACTTTAAATATTAATTATTCCCTTAAAATATTAAGAAGTCAGAGGACTGAAGGAAGAAAGATTTATTACAAGCCACAGAATACAGAATATAAAGAGTGTAACGCAAAGATAATTCTCTAATATACTGAAAAGAGAAAACTGGTGGGGAGGAGCTTGGAGAGAAAGAGTAAGAGAAAAGCAAGATTACTGAGACCTGGGCTTGGTTCTCATACCTTGCCTAGAACTCTGGGTGGAGATAATGGCCTCAAAAGAGGCATCTTCAGTAGAGCAGAAATTATGGTGTTATGTGTATAAAATAACCAGTCCTGAGCTAGCCCAAGTCTTCAAGTCTCCTTCAAGTCCAGAAAGGAGAGCCAGGAAAATTCCTAAAATTTTTAAAATTGGAGCATGGGATGATATTTGAGAATTAGAAAACAGCACATCTCCCAGGAGGTTGCCACAGCCTAAATTGGAAACTATGGCTTGGATAGCCCAAAGCAGGGGCCAGCTGAGGATGGGGCTTGAATCTCAGAATGTCAGTGTGCATGTTAGTGCTGAGGTGAAAGCTAGAGGCTATGGGCAGAGAAGACTGAACTACCTGAAAGCCACCGCTTCCATGCTAAGGAATCAGACCACAGATACCAGCGTAACACACTTCGGCACAGCGAAAGGCTGGTTGCTGCTCAGACCCCAAGCAAGAGCCAGATGTCCTTTCTCTCATGAGAGCACAATTCCATAAGCCCCTTTTGGGTAGGAAAAGGATGTTGGGAAAACCTAGAATTCAACTATCTAAGAGAGATTAAACTTGAAAAAGAAAGGTCTAAGTTTCCTTGAGATAGGAAGCGTTTGATTCTGCCATCACTGGCATGAAGACTCATCAGTCTGATGAGTCTGGTTATGTATCATACATAAACTTGACCCCACAATACCACTATTCAGAGGTGTGTGGGGGCATTTACCAATTTGGCCCCCGGATGTGGGTTAAGCCCCTCTTTCTTTGTTCCCCTGTAATGCCACTCTCTGCATTGCAGTATGTGCCTATAAGTCTGTCTCCGCACTTGCTTGTAATTTTTATGATTGTACAGACCGTATCTCATTCTTTTTTGTAATCTCAATTGCTGCCATGGGGTCTGGCACATAGTTATCTCCCAAGAAATATATGTTGAATAAATCCACAATAACAAATTACATTGTGAACCTTTTTACAAAAAACTATCTTGTAGGATTCTAGAAAATCTGATGATTTGGGTTATCAGAATCACCTGACTATTTTGTCTGTGCTCTGGAGACATATCCTATTGCTAAGCACTTTTTATGTGGAAATTGTTTAATATTCCCAAGGATCCTATAAGGTTGCCTTCATATTATTGATGAGGAGCTGAACCTTGAAGCGGTTAAGAAACTGACCCAAGATTCCATAGCCACTAAGTGGACCAGACAGGTATGAGCCTGGCTCTAGCCCATGTTTTCAGCTAGATACTATATCTGCCCCTAAATATGTATAAGGGTGTCCTCACATAGAAGTAGTTATTCAATGTGCATTTGTCACTAGTCACAGGATAGCATTCCCTGTATAATGCATATGATTTCATGTATGTATACACTTAAACTATTGTTTTAGTGTTTCAACAAATAAGAGTTCCCAAGCCATGTGGAAAGAATGACATCTCTATTTCTTTGCAATAAAAAGTACTCCTGGGAATTGGCGATGCTGGCTTATTTGTTCTTTCAGGTGTGGAAAGTTCTAGTGAGATCAGCCAGGGGCCAGGGCCTCTCCTGTGATCCCTGTTGTGAGCCTCGCCAGGCCTGGAAAGTGGCTCTGGGCTCCCACACCTCCGTGAGTCTGGAAGAGCCCTGGCTTTCTGTGCATTGAGTAGGGCCTTTTGGGCGGAGCAGGAAGGAACAAGGAACTGATGAAGGTGGAACTCCAGCGCTGGGCTGCCTGATCCTGCTCCAGCTCCTCTCAGGAGTGAATGCATCAGTGGAAAAGGGTTCAGGAATTGGGGTGGGCCCTTGGATCATGTGACTTCTTCATGGGCTGGGTGGGTGGAACAAATCTCTCTCTCTCTCTCTCTCTCTCTCTCTCTCTCTCTCTCTCTCTCTCTCTGGATAAATCCAGGGGCAAGATGCTATTTGAGGGACTGCTCTGCTGTTGTGGGTGTTGAGTCTCACTGGGACAGCCAATGATGGGCAGAGGCTTGGGAATCCCTGTAATAAGAAATGACAGCAGGGACCTTCAGCACTTTTTTTTTTTTTTTGATGATTCTGATCATTGAAATTAGCTTCTGGACCTACTTCAGTACAAAGTAGAAAAGTGCTCTCTAGTATTTGGGGGTGACCCCAGAGGGCTTTAGGCTGTGCTATGCCAGTGGGCATCAGTATGACTGTAGTTGATTTTTAAGCAGTTTGATTAGCTGTGCCTGTGCCACATTGGTTTTTTCGTGTGTTGAATGTCTCCCCTGGTCTTAGGAGAAGAAAGAATGTTGCCGAAACAGAACTAGTTCAATGAGAATATATTGAGACATACTCTTTGTTTCACTTCTACATATTTTTTTCACAATTTCTTTAGCTTCGCTGTAGGAAGGTAATAAACATCAAAGCTGGCAGAGTCAATGATATTTTTCCAGAGATATGACCAGACAAGCCTCCTTTCATTGGGCTCGTGGGGAAAGTACATTCCCAGGAGGGGAGAGGAACATTAAACCATGTGTCACTCATTCTGCGGGAATGGAAATGTTGGTTTCTCTGCTTGTAATATTTTAGAGATTAAATGTTGGACACATAACTGCAGGAAGGCTGTGATTTGTTTCCTAAATCATTAAATCTCGTTCCATTTCTCATCCTGTGTACATCTCCTTTGGAAAGCCATATAACTTGCCCAGTGTGCCATAGTGTGGAATTGTGTCAGCATGTTTGTGGGTCAGCATGTTCAATAAATCATGTCACATAGAGACTGCATTCATAAGCCAATGCCCCACCTGGCCACCATCCCCCCAAATAGAACGTGCTTTGGTACCCATGATGGGAAGCTTCCAAATCAGTCTTGGCTATTTCCTATTACTTAGGTCCTTCTAACTTTCCCATAGCTATTGTAGAAAAGTTGCTCACCGGCATCTAGTGCCCTGAAACTTTATCAAAGGGACTACTCTCTAATCATTTTCAATTGTGGGAAGGTTTGGGACCTGACTTTTGATCACCTGTAATACTCAGTACTCTGACTGCCTTTTATTTTCCTGCCTGCTTGTCACATCCTACTTGTTGGAACATAATATTTGTGACTCACAGATTCCCAAACCTAACCAAGTGATGGATGTACTGTTGATGATTAATCCACATCTCGATGTAGTTTTGAGTTTATTGCTTTTCAATTGATTTGTGCTGGGGGTTAAATAACCAACTGTAAGGCTGGTAGGTTTGTGTTTTGTTTTGAGTACCAAAACACAGTTTATTCTTTTTTATTTTTTTTAAAATTTTATCTTTATTGAAAGATTAAAGCATTACAGATGTCCCCCTTTTTTCCCTCCATTGACCCCCTCTACTTGCTCCCTCTCTCCCCAGGTCTTCACCACACTATTGTCTGTATCCATGGCTTATGCATATATACATATAATTCTTTGGTTAATCTCTGTCTCCCTCACCTTCCCCCTCCCCCCACTGCTGCTAAATCTTGATTCTTAACTGTAGTAGTTTTCCTAGGTGTTTGGGTCTACATTCTTTTGAACTGCTGATGGTCAGATGGGCTATTATTATAGACAAAACAAAACCCCCCACATAAACTAAAAATACATAATCAAGTTAAACATTTTGTCACAACGAGAGAGTACTATTTCTCTGTGTCTCTGTGTGTCTGTGTGTCTGTCTCTCTCATCTCAGATGCTACTTAATTCTACTCCTTAGTTCCAGGCAGACAAATTAGCATTAGTGGAGGATTATCTCCTATTTGTTTTAACTGTATTTCCTTTTCTTTCTAGCCCACTCATTCCGCTCAGAGCAGAGTCTACCAGAATGGAAGGGGTTCCAGAGCCTTCGTTTAGGAATCTTACCTTTCATGTTCTGGGCCATTGAAAATGATACATGGAACAGTTTGAATGGGACTCAGCAAATTCTTGTGCACCTGGATATTTTATTGAAAGGTGTTAGCTCCTAGTTCCATTACCATAGGCAACTATTTTGATGTGCGACTTATTGTTTCATATAACGTTTTATTTTTCTGTATATATATATTTTTTAATTCATGTAAATGACATCAGATGATGTATATCTTGTTCTGTGTCTTTTATTTCTCTCTTTTTAAGGATCCATCCCTGTTGCTATGAGCAACTCTCATCTGCTATTTCTAATCACCACATGATGCTCTATACTGTGCACCTAGCATGTTTGACTTATCCACTTTCCCCTCGACGGACACAGGTTGCTTCCAGTCTTCCTTCCCCCATCACAACTAATGCTCCACTAAAATGTCCAAAATCCAACGAACTGATGGGTATTCTTCTTTAATGGGTCTTTCTTATGTTTATGGAAAACTGAATTTATAAGATAAATTTTAATTTTGTTTCAATTCTTTTTTAGCCTTAAGCAGTTCTTTAATATTTTACATAATGCTCCATAGTATAAAGATTACTTATAGATTAGTCATGCTCTTTCCTCAAAATTGATCTGTTTTCTCTTCTTTCTTAAATTTACAATTATCATAGCTTTCTGTTGTACTCACTGGGTGACCTATATGATTGAGAGAACAACTCAGTTTGCATTTTTGCCATGGTAACAGTGCCATTTCTATAATAAATCAAAAAAGTAAATTAACAAAGCCTAATACTACAAAAAACAGTCAGTGAAAATCTGTAGAAAGCTGTCAGTACCATTTTAAAAAATCCTATGCATGACAAATAGAATGGCTAGATGTGTTTTTCACATATTTTTCTTTGTCTTGAAGAACCCATCTGTTAAGTATGCCATGGGTGGCTAACCCTAAGGTTCAATATTTTCCTATTCTCTAGAATACTAAGCCACAATAAACTGAAAATAATAAATATAGCTCTATTTACTTATTTATTTAGAAAAATAATTCATGCTGTTATTTTGAAGAGGAATCCACAAAACAGTAGGACTTTGCTTTACCTAAAGTTATCTTCTGAGCTAAGCTGCTAGAGGTGTGTTAAAGGGCAACTGGTGTCGTGTGACCTTCAGCATCTCTAACTCTGGCAGACTGTGTTAGGACTCTGTGCCTGACAAAGGCAACCACATATAGACTTAGTTGTGATCCATGAAGGGGCCTCCCATGACAATTAGTCCCAAAAAGGTGCTACAACTAGAAAATGATGAACTAAACCAATTAGATAATCTGTTTGGGGGCTCTTGAAACATACAGAGAGATACTAAAAATGGAATAGGAAGAAGCAGCTGATAGAAAGAGAAATAAAGTAGTCAAAAGAGGAAAAATAGATAGATTTAATTCCTATGGTATGATATGAAGGAAAATTTCATATTTCTTTAGACCTATTTGAATATTAAGATAGTTTTCTGAGTGTGATTCTGATCCTAGAATATAGACTTTTAAAAAAACCAAAATGATCCCAAATAAAAGCACATAAGAAAAACAAAACCAAATTTGAAAGTGGTAATGAAAATGAAGTAAATTGTAATTTTAGCAATTCATATTGTAAATATAAAGAAGTAAAAAAAGTTATTAAACCAATGAAAATATATTAGAGTGCTTGAGTGGTTATAAAGGAAATGACATATTAAGCTCTGAGTATACCATGTTTAAAATGGAAGGAATAATTCACAACATATACATATTTTTTTAGTACAATAGCTATTGTACTCTGCACTTGGGACACTATAAAAAGCTGATGGAAGGTAAGGATATTGTCCAAGCTCGAAAGTGGTGGAAGTATGTGTCTCAGACAGTAAAACTCACCAAATATTTTGAAGACTTCCTTTTAGTTAGGTTATTCGATGAGTTGTGGTTAATGGCCTGGGAGAGGTTGTGATATGTATCACCTCCAGACTATGATATTCATTATTATTTTTGAATTCCTTTTGCCCTCTCTTTGCTTGTCTTGGAGACCCTGGGAGCCAAGTGTTGCAATGGTGGAGCCACAAAACAGGACCTGGACGCGTCCATGATTCACTGCCGGGAAGTAACTGCCCTGGAGAGTATCTAGACTTGCGGAGGGTTTGAGAGAATGGGTAATAAACTTTTATGTATAGAGCAACCGAGATTCTTGAGGTTGCTTACTACTGCCAGAATCATACTGGGTGGGATTTGATTCATGGCCAATCTATTTTACTAGAAATATTCTCTTACCACCACATTATATTGGCTTAACCAAAATAGAAGGTTCTAGATAGATAGGTCTCAGTTTTTGTCATATTAAAAAAATGGGGTGCCGAAACCGGTTTGGCTCAGTGGATAGAGTGTCGGCCTGAGGACTAAAGGGTCCCAGATTCGATTCCAGTCAAGGGCATGTACCTTGGTTGCGGGCACATCCCCAGAGGGGGGTGTGCAGGAGGCAGCTGATCGATGTTTCTCTCTCATCGATGTTTCTAGCTCTCTATCCCTCTCCCTTCCTCTCTGTAAAAGATCAATAAAATATATTTTAAAAAAATGGGAAGAATGAATCCCTCCCTGTAGAAATGTTATAAAAGCTAAATGAGATAACTTTTAAAATGTAGTGTTTACTCATATTCATGTATGGTGGGGCCAACAGATCAGGAGATGATTGTCATTAAAAAGAGAGTTTGTCACAGTTCCCAAAAGGAGCAGGTGAGTCATATCATGCAGGTCACACGGGGGAATGGCAGGGTTGGTCAGGTGGCAGAGGGAGTGAGGGGAACATGTGGGCAAGAGGCTTTATTATTGTTTCAGTGGAAAAGAATGGTCAAGGCAGGGTAAACAGGGTTGGGATTGGCTAGTATGAATTATTTTAGCAGGCTCTGGTGCATAGGAACTTTAGTTGTACTGGTCCTGGGGTGTGGGAAGGGCAGTAGGGTAGTGAGTGAAAGAGCCTAAGAAAGAAGGTGGTTGGGGTATGGGCTCTGGATTGGTTTTTTGGCAAGGTGAATTATTTATGATCTCTAGAAATGGGCAGTCCCTTCAGAGTCAGCAAAGCCCCAGATGTCAAAGCATCAGTATGAAAAACATGCTTAATACAATAACATATAGGAAAAGTACCTAAGGGAGTGCCTGGCCCAGAATAGGCACTGAGGTGAATTCAAAAACAGGCTGGAAGGAAGCAAGTGGGAGACTTAGGAGAACAGGTGGGAGGCATTCGCATTCTAATTTATCTCTATGATAAAAGAGATTCTTTAGAAATGTGTTGTTGACTTTTTAAAAACCTAAATTAGTTCATGCTCTTCTTCCTTTTTGTGTCATTCTAATCTCCACTTTTTTTCAGAATCAATTCTACTGAAATTGTAAGTCTCAATGAGTGACAATTTTTTTTCTGGGAGACCTCCCCTCAGTCTCACCCAGGTATTCCCTATCCTCTGCCCCATTCCCCATGCGGTCTGAGATAGGGCCTCCTATGTACCCACACATCGTTGGTTATCTCACTCCTACCATGGTGTTGGAATTTTATATTTATTTGTCTCTATACCTCATTAGCCAGGAAGCAACATTAAGGTGGAGAGATTTTGAGAACTCCCTCTCCTAACCTAGATGGTTCCCCTAATATAAGCTCCAACTTCAGCTGTACTTCTCCTTTGTAATACTGCCAATTTTTTTTCATGATAACTTACTCAGTGTGTGTCCAGTCTTTAACTGTTGGCTCCAAAAAAAGTCTATTGTTTTTATTGCTGTAATTCTAGCACATAGTCCTTTATCAATGCATATTTGTGGAATGTCTGACAGGCAAGACTTGAATCTGTCTTGATTTTCATAATGCTCAAGCCTTTAGAACAGTGTCTGGCCCATTACAGATGCTCAGTTAAAGTTATTTAAATAAAAGCAAGTATAAATCCTCATAAAAATCCTCCAAGGTACAGAACGTTATAAAGACTCTTAAGGGTGAGCAAATAGATTCCCAGAAAATGAAGACTCACTCACCCAAGAGGCTCAGCAAGATGGAAGCAGAGTTGGAACTCATACTAAATTCTTCTGACTCCAATGCTTGTTTTCCCTCTGGCAATTCCCAGTCTTACTGAGCCGTCTGATTTGACAACAGTGGTTCAGTTCAGTGCTTGTCGAACTTTAATGTGCAAACAAGCCATCTGACAATCTTGACCAAATGCAGATTTCGAGTCAGTAGGTCGGGGGTGGCAGCTGAGATTCTTCATTTCTAACAAGCTCCCACCTGATGCCTGTGCTACTCGTACAGTGAACACACTTTGAACAACAAAGATAAAGATGGCCCTTAGATTAATTTATCATATAGGCTTACAACTTCTATAGAGAAATAAAGAAGAAAATTGATCAGTGGAAAGAGTTGTTATTAAAGAAAGGAGTATTCAAGCAAGATTGGTTGTGTAAATTGATTAAATTCAATAGACATTGCTCAGTTCTCTACCTAATTTTGCTGTTGGGAAGAGAGGGTCTCTAACTCTGAAACCACACCCTTGTTTTTATTTTATCATCAATAAGGAGTTGAAAACAACATGATTTCAGTCAAAATGAACTATGAACTAAAAATGTTGTAATGGACTTCTTATGTGATGGTACAATTGCATGTCTTAGGATGCGTTGCCTGGAAGACAGACTTTGAGATTTTCCTGTAGGAGGTTTACTGGGAGTGAGGGGAGCAAGTTGGGAATAGGAAGTTGGCCTGCAATGCATTTGCAGCTGAAGCCCAGCTGATCCAATTGGGAGATGTGGGACTGAAATGACCTTTGGAGTGGTTTTAAAATCAAGGCAAGACGACTGTGTCTTTATATCCCTAGTGACCAGTCATTCGGTGCAGGCTTCCACACAGGGGAGGGGTATAACTTGAGTGAGGTGGCTTTGACCACGGGTAATTCACAGAGAGGGACTCAGAGTGGACAGTCGACAACCCTCATGCCCAGAAGATGGGGGAACAGGAGGCTCAACACAGAGGGGTTCTGCAGCATTGATGACATGCATTGTTCCTAGAATTCACACAGTTCCAATAAGTATCTTCAGCACCATCTCTGGGTTTTGTAAATACTGCTCTGCAGGCTCTCTGGAGGAAAAGGCTTTTTTGCTGCAAAGAGCTGGAAGTCACTAGAACAGAATGGAGTAGGGGAGTGAGTTAAAAAGACAGCAGTATTCTACTACATAAGTATACTGTTAGCTGTTTCCAGACCTCTGAAATAATCATGCCTACAAAAATTTCATTAAACTCACAACATGTGTATTGGATCCACCCATATAGTGGTTCCTTATATTTTTCTAGCTTTTTCCTTCTCAGTTTTTTCATTATAAAATGTGAAGTTTCAAAGAGACAATCCATAAAATCCCAGAGAGTTTCAATAAAATACTGATTATATAACTCTTTCTCCTTCTGAATCCCTGCCCTTATCAACTGGCTCAGAGAACAGAAACTTGGCCTAATCTATTTTTTTTTTTTTTTTGCCCACAAATACCTATTTCAAGAAGCTAGAAATGTGTAAGAAGAAAGAGGAATAATTTAATAAGTATGGGTTCTTTTACATCACAACCTCTCTTAAACTAAAAAAATTAAATTAAAATGTAGTGTCACTTCACAGAAATCTGGAATATAGAGATAACAAAAGAAGACAACTATTTTAACTAAACTGTTAACATTTAATTATATTTACACTTTGTAATTTCCATATAATTATAATTACATAATTAAACAATTTTGCACCCTATTCTTTTCATTTAACATTGAATATCCAAACCATTCTCACATGTATTGAATGACCTTTGTAATTAAATATAAATACCTTTATATTATTTCTAACAATATAAATTAGAATTCACTTAATACTTCTAATTTGGAAGACTTTCCTTATTATTATTTCTAAAAATTTTTGCTTATTGAATACAGCTTTGTCCACAACTTTTTCCTAAAATTTGGATGATGTCTTAAGATAAAATCTCAGAAGTAGAAAATGAAGCAGCTTTCTAGGTCAAGGGAAAGCAGTTAAAATGGTCAGAGCCACAGAAGAGACCAAGCCTGGAAAGATAGTGTTTTATCACCTTCCTCTCTACATCAATTGGAGGATAACATTTACTAGTGACTAGTTCATGATCTGATTGTTTTAGAAGTTTCAAGATTGGTAGGAAAAACCATAAAAAATTGATAGAGAAAGACAGAGAAAGAGGGAAGGAAGGGAGGAAGAAAGTACAAAAGAATGAATAAACCTGGATTGTTCTTACACATGTATGGGTTTTGTAGACTGATCTTCAAACCCCTCCCCCCTTAACTATTGACACTTACCTCATCTTGAGGGAACAATATTACTTTGTACTTTGTATTTGCAAAAGTTTGTGTGATGAACAAGAAGGCAGATCATGGAAGTCATTCTACACCCCAGGCAGAATATTATTATTCTAATATGTGGTTTGGAACTGGGGTGTGAAATTCTCCTTCATTGGAGACTTAGAGGAGAATGGAATGTTATTTCTCATTTGGAAACACAATTTTGGATGAACAATGATCTACCTTTCAAAACAAATCTTCTTCCACTACTAAAAATTAGAGAAAATGAAAGGATAAGGGAAAACTATTAAATTTCATCTTTTATTTTTCTTTTATCAAATTCCCTCATGTTGTACTAACCTTTCTTTGTTCTTTTATCCCCCCAGAATATCTCTGTCTCTATTTCTCTGTTCCCTCATTTCTCTCCCTTTTTTATTTCTATTTGGCAAGGTGACCAGCAATGCCAGTTGAAAAACAAATTGGGAAAATTTCCAAGGTGCCTCTCTATACATAATTTCATGGATTCTCTCTGTTTATGATATAAATAAGAGGTGAAACCCAGGGTCACTGGATAATGTCTAAATACTTTTTGGCATAGTTCAAACAGAGCATAAAAACTCTGAGCAAGATTTAGATGCGGTATTCATGGATAGACTATTTCTTTTTTAAAAAACATATTTTTATTGATTTCAATGATGAAGGGAGAGGGAGAGAGAGATAGAAACATCAATGATGACAGATAATCATTGATTGGCTGCCTCCTGCATGCTCCTACTGGGGATCAACCCACAACCCGGGCATGTGCCCTGAAAGGGAATCTAACCATGACCTCCTGGTTCATAGTTCGATGCTCAACCACTGAGCCACACCAGCCAGGCCTATAGACTATTACTTCCTCATAAATATTCTCAATTCAGGTCAATGCAAATCAGCCTGCTAGAAGTAAAATCAGTATCAGATCATATCCTATATAATAAAAGCCTAATATGCTAAGTGTCCAGTCATCCAGTCATCCGTTCAACTAATCAAGGTGTAATATGCTAATGATATGCTAAGGCCACTCAACCGCTTGCTATAATGTGCACTGACCAATAGGGGGCAGCAAGGCAGGAGCTGCCCTCTGGTGGTCAGTGAGCTCCCACAGGGTGAGTGCTGCTCAGTCAGTAGCCAGGCTCACAGCTGGTGAGTGCAGTGGTGGCAGGAGCCTCTCTTGCCTCTGCAGCAGCACTAAGGATGTCTGACTACTGGTTCCTTCCCCCTCCCAGTGGAGAGCTGGCCTAAGCCATCAGTTGGACATCCCCTGAGGGCTCCCATACTGTGAGAGGGTGCAGGCTGGGCTGAAGGACCCCCTCCCCCCGAGTGCACAAATTTTGTGCACCGGGCCTCTAATATATATATATATATATATATATATATATATATATATATATATACATACACACATACATACATAGTGGTCAACTATTACTGCTAGCTGCAAGTGATCATCCAAGCATTGACTCTGTCACTCTGTGGCTCTTAGGGGGATAGTGGGCTTAGACTGGCTAAGAAAAGCAGGGAGCATGATTGTGAGTGCTTTTTCAGCAGCTGCAGATAACTTCCTTTGTGCAAAGCACTTAATCTCCTAGCGTTTCAGTTTACAGCTCTGTAAAAATGAGTCCAACAAATATTAACTGACCTTGAAGTGATTTGATGGTGTCCTAATAAAAATTATAGAAAGCAAATATCAATCACTAGACAAACATTTTGGTATAATTTTCTCTTATTTAATGGTTTTGAGTTCCTGGGCTTTTCTCTATTTTTTTGACTGATCTTTTCTTTTTCTGCACCCCTCTTCATGCGCCAAGTCAGCATGTCAGTAAGACTAGCTGAACGTTCTGTGTTGGAGATAGCTGCTCTCCTGTGATGCTCTCAGTCTACAGTCTCTAACATGCCCACACAGAATCTAATTCAAATGACAAAACTCTGAGGAGTGTGCATTTTCAATAGAGCAAGTAGTACAGGCACAACTATCCACAGATGTTGCCATGTCTAGAAAACACTTGAATGAATGTCTGAATGAATGTATAGAAAAAAAAAAAAACATTTGAGACTTGTAATATCACATTTGAAATCATTTGGATTGTAAGAAATGCTTGTTTCTGAAAGTTTCATTGATTTATCCATTCAGCAATGATATATTAAGCTTCTATTTGTATTCCTTGCTTTTCAGTTTTGGAAATTAAGGATATAGCAGTAAAGAACAGAAATAAAGCTTATGTTCCTTGTCAGAAAAGCTATACATAACCACATAAGCAAATTATACTAAAATGTCAACAAAAGCCATAAGGGCTGTAAATATAGTAAAACAGGGTTGCATGGGCCCTTATGAAAAGGAAAGCTACTTATATCAAGTGGTCAAGGAAGGCTCTTTGAGTGGTGGCAGCTGCTCTAAGACCTGAATGATAAGAAAACATAAACCATCAGATGAGAAGTTTCCATCTGCTGCCACCACATCTCTCCACTCATGAACTCTGACCTCCTTCCTGGTGCTAGTGATGAACTCCCCCTGCTTGTCTCCCTCACTTGTCAACTAGTTTCCACCCTCTCTTTCCTACTCAAGGGAATCACACAGAAATTATCTTTTTGCTCTACTGCAAGACTAAATTTTCACTTTCTAATGGTTAGAGACATTGCATATTGACACATAAGCATATTGCTATTTTTTTCTATGTTAAAAAAATACTCTCCAGATCCCCCCTCAATTATTCACTCCCTTTCACTGGCGATTTCTTAACACTCTTTCCTCCTTGTCTTCGCCACTCTGCTTTTGGAGCCATTCCAGTCATGTTTTACCCTCAGCACTCTTTGAAGCAGCTTATATCAAGTTCAAGGATAATCATAATGTTGATAAAGACAGTGGTTAACTATCTAAACCTGACCTATCAGTAGCACTTGACAGAGTTGATTGCTCTCTTTCTTCAAGTACCAGCTTCACTAGAAATACAGGATACCACACTAGCCAGGATTTCTGCCCATCTCACGGTCTGTTCCTTCTCATATCCTTTGATAGCTTCCTCTCATCTTCTCTCGATTTTGGAGTTCTCTGTAGCTCAGCTCTTACACTTTTTCTCCTATGCATCCATATTCACCACTTAGGCAATTTCATGGATATAAATCCCATCTCTTTATTGGTGACTTCCTAGTTTATCTCTCCAGTCTGGTTGCCCAAACTTTCATATCTACTAGTGTATGGTTGCCTGATACATACAAATACAAGCCTAATACTGTTTCAACTTAATATGCCCCCCCAATCCCTGTGGCCTGAGAAAATAATTTGTCGCTTTCACCAAAAGGGGAAACATGGGGGAAGAAACAGTTTTATGATAGAAATGAAAGCATTCTGTGTTAGACCAGTGTCTTCAGGGTCATTGGTCATGTTGGACAAAAGTTCAAGAGATGGTTAGGGCTGGAGTTGAAGAGTTGAGGGAATGTTTCTGATTTGCACAGCAGCCCAGTTGTCAGAGATATGACTTTTGTTCTTCCACTGGCCATTTACTAGTGTGATCTTTTGAATTTAGACAAGAAGAAAAATGTATTTTTAGTGTGTTTATTTTTTTACTGTATTCTATTTTTGAAATAGTCTGTGTTGCTTGAGGGAGAAAATACACTGAGTGGCCAGATTATTATGATCTCTGAACACATAATAATCTGGCCACTCAGTGTATATCCTGTATAATAAAAGGCTAATATGCAAATTGTCCCCTCGACCAGGAGTTTGACCAGCAGGCAGGCCGGCCAACTGCCCATGTCCCCTTCCCCTGGCCCGGCTGGCTGGACCCCACCCATGCACGAATTCATGTACCGGGCCTCTAATATATATATATATATATACTGAGTGGCCAGATTATTATGTGTTCAGAGATCATAATAATCTGCCCACTCAGTGTATATTATAAATAGACTAGAGGCCCGGTGCACAAAATTTGTGCATGGGTGGGGTCCCTAGGCCTAGCTGGCAATCGCGGCCTATTGGGGCAGGGCTGGCCAGGGCCTGCTGGCTGCTGGATAAGGCCTGCTGGATGGGGGAAGGAACCACAGGAGGTTGGCTGGCTGTGGGAGGTTGGCTGTGGGAGTGCACTGACCACCAGGGGGCAGCTCCTGCATTCAGCATCTGCCCCCTGGTGGTCAGTGTGCATCATAGTGACTGGTCATTCCAGTTGTTCTGGTCATTCAGTTGTAATGGTTGCTTAGGCTTTTATATATATAGATTTGCCTATCCTATTTATATTATCGAAAGCATTTATATTATTTTAAAAGTATAATATTACTAAAAAGTAATTGTGCAATTAAAATAATCACTATCATTGCTGTAGGTATTGAAATATCAGTACTATTGAAAAGCTTACAATCTTAGAAATAACACCTATAAAGAAAATACTCTTATAAACAGAACAAGTCATAGTAGGTACTTCAGGCACTTTACAAGGTTCTATTTTATAGGAATAAATTTTATACCTAAATAATTATAACAAGTCAGGGGGCAATAGTCTTATATTACTTGAAGGATGTGAAATTTACTATTGTAAGTCAGTTTAACTAAAATATATTTTAAAATACTTCAATTAGAGACAAAAACTCTCTGATGATGCCAAATTTAGATATTCTCATGGTTCATTATAAAAATTAAATTGCTCTTTATTGGTTAGATTGATATTGAACATGATATTTAATTTGAAAATGTCAGGGGGAAATTTAGAAAATCAAACTTGTAAGGCATATATCCCATGTAATTCTAATTAGAGAATTGTTTTGTATCCTAATTATATTTGATGCAAAACAAAGAATATTAACAGTTTCCTGCATGAAAAAATTTAAGGTAAATAAAGAAATGAGAAATTTCTACATAGGTGAGCTTTTTTTTTTTTTTTTTTTTTTTAGAATAAAGCCAGGCCATTTTTTAAAAAAAATTTATTCGTTACCTATTGATATATAATAAATTACCCCAAATCTTTGGGGGTTCTTCTTGGATGATGGCTACAACAACTAATGACTATTCACTGTAAGAAAATCAACTTCTTTCTTTTTATTTTTGTGTCCTTCTTTTCCCTCTGCCTAGCCCATGCCCCCAGTGCAGCTTCCCCAGAATTGATTGTGTTTTATTTTAAAATGTTTTAATTAAAGCATAGTTATACAATATTATATTAGTTTTAGGTATACAACACAATGATTTGACATTTACATACCTGATGGTGTGGTCAACACATTGAGTTTAGTAATCATCTGTCTACATGAAAAGTTCTTACAATATTATTGACTATATTTCCTGAGCTGTACATTGCATCTCCATGGCATCTCTTATTTTCTTAAAAATTTTTTTCTTTATTGATTAAGGTATTACATATGTGTCCTTATCCCACCATTTCCCCTCCCCCCAACTCATGCCCTCCCCCCTCCCCCGCCCCGGTGTCTGTATCCGTTGATTAGGCTTATATGCATGCATACAAGTCCTTTGGTTGATCTTTCCCCCTTACTCCCACCCTCCCCTACCTACTCTCTGAGGTTGGACAGTCTGATTGATGCTTCTTTGTCTCTGGATCTGTTTTTGTTCATCAGTTTATGTTGTTCATTATATTCCACAAATGAGTGAGATCATTTGATATTTATCTTTCTCTGACTGGCTTATTTCACTTAGCATAATGCTCTATAGTTCCATCCATGCTGTTGCAAATGGTAAGAATTCTTTCTTTTTTACCGCAGCATAGTATTCCGTTGTGTAGATGTACCACAGTTTTTTAATCCACTCATCTGCTGATGGGCACTTAGGCTGTTTCCCAATCTTAGCTATGGTAAATTGTGCTGCTATAAACATAGGGGTGCATATATCCTTTTTTTCCCCCTCTTGAATGTTTTTATTTTATTTTTTTAAATAAATCTTTATTGTTCAGATTATTACAATTGTTCCTCTTTTGCCCCCCCATAGCTCCCCTCCACCCAGTTCCCACCCCACCCTCTGCCCTTACTGCCCCTCCCACTGTCTTCATCCATAGGTGTACGATTTTTGTCCAGTCTCTTCCTGCACGCCCACACCCCTTTCCCCCCGAGAATTGTCAGTCCACTCCCTTTCTATGCCCCTGATTCTATTATATTCACCAGTTTATTCTGTTCATCAGATTTTTTATTCACTTGATTTTTAGATTCACTTGTTGATAGATATGTATTTGTTGTTAATAATTTTTATGTTTACCTTTTTCTTCTTCTTCCTCTTGTTAAAGAATACCTTTCAGCATTTCATATAATACTGGTTTGGTGGTGGTGAACTCCTTTAGCTTTTTCTTATCTGTGAAGCTCTTTATCTGACCTTCAATTCTGAATGATAGCTTTGCTGGGTAGAGTAATCTTGGTTGTAGGTTCTTGCTATTCACCACTTTGAGTATTTTTTGCCCCTCCCGTCTGGTCTGCATAGTTTCTGTATAGAAATCAGCTGACAATCGTATGGTTGCTCCCTTGTAGGTAACTAACTGTTTTTCTCTTGCTGTTTGAATATTCTCTCTTTGACTTTTGCTCTTGGCATTTTAATTATAATGTGTTTTGGTGTGGTCCTCTTTGGATTCCTTTTGTTTGGGGTTCTGTGAGCTTCCTGGACTTGTAAGCCTATTTCTTTCACCAGGTGGGGGAAGTTTTCTGTCATTATTTCTTCAAATACGTTTCCAATATCTTGCTCTCTCTCTTCTTCTGGCACCCACATAATTCGGATGTTGGTACACTTGAAGTTGTCCCAGAGGCTCCTTACACTATCTTCATACTTTTGGATTATTTTTTCTTTTTGCTTTTCCAGTTGAGTGTTTTTTGCTTCTTTGTATTTCAAATCTTTGACTTGGTTCTTGCGACACTCTAGTCTGCTGTTGGATCTCTGTATATTATTCTTTATTTCAGTCAGTGTATGCTTAATTTCTAGTTGATCCTTTTTCATATCCTTGAGGGTCTCACTAAATTTATTGGCCTTTTCTAGAAAATTCTTGAAAAACCTTATAACTGTGGTTTTGAACTCTATATCCAGTCGTTTGCTTTCTTCCATTTCTTTCATTTGTGACCTGCTTCTTTGTCTCCGCATTTTAGCTACTTTCCTGAGTTGATAGAGTGGCTTTGTGTGCTAGTTGTCCTATAGGGCCCAGTGGCTCAGCCTCCCCAGTTACCTGAGGTAGACACTCCTGGTGCACCCCTTTGTGGGCTGGGTGCACAGTCTTGTTGTAGTTAAGCTTTGATTGTTGTTGGTATCACTGGGAGGGATTTACTTCCAGGCCAATTGGTTGTGAGGATCAGCTGTGTCTACGATGGGATAACTTCTGTGCTGGAGACACCCTTATGAGGCAAGACTCGCTTCAGTGGGGCTTTGGTGCTCACTGAGTCTGCCCCCTAAGTGTGTCACTTATGGATCTGAGGAGTTGTAATCTGGATGGTCCCACTCTGACCCTGGGTACACTGGCTCTTGGATCTCCAAGGAGGTGCTAATTTAGCCTCTGCCTGAGGCCACCAGCAGGAGCTACGGAGAAATCTGCAGATTCCTCTTCTTTGTTTGTGAAGCAATGCAAGCTGCTGTGGGGCCTTGGGCCTTCTTTTGGATATTCTGGGTCTCACTGACTCAGCTGCAGTTTGTTAGGTAATTTTAGATTTCAAAGGACCAGGCCATTGACGTGCAAAAGCCTCTGGGCTCAGCTTGGATGGGGCGGAGTCTCAGGGTGGAGCAAACAGCAATGGCCTTGTGGGGCAGGATCTCAGAGCGGAGCAAACAGCAATGGCTTCCCACCAGCCCTGCCCTAAGAGGCCCCTGGGTCTCAGTGTCCCACAGTAATCACTGCAAGCACCTCTGAGAGAAAGCTGCCCTCCATTTTCGTCCACTGCCAGATAGTCCAGTTTCTCCCCATATGAGTCTGGGTCCCCAGAGTCTCGCCCGGAACTGGAGTTCAGAGCATTTGGGAGCTTTTGTCTCCCTCCTGATTGAGAAAGCCAGCTGCGTACTCAGTTGCCAGCCCTCTCCACGCGCACACCTCTGTACCTCTGCCTTCCGCAGCTCCTGTGAGTCTCAGTGTGCTTTTCTCTTTCCTTCTAGTTGTAGAATTTCCACTCAGCCAGCCTTCCTGTGGCTCTGGATGATGTTCGTTTTGTCTTTTAGTTATAGTTTTGAAATTGTTGTGCGAGGCAGCAGTTCAGGTGTTTACCTATGCCGTCATCTTGGTTTCTCCCTTCCATATATCCTTTCTGATTGGTGTTTCTAGTTTCTTGGGATATATTCCTAGAAGTGGGATCACTGGGTCAAATGGGAGTTCCATATTTGGTTTTTTGAGGAAACTCCATACTGTTCTCCACAGTGGCTGCACCAGTCTGCATTCCCACCAGCAGTGCATGAGGGTTCCTTTTTCTCCGCATCCTCGCCAACACTTGTCATTTGTTGATTTGTTGATGATAGACATTCTGACAGGTATCAAATGGTACCTCATTGTCATTTTGATTTGCATCTCTCAGATAATTAGTGACTTTGAGCATGTTTTCATATGTCTCTTGGTCTTCTGTATGTCCTCTTTTGAAAAGCATCTATTTAGGTCCTTTGCCCATTTTTTGATTGGATTGCTTATCTTCCTTTTGTTAAGTTGTATGAGTTCCCTGTAAATGTTGGAGATTAAACCCTTATCGGTCATAACATTAGCAAATATGTTCTCCCATGCAGTGGGCTCTCTTGTTGTTTTGTTGATGGTTTCTTTTGTTGTAGAGAAGCTTTTTATTTCTTTTAATTAAATATTTTTTAAAGGAATGAGCCAATTAGGGTGCATTGAGCTTAGAAAAACCAAAACATTTGGATACCACTCTTGTGTGTGCTTTTTAAATGCTTCAACTTCCCCAAGTTTATGAGCCCAGAACAAACACAATTAAAGTCATTGGGGAAAAAAGCTTAAGGACTAATTTGAGATGCACACTTTTAATAAGTCAACATTTGTTACATCTAGCAAACTTGGCATATAGAGTTGTGGTCTTAAGGAGATAAAATGGGGAATGAGGAAATACGGGGATAGAGCAGCTTGTGACCAGTGACCTGTATAGGCATTATTCCCATCATTCTTGATACTGAGTCTGTGGTTTATATTTACAAAGTCTTGGCCACTTGGCTAACCCGAGAATCACCTGTGAAACCATGCACACTGTCTCTTTGGCTTTCTGATAGAATCCTCATTGTGTTTGTTTTCTGAGGACAACATGCCTTCCTCTCCCCTCTTTCTACTCCTTATAGGTTTTCAGATGATACTGAAGTTGCCTAGAAATGGTTTCTGTAGCTCTGAGCCAGCGACAAGGACTCTCAACTTTCTCTTGTGCAGTGTCTCTCTTGTTCCTTTTTAACGACTTCTCATTACTGGGGCTCTCCTGGCCACCCTGACATCTGCTTCAAGCTCCTGCGTCCTGTCTCAGGAGGGAAACTGGGAATTGGGATTTGTAAAGTGGTGCTTTTCATTGAAGTAAGCATTCCTTTGCGGCTTTCCTATACAGTCTTATCTGTCTCCGAACATGTGATCTGCGTGGTAGATGTAAACAAATGAGTTGAAGGATCTGCAATTTCTTCTCTCTGGATCATCAGGTAATCTCTAGTTGGCTGGCAAATTCGCAGATTTCTACAGAGCTGGCCCGTCAGTGGAAAGGAAGAGGTGAGTTCCAGGTTACGGCTGGCTGGAAGCCTGTAGTGGGCCAACTGTGACAGTACATGTTGGAAATGCATAATGTAAGAGAAGCACATTCTCCACTCCGGGTTGTGCTTTTATTGAATTGCCATTTGCTGCTCCCACTGCCCCTGTCCTACTTCTGTTTAAAGCTCCATTTCTGAAGGAGTGTCCTTCCTCTCACTTGTCACAGAGAGCAATGGGCAAACATCATTTAAAAAAACTGGGAAATAAAAATGCCTTTAACTGAGAGGGCTAATCAGCAAGGATCCAAGATTTCAAATCTTAGATGCTTGGACCCTGAAGATGGAAAATCTTAACCCTTAGTGTTGCTTCAGGTTTCAAGTAGGGAGCGCGTGTCCATAAAATGGAGCGGAGGCCACTGCAGAGAGCGAAGGGTTAAAGTGACATGCCTGGAATTGGCCAGTGTACACGGCGTGGGGCTCGTCCCATCTCAGAAAGGGAGTCCATCGCCAGGTCTCTCCCCCACCACCCCTTCTCCCTGTCCTGTGGCTTTCTGTGCTTAATTGTAAATTATTCTTCCTTGTCCCGTTTTCCATTTTCCTTGTGTCAGTGAAGCGATTCAGAAAGTGCTGGGACTGCGTTCCCACTGGAAGAAGCAAGCCGCGCCCAGGGCGGCGAAGGCCGCTCACGCCCGGCTCGGGAGCCGGTGATACTTATGAAGCTTGTTAACTTCAAATCTTCCCCGTTTTACACTTTTTGTGATACATTTTACAGAAACCCACCCTGGGGAGAGAAGGGCCAGTTGCCTCTTTATTACACTGTAGAAGAGCCACATTAGCGTTCCAGTCTATATATTATGAAATTAAGTGGATACCCTTGGGGTTAATTCCTTGTTGTAATTGTAATGAAAAGAAACAATTTCTAATCCTCCATTTAAGATCTATAACTATTAAAATCCACTAGTCTTCGTGACTCCTGGGGCCAGTGGAGTGCTTTAGTGTGTATGAAAAAGGGCACTCCTACAGTGTCCAATATCCGTAATTTAAAAAATAACAACCTCCAAGTGGGAAAACTAACAAATGAGTTTTCCATTTAGCCCCTCCCTGCTGTTTACCCGTGGTGTGTGATATTCATCAACAGTGTGAAATGATATGCATGTAAAAATGAGGGGCCTGGGTTCTAGGATTTCGGCTGGACCAGAGAAGGGAAAAGGTCCAGCATGATGCTCTACAGGATGAGATCTCGAATGAATCATCAGAAAGGACGGAGCTGGGAGAATTGGGAGAAAGGGCCCTGTTTATCCGAGGAAACCAGCACCTTTGCTTGCTCCCCCGCTGTCCCCAGAGATTCCTCTGCCCATCTGAGAGCGGTTTCAACACAGGCTTTCAACGGCAAATGGTTTCAACTGCAAATGGATACATGTTTTGCTTTATTATATTTAGGCTGCTATAATTCAGTTTATAGTTAGCGGCCCAAAATGTACCTTCTGCCTATGACATCTGATTTAATTTTTTTTATTACAGCTATTATAGCCATTAAAACACCAAATTTACTAGTGTATTATCATCTGACACAGTGTAAATCACTGGTTGGTACATGCACAAGGGGTGATGACAATAATTTAAAATAAAAGAAAGGGACGTTTCAGTTCATAATAGAGTTTGTATATAAAAAGAAGGAGACTCTGTGAGGCTCCTACGGTTTCTAGTGGGAGTTCTTTTTAATAAATGTGTTTGTTCAGTTGTGGTTGACACAATCACAGCTCTTTTTCTCTCCTTTCACTCATCTTGTACCAATGGCTTCAGAAGGAAGAAAAAGCAAGTTGCATGCTTGACAGCAAAAGAGCAAACTAAGAAATAATTGTATTTAAAAAGTTTTATTCTATTGTCTCAAGAAATGTGATGGAACGTTCTACTTAGAGATCTTGTTTTGATAATATATTGTGTTGTATGTCACAACGCATTGGATCACATTTCTATTTTGGGTGAATATGCCTGTTACTTCATGCGACACAGCTCCCGGTGACTTGTGAGGTGTCTCAGAATGCTCAGGAAAAGTCATTACCCCTCTGCTGTTCGCATGCCATTTGCAAATCTCACCATTCCCAAATTTGTCTCTTCTGCAGTCATTACAGAGTGCCAGTAGAGGGCTGGTAATGGCCCATCATGTCTAGGTCACTGGCTTGTATCCGAACCAGGCAGGTGGTCTGAGTGAAATTAGTGGTCCTGTCTCAATCCAGTTCCCAGCGTCCTCCAGACCACTCAATCACAGCATTTTGCCGGCCTCAGCACTGAGCTGCTCACTTGTCCCTAATTGGCCATTTTGGAGAGAAGCTTTTGAGAATCTCTCACATGAATATTACAACAAAAGGAGAACTGCTTTGCAGTGAAGTCTACCTGGGAGTATCTAACCCTTGATGTGATAGATTATGGTTTTTATTTTTATTTTTAAACTGTTTTAGACTTACACAAATTTGCAAACACTGTACTAGAAGTTAACATATACTTTCACCCAGCTTTTCCTAATATTAAAACATATATAACCATAGTACAATGATCACAAGCAGGAAGTTCAAAGTGGTATAAAATCCTTAAATTAATTCCAGTTTATTTAAATGTCCTCAAATTCAAGATTATTTAAATGTCATTTTTTTTTTTCTTTTTCAGGATTCCATCTCAGAATCTACATTGCATTTACTTGTTATGTCTTTTTAGTCTCTTGCAGCCTGCAACAGATTCTCAGTTTTGTCTTTTAATACCTTGATATTTTTTCCAGGGTACTGGTCAGTTATTTCATGGAGTGTCTCTGAACTGGGCTTGTCTGTTGTTTTATCATCATCAGATGAAGGTCATGCATTTTTGGCAAAAATATCACAAATGTGATGTGTGTTATATGAACAGTACACAATGTAGATAAGTCTTATTAGTGATTAGTGGCCTGGTGCACAAAATTCGTGAATGGGGGCGGGAGTGTCCTTAGCCCAGCCTGCACCCTCTCCAATCTGGGACCCCTTGGGGGATGTCTGACTGGCAGTTTAGGGATCGGGTTTAAATGGGCAGTCAGACATCCCTCTCACAATCCAGGACTGCTGGCTCCTAACTGCTCACCTGCCTGCCTATCTGATCACTCCCTAACCACTCCCCTGTCAGCCTGATTGATGCCTAACTTCTCTCCTACTGGCCCAATCTCCCCCAACGCCCTCCCCTGCTGGCCTGGTTACCCTCAACTTCCCTCCCCTGCTGGCCTGGTCCCCCCCAACTGCCCTCCCCTGCAAACCTGGTCACCCCTAACTGCCCCACCCCTGCCAGCCGGGTCACCCCTAACTGCCCTCCCCTGCTGGCCATCTTGTGTTGACCATCTTGTGGTGGCCATCTTGTAGCGGCCATCTTGTGATGGTGTGGGGGCAGCCATCTTGTGCGTGGCCATCTTGTGGTGGCCATCTTGTGATGACGTGGGAGCGGCCATCTTGTGATGACATCACGTGATGCCACCTAGGCTTTTATTATATAGGATGATGTTGACCATGATCACTTGGTTAAGAATGTGTCTGCTGGGTTTCTCCATGATAAAGTTACCATTTTTCTTGATACAGTAATTTTAACATTCAAAAGTTTAAGGTCTTTTCAAGGAGGTATGTATTTGTGTGTGTATGTCAAGGAAGAACCACCCTTCTCTCAGTTTTGCATTTAAATAAGCCTAACAGTTTTTCTACAACCTGCATTTTGCAACCAGTTAGTATAGGAGAATCTCAAATACTTGATGTAAAATCATCCTTGGTGATCCTATGACAAGAACTGTGATACTGTAGCATGAGAACAATGCAAGCTTGTGGCCTGCACTTGGAGGTAAGGAATCTGACCCTGTTCAGTGCCAGATGTTGGCATTAGTTACTGGGCCAGGAAGATGAAGTATAATTTGAGCTGTATCCCTGAGATCACTTGTTTATTTCACTAATATGTATAATTTTTTTTGGTATGTGTCTGTCTCTGCCACTATACTGTAGCCCCAGGAGGCTGTGAATTATAAACCAATATGGTTCATAACTGTGTTATTTTCCATATGCAAGCTCCCTTAATCATGTAACATAATATATTCACAGGTTCCAGGAAATAGGGTGTAAACATCTTGGAGACCTACCACATTTGCTGAGGGCCTGAATGAGACTAACGTTGTTAGTAGGAAACCAACATTTTATGCGTCATAGATATATTACCAGGAGACAGAGACCTCTTTCTACTGTTTGTTTGTTTGTTTTTTTTAAGGTTCATTACATGTTAGGTGCTTGTACTTGGTATTTTGCATAAAAATGTAAGATTGATTATATTCTCTCTATTTTTCACATGTGGAAATTAAGGTATCAGAGGGCTTAGTAATTTACATAGCTAATAGATGGCAGAGGTAGAATTTTATTCTTTAGTTCTTTAGTAAAATTTTAATTTACTACTTATGGCAAAGAAAGCAGTTAGGATGGTAAAGTTCCCTGTAGTTCTCTCCCTATCTATCTATTATCTATCATATATCTCTATTATATGCTTTTCTATTAAACAATAGCCTTTGAAGTCTTGGAATGAAAATCAGAACTGAAAAGTGAAAATAACCATGAATAGATCAAATGGACTATAAATTGGGAATGTAAAATAAATCAAATAATTTTATTAATATTTAAAAATAAAAAAATATGGATACAATAAAAACACTAAATTTTCCTTCTAGGAGTTGTAAAGTTTTCAACAGTCATGTTGGCCTTTTTAAATTACACAGGTCACGTTGGAACTATAATAGATCTGGAATTGAATTAGTAAAGGAGGTTCATTATGAAATTAATATTGCAGTTGATGATTGCTGGATCAAGGGTACAAAATATTCTGAGAGATCATAAACTCAGAGTAAGTTATAACCACATTAAAACTGTATCAAGTTGTTATGGAAACTCAGAAATACTCCCAAAGAAGGTTTTGACCATAGGGCAGTGATGGGCAACCTTTTGAGCTTGGTGTGTCAAACTTCGCCAAAAAACTGAGCATAACTTGGGTAGTGTGTCACTTTGAGGAAAAAACATTATTTCGCAAATGTTTCATCCTCAGGAGCAGCAAATGTTTCATCCTCGGCATGCGGCTGCCTCAGCGGCCACGTGTTATCAGAAATTGCTACGTGTGTCAGTGCTGACACGCGTGTCATAGGTTCGCCATCACTGCCATAGGGCCATGCAATTATTATGATAAGTTATATTTATCAGGATAAGAAAACATTTTCTTTCTTTTGGACTAAGGCACTGGACATTAAGGCTTCCCCCCTAGTGTTTCCTGTTTTTGCTGGGGTGTGTATTCTTTGTCTACGTGACACTATTAACATCCTCAAAGGCCAGCAATCAGTGAAATCCATCTAACCACTGGACAAAGATGCTTCTGAGATTAGCTAACAGATTAGGTGTCAGATCATTCCTGCCTCTGATATTCTGCCAGCTCCATTGTATAGGAAACTTTAGATATCAAAAGGCTGCCTTCCATTTGTGGTTCCTTTATTCAGGGCATAATATTTCTGACATGTACTTCAGCTATTAGAAATTTCAGTTTCCAAATACTAAGGATACAACATTTGCCTGCAGTTTTTCTAATTGCTTCTTATTTCTCTGAGTTTTTTTTTTAAGTCTTCAGAACTTAAATAAAACTTTTGATAAATATACCTTACATTGAAGTTTAAACATTACTTATGATTATTCCTTTCCTCCTTTTCAGGTGTACATTCTTAATATAGAAGACAATTATTGCTTATGGAGTTTGTAAGCCTGAGCCTAATTTAGGATTCCTTGAGCCCGGTCAAGGAGTCAATGAAAATAATGTCTTACTTAGAGCTTGTGACCTGTGATCATCTTGAACAGCTATATATATGTCGGGAATAACACATATTAATCCAAACAGAATTACTCCTTCCAGCCACTCTTGAATAGTTTAATTCCTCTTCTTGATGGTCATCCACTTATCTCAGAACTGCTACTGTCTAAGCTACTTTCTGTAGATTTATAGATAATTCAAGAGGATAAGAAGCTCAGAAACTGACACGAGCCTCATATATAAGTTCCCTAAATATGCTCATGATGTGGAACAAAAGAAGCTCAGAGATATAAATTGAGAAATTGGGAACTTTTCGATTTGTATTATAATCTCTGTAAGAGTTTATAAATTAGAACATATCTTTTGAACTTGTCTCTGACACAGCTTGTTTGACCTTTAAATTGACTAATTCATTCAATAAAACCAAGTTTTATTGTTTGATGATTATGTTTCTCTAAACTGCTTGACTTAGTCAAACAACATTATATCTATTTACATGCAGACACTGCCCAACAAGTCTATAAAATTAAGATAGCCAAACCCCTCTCCTATGCAAACGTGTCTGTATTTGTCAGGTATCACCGGAGAAACAGAACAAGAAATACATAGTATAAGAAATTCACTCAGACAATGATGGATGCTGGCAAGTCCCAAGATCTGCAGGGTGAGCTCGTGAGCCAGAGACTCAGGAGAGCCAGTGGTGTACTAGTAGTTCCAGTCTCCAGGCTGGAGGCTTGAGACCCAGAAAATGCTGATGTTTTAGTTTGAGTCTAAAGGCAAAAAAAAAAAAAGGAAAGAAAAAAGCCAATGTTCTAGTTCAAAGGCCATCAGGCAGGAAGAATATTGCTACTTACAGAAAGGTTAGCATTTTGTTGTATTCAAGCCTTCTACTGATTGGATGAGGCCCACCCACATTGTGGAGAGCAATGTGCTTTACTCAGTTTTCCTATTTAAATGTTTAATCTCATCCAAAAACAGCTTCACAGACACATCCAGGATTATGTATGACCAATTATCTGGGCACTCTGTGGCCCAGTCAAGTTGACAAATAAAAATTATTCAATACAGTGTACAAAGGGCAGAGTATTTTAAAGTGTTTGAGAACACTACATTTTACCAATTATGGACTCAATCCCAATAGACTGTTCAGGGTACATTTTCCCCCCACTTAAAACATTAAAATGCTTGATAGAGTTCAGTAATTGATGGGACAATGAATGGCAAGATATTTGCTTCCTCATTCTACACGAATCTCAGACTAACACAGGCTTTGCTCTGCTTTATGAAAACCCAGAGGCTACAGCCAGTGATATTTCTTAATTTCTAATTCTTCCTAGTTTCTGTATTCTTGATAAGCCATGCTTGCATGGTAACTCTCTGCTGTTTAAAAGTCTCTTGTGTCCACTTGTGAAGGATGCCCTCAGCATATTCTTTGCAGTCACCGGGGAAGTCACATGGCCTCTGGCTGTGACTCCATCAGGTCATGTTGCTGGCTCATTGTCGTTCTATTGGCATCTGAGGAGAGGACACCATGGATCCTGAATCTAAATGCTGCAGAAATGATGATTAGAGGGAGAAGTGTCAGTGAGTCATTGTAGAAAAAGATTTTCCTGTAAGTAATAAAGAGAAGTGTGTTGTTGAAGATTATAAACCCAAGCACAGCATCAGACCCAACCCTTTAAAGTGAACTTGAGAGTTTTCAAAAGCAGAGATGAGCTCAGTGGGATTCCTAGGTTATGCATTCAATTTTAAATGGATTTTTATGAAGAAAAAATAACATTTGGTTATTTTAAAGAGTTTAGGTGCTAAGAAAAATACATTTTATTTGTAAATGCTTAAACTTTTGAATATTTTTCAGAATATTTTTAACATATTTTATTCCTCTTAACCCTTGTTCATTAACTTATCTTCTTCCTTTATTTTAGAGCCTTAAAAAAAACCATATTCCCACAACCCCGCCATCCAAACACAGTTTATTTCTCCTTATGATTCAATTAAGTTATTTGTATAATGCATGGTTCTGTATAACCGTACTAAAAATTATATAGATATATATATATTAAGATATCAATTCTTTATCTGGCCTCATTGAAAGTGTTCCTTTTTCTTCCTTTGGGAAAAATTTTCCATTCCATTTTCAATCTTTATCCAATATCAGACATGATGATATGGTAAAACTAGTTTTGTAATAAGCAAGCAGTTCCTCAGTTTTTTCCATGACTTCAAGTAAATATTAGGTGATGAATTGACTGGAATAGAGGCAACCAAAGTATTTTGCAAGATATTCACATGAAGTTTATGAGTGAAACAGTGATATTCTTATAAAATATTATATACATGTATGTGTATATAAAATATATTTTAAAAACATACTTTTGTGGAAAATCTGTCATATGCTATAGTACCTTTTGATTTGGCCTTTAGGATGAGCTATTTTCATAAAAGTTTAAGTCTTTTAAAATAGTCTTTTGGCCCTGCCAGTGCTGCTCAGTGGTTGAGTGTAGACCCATGAACCAGGAGGTCAGGGTTTGATTCCTGCTCAGAGCAAATGACTGGGTTGTGGGATATCCAGGAGGCAGACAATCAATGATTCTCTCTCATCATTGATGTTTCTCTCTTTCCTTCTCCTTTCATCTCTCTAAAATATTCAAAATAGTCTTTTGAAAAGATTATGGCAGACCCTGTATTCTATTTTTAAGACAGTGCCATTTGCATGACAGTGATTAAACTCCCCAGGCCTAGTGATGTTGTATGCTCAGTGAAGATAGAGAAGTATGTTAATGGATCTAAATGAGCAAGTGCATTTTAAATAAAGCAAATTTTGATTTTGGAACTGGGTGCCATAAGACGTCACTGAAGGTGAAAACATATGGCCATGACTGGCGTCTGGTTAAGGGCCCTGAAGTTTTAAAATCCTAATGCTTCCTGCATAAACTGAGCTCTGAGAGGGGAAATGAAGGAATTATCCTTTTTAGATACCCTGGAGTACTGCACTATCAAGTGCATTATGGTGGTTTTATACCTCCTCGAGAGGATCATTAGTCTATTTCTCTACAACAATTTTTATGTTTTTTAATGTACATCAGTGTGGAAGGAATATCTAACTAACCTATTTATAAGAATCATAAAGATTGTTTTTCCTCTTAAAATCATGTTATAAAAACCAATCTTCCCACTGCTTTATTGTTGGATGTGTTTTCAAGATTTTTATTTTTTATTTTTGTGAAACATTTATTTTCTCTTAAAAAAACACACAAAACAACACAGCCATTTTACTGGTCCTCTCTTTTTAAAGGAAAAAGAACCAAGGTTAAGAGTGCTTTGAAAAGAGAGCAACTTCCTGACTTGTCTCCAGACATAGTGAATTTAACCCCAAATCTACTTGCAAAATCCAGTACCAACTACGACAGAAACAGGTCTTCCTATTCTTAACTGAAGATCAATCTCCATAGTTACAAAATGAGAGAATTATACTAAAAATGTTTAAAAGTTCTAACTTGGCAGTAAGCCAATCATAAAAGACTCATTCCTATTACTAGTCCAATTCTGCCAAAAATGCTTATTTTCTTCCCATAATATAAGCACATTGTGATAAATACACATACTGAAGAATTAGCTTTCTGATGTGAATTTTTGAGAGTTGCTGTGTTATCAAGTGACAGATAATGTGTGCATATATGTGAATCTGCCAGGATGGCCAAGCTATTCTATAGTAACAAACAAATTCTCAAATTCTCAGTGGCTGAATACATCAAAATTTATTTCTCCCCTAATGCAGGGCTACAGGAAACTCTGTTCATTGTAGTCACTCAGCAATCCAGGTTATGGTGATTCTATCTCGACCTTGTTTCCACTACCATTGTGGTAGGAGGAAGGGATTGCAGTGAATCTAACACTAGCTATCACATCTTGTGCCTGAAAGTGATGTATTTTCCTTCCTCACATTTCACTGGACAGGGCAAGTAATAAGATTATGCCTAACTTCAAAGGAAACAGGAGAACAAGAAATATGGTGAACAGGACTAATGACTCTGGTAGCATAATATCTTTATATGTGTATGTGTGAGCATGAATCTGATAGAAAATAAGATGGCTTAGGTAAGATGGAGCTCCAGTTATGACAGTTATGACAAAAGCAAGCTGAAGATAAATTCCATGGGTTGTAGAGATTAAACATTTTAGAACAGTTTTAGATTTACAGAAAAATTGGGACGCTATTAAAGTGTTCTAATATAGCCCATACCCAATTTCCCCTATTATTACATTTTAGGTTGATATGGTAATTAGTGATTGAATATTAATACATTATTAACTACTAGAGGCCCATTGCACGAAGAGATTCGTGCAATAGGCCTTCCTTCCCTTGGCTTCCAGCACCGGTTTTCCTCCTGCACCTGGGACCCAGGCCTTCGCTCTGGCCAGAGTCTACCATCTTTGTCTTCACTGCAGACTCCGGAGTCTGCAGTCTTGTCTTTGCTGCGGCACTCTGCTCCTGTAGATCCCTTCACCTCCCCACCCTCCCTCTCATAGCAGGAGTCCTGCCCCACCTGGCCACTCAGCACCTGGAGCAGCTGGGCGGCCGCTATCTTTGGCCTTCTAATTTACATACTCACTCTGATTGGCTGTGGGCATAGCGGAGGTACAGTCAATTTACATGTTTGTCAATTATTAGGTAAGATAGTCCATACTTTATTCAGATTTCCTTAGATTTTGCCTAATGTCCTTTTTATGTTTCAGAATTCCGTCGAGGATGCCACATCACAATCAGTCACGATGTCTCTCCTTCGGCTCCTCTTGGTGGTGGCCATTTCTCACATTTTCCTTATTTTGATGACCTGGACAGTTTTAAGGAGTACTGATCAGATATTTTGCAAAATGCTCCTCAATAGGACTTTTGTCAGGTATTTTCTAATGATTAGATTGGGGTTATGGGCTTTTGGGAGGAAGATTATAGAGGTAAAGTAGCATTTCATCACGTGATATGAAGGGTTTGTGCTATCAACATGATTTACACTGTTAATGTTGACCTTGATCACCTGGCTCAGGTACTGTTTACAAGCTTTTACACTGTAAAGCTGCTCTTTTCACCCTTCCACACTGTACTTTTGGATGGAAGTCACTATGATCGATCCATACTTACAGAGTGGGAAGCTACGCTCCATTCTCTTGACGGTGGTGTAGCTACACAAATTAGTTGGAATTCTTCTACATGAAGATTTGTGTCTTCTCCCACACTTGTTGTTTGTTTGTTTAATTATTTATTCAATCATTTTTTCATTACTATGGACTAGTGGATATTTATTTTATATTTTCTGTTATAATCCAATATTACTTTTTTAATTAAAAAATTTATAGTTGACCATTTAATAAGTTTGAAGTGCACAGGTCAACTTATATGCAGATTTAGAAAATCAACTGTATTTTCACATTCCTAACTGAAATTTCCCCAATTGCCAATTCCCAACTGTGGATAAAAAATGCTGTTTTCTAACTTTGTAAAGTATATAATTGTCCAACCACTATGCAGTACACTGAAATTAATACAAAATAATATTGAGTGTAATCTGTAATAGAAAAAAAATGCTGTTTTCTATTGGGGTTGGTTGAATCTGTGGGTAAAGAATCACCTATGTGCTGACGGTTGAGTTAAAAGTTATAGGCGCATTTTCTGCTGTGCAGGCTGCATGCCCCTAACCCCAGCATTGTTCAAGGGTCAAATGTATTTCTGCTCTTTGTTTTACTGCTGCCTCTTTCCTGGTCCTGTTGAACCATATCATCTGGGGAAGTAAAACTTAGAGCGGCTGCAGCCTCCTTGCAAACAATGATGTGATTTGCTGAGCTGGAGGATGAGGCCAAGTCTGTAGGAGGATGGTAAAATCTGGATCTTTTCTTTCTTCTTTCTTTCTTTCTTTCTTTCTTTCTTTCTTTCTTTCTTTCTTTCTTTCTTTCTTTCTTCCTTCCTTCCTTCCTTCCTTCCTTCCTTCCTTCCTTCCTTCCTTCCTTCCTTTCTTTCTTTCTTTCTTTCTTTCTTTCTTTCTTTCTTTCTTTCTTTCTTTCTTTCTTTCTTTTTTGGCTACTTAAAGTTTTTGTTGTCGTTGCTCAAATTGCTCTATCATTGACCACTGAAAGCTCCCGTGTCCCCTATCATCAATTTTAAAAAAGCATTTCCTTACTTTCTGGAATGACTGTAGAGACACATTTTTAGAAAGGTGAGTTAGCAGTCCAAATTTTACATCTGCTAAAATAACTTCCATAATTGCAATTATCATATTTTGCTGCCTGGTCCCCAAAGGGAAAGGATGAACAGTGAGGAAAGAGCTAGATTGCTAGAATGGTTGTTTCTGTCCTATAGAGACTACGTTCTAGCAGTGATATCGTAGGAATAACAACCAAATGGGGCTCTTCCACTTTTAGAATGTTTCCAGGAAAAGGGACCCTAACCTATATTAAGACATTGAGTGAATTGATTACTTTTTTTTTCTAATGAGACTGGAGTGATATACTTTTTATTTTAGCTTCTGTATAGGGCACATCAGAAAGTCACTATATTGTGCATAATGATGACAGTACTTTTTATATTTGCTCTGGAGGGCTAAGGCATTCTAAAAATCATTCCACCATCTTTTGTCATATAATACTAGTAGAGCGCAATCTCTTGCTTGCTTTGTTACAAAGAAACTAATTGCTAAAGCTGTGCATATAGATGAAAGACGCTTTATCAGGCATTTCCTTACTTTCTGGAATGATTGTAGAGATGAATATACTTCAACTGTGATTTGGTCTTGTTGCCATAGCATGGGCTGCCACTGTCGGCTTGGGTCATAAAGCCTTTGGCTAACTGGTAGACAGTAATCGCCATCAATCTGGGCTGGGAGTTTTAATAGTCAGTTCAGGCCTGGAGAGCTCCAACTTGCTCTCTATCTGCCAGCAGGTCTCCTTAGGCAAGGGAATATCGCTGCTATTGGAACACATAATTTCTCATGCAAAAATATTAGAAGGGGCATGAGATAAAGTGATGTTTATTTGAACTGAGAGAAGGGATATTGAATGAAAACAGTGAGGAATGGTGGGAAACAGTGGGGTGTCTTGTTTACAGGCAAAAATAGTTCAGAACTACTTCACGCTGGAGAGCGCTCTTGGAATTGGATGAGAAGAGACAAGAGCTAGGAATAGACTCTTAGGCCGGCAAACAAACGTTTCTTGGAGAGATTGATTCCTCCATTCGAGCTGTAGAAAAGTGAAGGGAATGTGACAGAATGGCACTGTCATTAGGTTTCCTCCATAGCTGAATCCCACATCATTAAGGGACTGGGAATAGAACAGCATTTAAAATTGGTTGCTAAATTGTGCTCACAGCCAACACAGGGAACAAAGGTTTTGGGCAAATGTGTTCTCGGCGGCATATGTTGCCTTGTAAGAGGGTTGATGTTTTCCACACCTGATAAAAATTCTCTGTGACCACCTGTGCCATATGCCATTTCCAATCCCCTCAGCTCTAGGACCCCTTCAGCCAGTACAAAAGATCTCTTTACTACCATTAAAATTCAAAAGACTTGAAAAGCCTCCAGGAGGCACTGTAGAGAATCTGCGGTTAGAATTAAATACCTTTTAGTTGAGGAGAATCAGGTTCACACTGGTCTCTGAACTTGGAAATCTTAGCATTTTCCCCCTGGGAGATGGGGTGTTGAAATCAGATTGCTGAAGCTGTGTTACATGAATGAGAGCTTAAAAAAAGATTAAAGAAGTTTAAGGCAAAGTTCAGATATCTCTTTACTATCTTCCTCAGCACATTGACACAAAGGATTAAATGCAGTTTAACAGAAAAGTAGAAAAATGATTTTAATAGAATACAGTCAGAATTTGGAAACTCAAGGATTGTTATCTATATTCCTAAAAGCAGAATATCCTAAAATAAAATTGAGAAGTCATTGAGGTTGTGTTTGTCTATAATGACTTTCAGAAAAATCCCTATTCATTTTGACCTGAGAGGAGTTAGGGGGAAAAAAAACAACAGAAAACTCTCCTAGGAACCAGTATTTTGTTTCATTTTCTTCCTGACTCACAATCACACCTGATATATTAACATCTACCAATGGGCTGATATTGTTAAAGACTCTGAGCTGTACTCAAAGTATTATTTATAATAAAAACCCTCTATCAAAAAAATAATCTTGATACTAGTATACTGGGCTGAAAAAAATTAACAAAATAAAACTAGTGAAGTTAAAACCTTTAATACCTTATATTTGTATAATCAAGAATTTAAATAAATTTGCTTTCCTCATACTTACCTTTAAAGATTAAATTAAGAGTAAATGACACTTTAGGACATTGTACTTTGACACTACTTGGTAAAGGGAAAAAGGCCCTCCAAGTACCTAACTTGAAAAGCTCCATGCGATTCTGAGAAATGTACTGTTTGAATACTTCAACTTACAGTGTCTTTTCAGTATCCAATTAGCATAATTTGACACAATTATAGGTATAAACATTTTATAGGCACTTGGTAGCAGGAGTGTCAAAAAAGTGTTGATCTCCATCCACTTATATTGGCAACACTCACCCAGTTCTAGCACGACACTTGAATGAGCAGTGAAATGTGTTCCCTACTATTAATAAAATTCAAAGCGTACTTCATCTTGACACCATATCACAAGTTTGACACTGTGGTTCCTTTCTGTGGGATTTTGAGTCATGGAGACATCCCCTTGCTACATCCCCATCTCAACTAGATGATAATTTGATGCAGACTATTTCAATACATGCCAATATGTATATCTCCCCTGCAACATGGAGGCATATCCACAGAGAAAAGAAGGTATAACTGACAGGTCAACATCATTTTTTTGAGATGGTACCTTAGTGGTTTAAAAAAAAATACTTAAGTATGACTTACTTTTACCAATTCTTCTTTTCTCATGCTTTATCAATAAGACTTTTGTGAATATAAATGTCACAAAAACAAATAAATTATTTTTAAATGTCCTAATAAAATTCTATTTGTAATGAATTACTTAAAAAATTTCAATCATGGAAGAGGTAATTTAAACAGATGTAAATCATTTTCAAATCAAATAGCATGGAGATTTATTGAAATCAGCAGCTTCATAAAGGGTTTGGTTTAATTTGTTGTTTTCTAAACAGCCAGACCTTTTTATTACCTAAATACTTGAAGATGAAAATAAATGAATGATAAGTACAAGATGTATGAGAGAAAGAAGCTCAATTAAAAGGAAAAAGGGGGTAAAAATTCTGAGATGTGATATTTCTTCAGCCTTATTTTCCCTCATTGATAATCATTTCAGTTTTCCCAAAATAGAGATAAAGCCCATTTGACTTAGCACCATTTTACCTGTGATTTAACAGCTCTTATGAAAATTTATGTCTAATAAAAGTAATCTGATTCCATTCTTTCCTTTCTGCTCTCGGCCGAGTGGCTGCCTTCAAAACCCGGGAAGGTGGTGATGGTCCTGGCTGGATGTTACTCTGGATGCAAAGCCGTCATCATGAAGAACATTGAGGATGGCACCTCAGATTGCCCCTACAGCCATGATCTGGTGGCTGGAATTGACCACAATCCCTGAAAAGTGACAGCTGCCATGGGCAAGAAGAAAATTGCCAAGAGGTCAAAGATCAAGTCTTTTGTGAAAGTTTATAACTACAATCACCTCATGCCCACAAGGTACTCTGTGGATATCCCCTTGGATAAAACTGTCATGAACAAGGACATCTTCAGGGTCCCTGCTCTAAAATGCAAGGCCAAGGTCAAGTTTGAAGAGAAGTACAAGACCAGCAAGAACAAATGGTTCTTCCAGAATCTGCGGTTTTAGATCTGTTTTGTTTCAGTTATTAAAATTTAAACAAAAAAATCTGATTAATCTTAATACTATTGAAAATAGAAAACAAGCTGATATCAGTTAATATAAGTAATTCTATTTTTTAAATGGCTGTTTTGATATTTGTAATTATTTTTAGAAATTGATTTTTAGAGACATTCTTTTAAACCTCTGTACAATCAAATGTGTTAGAACTAGTGTATTTTTTAAAAAATTTAAATTTATATTACTCAGTTTGAATGAAAGCATTATCGTTGGGATTATTTTTATTTAGTACCTCCAAAAGTAAGAGGGGTGCCCACACTGGTTTGGCTCAGTGGATCGAGTGTTGGCTCGCAGACTGAAGGGTTCCGGGTTTGATTCCAATCAAGGGCATGTACCTTGGTTGCAGGCTAGATCCCCAGTAGGGGTTGTGCGGGGGAGGCAGCTGACCAATGTTTCTCTCTCATCGCTATTTCTAGCTCTCTATCCCTCTCCCTTCCTCTCTGTAAAAATCAATAAAATATATTTAAAAAAATAAATAAAAGTAAGAGGAGTGAAATAATATCAATATTATTTCCTCCCATCAATATGGTAATGCACAGTTTTTGAAGTATTAAGACCTATTAATATCAGTTGATATTTATGGTAACAGAAGTAGGGAGAAGTTCTCAGAGTAAGGGAAAATAGTTTTCAATAATTAGAAACTGAAATATGCCCTTGAAAGTCTGACCTTATTATTGAATGATATTACATATTTTATGTACCTCCTAAGGTCAGAACCATTATCATCCCCATTTTACAAATGAAAAAGTGAGGCTGAGTAGTTGGGTAATTTGATCAAGCTCAGGAGGTGGTGAGTGTCAGAGTCTGAATTTGAACCCAAGTCTCTTTGATAACAGAGTTTAAGATTTCAACCTCTACTCCAACCTGTTTCTTTTGAGAGCAGCTCACCCAACTCTTTTTTTAAAAGTCTTTATATTTTTATAGCAGTTTTAGGTTTACAATAAAATTGAAAGAAAGGTACAGTGGTTTCCCTGTGCCATTACATATTCAGAGCCTCCCCCATTAACAACATCACTCACAAGAATTTTGTACCAAGAACGAACCTACATTGGCTCATCATAATCACCCAATGTCCACAATTTACCTTAGGATTTACTCTTAGACGTGTACATTCTGTGGGTTTGAGAAAATATATAATGGCATTTATCCATTATTATAACACTAGAGGCCTGGTGCATGAAAATTCGTGCACTTGAGGGGGGTGTCCCTCAGTCTGGCCTGCGCTTTTTCACAGTCCGGGAGCCCTCAGGGGATGTCTGACTGATGGCTTAGGCCCGTTCCCCACAGGGAGTGGGCCTAAGCCTCAGTCTGGCCTCCCTCTGCAGGAGGCAACTGGCGGGCCAATCAGGGGATGGCGCCAGCCCTTCCTCCCATCGCCCAGCCACTGCTGCCACTGGTGGCCTCCCTCCGCAGGAAGTGACCGGGTGGGCCGATCAGGGGACAGCACCGGCTGGCAAGTGGCCGGCCCCGCCCTCCGATCGCCCCTCAGCCACTGCTGGTCACCGCCACCCCCTCCCCATATCGCCGTCCCCTCCCTCTGCCTGTTGGCACATGCCTTGGCTGGCCTGGCACCACCTGCTCTCTGGCCCTGCCCCCCGCCGACTGGTTGTTCTGCCATTTGGTTGATTTGCATATTATACTTTTATTATATAGGATCATATAGAGTAATATCATTGCCCTAAAAATCCTCTGTACTTTGCTTATTCCTCCCCCTCCCTCTACCTATGGCAACTACTGATTTTTAAAAATTTCTTTAGAGTTTTGCATTTTTCAGAGTGTCATATAGTTGGAATCATATAGTATGTGTCCTTCTCAGATGGGTTTCTTTTAGCACTATGCATTTAAGTTTTCTCTATGTCTTTTTATTGTTTGAGAGCTCATTTATTTTTACTGCTGTATAATATTCCATTGTCTGAATGGACCACAGTTTATCCTTTCATCTACTGAAGGACATCTTGGATGCTTCCAAGTTTTGGCAATTATGATAATGCTGCTATAAACATACATGTGCAGGGTTATTTTTTTTTGTGTGTGAATACAAGTGTTTAACATCTTTGGGTAAATACCAAGGATTATAATTACTGGATTTTAATAATATGCTTAGTTTTGTAAGAAACTGCCAAACTGTCTTCCTAAGTGATGGTACCATTTTGCATTTCCACCAGTAATGAATGAGAGTTTCTGTTGCTCCACAACCTTGTAAGTATTTGGTGTTATCAGGGTTCTAGATTTTGGCCATTCTAATATGAACACAACTCTTTCTTTTTTTAGATAAATAAACCTAGCCCCAGAAGGGCAAAGTCTTTGGGACCAAATTTCCCAGGCATTTAGTAGGAAAACTAGAGTTCAGGTCTTGATGTTAGATATTTGTACTAAATTTCTGGAGCTACATTGTTCTCTTAATTGTAAAAATCTATACATGGATCACTGCAAAGCAAATGTACTTGATAATTTAATGGCAACTAGAGGTGATGTCTTACCTGTGCTTCATGAATGAGATATCTCAAAGATGACAGGACTATAGATTTATTGTCCCACTCAGATGGGATTTGCGCTTGCCCTGATCACTCAGCTGTGTGGATCAAATCATACTTTCTAAAAGCCATTCCCCCTTGATTTGCCATCCCTTTACCTACACTGATCAATGGACTTCTGGTTGTAAAGATAGGATTAGAAATGTTTTTTTTTAATTTCTTTTGATGATTTCAAAGGCATTAAAAGACACCACCCCTTTTGTGGGACCTGAGCTAAGGGTGTATATTATGATAGCCAGCCAAAGCTAATCCTGACCTTTCTTTGCTGTTTCTTGAATGAGATTTTGAAATTGACAGAGTGGAAAGGATAGAATGAGGACAATATAGCTATGACACATTTCTGGAAGAACTAGGGAGCTAATACTGAGGGAGGGCTACCATCAATTAACCCTTAAGAATAAAAGATAAGCCTTATCTGTTTGGTTCAGTGGATAGAGTGTTTGGATGCAGACTGAAGGGTCCAGTCAAGGGCACGTACCGCTCCATCCCCGATCAGGTCAGGACACACTTGTGAGGCAACCAGTCTCTCTCACATGGATGTTTCTCTCTTTCTGTCTTTCATCGTCCCTTCCACTCTCTCTAAAAAATTCAATGGAAAGAAATATCCTCAAGTGAGGATTAACAACAACAACAAAAAAGAATCTATAGTAATAAAAGCGTAATATACTAATTAGACTGGACAGCCAAATGACCTTCCTGTCGACATTCTGGACATTCTTCTGGACAAAGCTGAGGCAGCAGGGGCTGAGGCAGAGGTGGTTAGGGGCAATGAGGCAGGCAGGCGAGCAGTTAGGGGCGATCAGGCAGGCAGGCAGAGTAATTGGGGCAATCAGGCAGGCAGGCAGAATGGTTAGGGTCGATCAGGTAGGCAGGCAAGTGGTTAGGGGTGATCAGGCAGGCAAATGGTTAGGGGCGATCAGGAAGGCAGGCAAATGGTTAAGAGCCAGCGGTCCTGGATTGCAAGAGGAATGTCCAACTGACATCCCCCGAGGAGTCCCAGATTGTGAGAGGGTGCAGGCTGGGCTGAGGGACCCCCCATGAATGAATTTTGTGCACTGGGCCTCTAGTAAAAGATAACAGAGAATGAAGGAATGGAAAACAGCAAAATGGGAAGTGGTGCCAACATGATTATGTAGCTAAGTGAGGTCCTCTTATAGTTAAGTGAGATGATCTTTTCCCATTGCTATGTTTTTTGTTGTTGGTTTTTATTTTCTGCAGAAAGGTCTGTGACAGCACAAAGTGGGTGGAGTATTAGTTATTTCATAATGAGCCAATTTCCAAATGAAATTAGTTAATGTTTGCCACCAAAAAGTTTATATCAATGACTTTAAAATGGTGGATAGATATTACTTACTTAGACTGCTAGTAGTTCTTAACTATTGATCAAGTGATTGATTGACTGATTATAACCTTTTTTCAAATTCTGATAAAAGCATGGATTTTTTTTTCTATGAAAATATGCATATACCTACACCCCAATTTTTAAACATGTCATCTTAGATTCAGGGGCTCCCTGAAGGCAATCCCTGAACTCCTGTTACAGAATCCTTGGTTTAGACTGTCATGTGAGGCTTTATAAGGTGAGCAGAGAAAGAGTGAGAAGAAAAGTTTTAGAGAGGTAGAAAGATTAAATGTGAGGCATGTAGGAAGTGGTCAATAGTATTGGTGAAACAGAGTGGATGATTGAGCTACGAGAGTTTTCTTCCAGCTCACAGCTTCTCTACCTCTTTATTGTTCCACTACTTAAAGATTCAGTAACCTTGGTAAAGAGCTGTGCCCTTCACTACCCACCCCTTCCTTTTTTTTTTTTTCCCTTATTCACCTCTGAAGATTGAAACTGTGCTAGCAAATAGCAGTCAGCCTGGAAATGCCTCAGAGCCTAAGAGCTACTTATGTCAGCTGTGGCAATAAAATGGTTACAGCAACCCAAGCTTCTGGGAAGTGTGTACTCAGTGCTAACTGAACAGCCCATCTTTTAGGCCATTGCTTCTTGAACCATAATGTGCCTGTCTCCCTAGGGATCTTGGTGATGTGAAGATTCTGGTTCTGTAAGTCTGGGGTGAGTTGGGAGTGTGCATTACTGACAAGCTCTCAGGTGATGCTACTCCTGCGGTTCCTTGGGCCACACTGTGAGCAACATGCCAGGGTTTTCTTAGGAAGCTGGCAGAACTGTGCTCATCACTGTGGGTTACACCTTATTTCTGTGTGCCAAATAATCTAGGTTCATTCCCCCAGAAAATGATATTCAATATGACCTCCATAAAAGATTTTGAGCCTAAAAAGGAAGTAGAGAATTATTTAATTTTTGAAAATTCTAAATTTTTCAGAAAATTAAAAAATCAGCTTTTGATCTACTTAAGTGAAGTCTAGTGTATAACAGCTTCTCTGGTGGCACAGCCTGGGAAATAGGAATAACACAGATATCTGTCCAGTTTCCACACTAATGTCAGCTAGAAATACCCAGAATAGCACATCATTTACAGATATATGGTGGGATTAAAAAGGCTTAGCAAATTTTATAATAATGAGAAAGCTAGTTCCCTATATTCATTTCAGGGATTAAAATACAAAAAAATATATATCTCATTATAACATTCATGTTCTAATGCATCTATTTTTTTCACTTTTCTTTTTGGTTATTTCAAATTAGTTGGTTTAATTCCAGGTGGTACAGAATTTGGGATAGAACAAAGACTGAAGAACACACTTTGGCAGAATTCTGAGCTGGGTTGAGAAATAGCTGAGTGAGAAGAACTAAAGAGATGAGCCACTATCGGTGTACGAGACAATGCTCCAACCAACTGAACCACACTGGCCAGGGGCAAAAGTTCATTCTTAAATGTACAACAAGCTCAGAGTCAACACTTTATTCTAGCTAACAGTAGCAACAGATGTTATGGCAGGAATCCAGATGTTAAAACAGGAACGGAATTAAGGATCACCGTTTCTCCAGGAACAAGGCACAGCTCACTTTTTGCCAGATTTCTTAATTCCACCTGTGGCCAGAGGGCCCTTCCCCTTGGCCTTCGCTTTTAGCTATTCAAGTTTCTTCTGCTCCTCTTTTTGCTTCTGCTTTAATGCCTTCTCTTCCTTGTCCATCTCTTTGGTCTGCTTCTTGGGCTGCTTCAGGGCTTCTTCTTGCCACCTTTATGGTGAGACATAGTACCTGCCACCCCTCCCCCAGACCCTGCCCCCGTTTTTCACATTTAACATAGCTGAAATTAGGATGCGTGTGGTACTCGATGGAGTTTTACAATTGCTGTTGACCAGGTGGCAGTGGTAAGGACGATGTCATTGTGTGCACATGTGTGAGCTTAATTGTTATTCTTGGTGGCCGGGCTGGACAATGGCAAACTCTTGACATTTCAGTCAAAAACCATTAGGCCCTAACTGGTTTGGCTCAGTGGATAGAGCGTCGGCCTGCGGACTGAAAGGTCCCAGGTTCAATTCAGGTCAAGGGCATGTACCTTGGTTGCGGGCACATCCCCAGTAGGAGGTGTGCAGAAGGCAGCTGATCGATGTTTCTCTCTCATCAATGTTTCTAACTCTATATCCCTTTCCCTTCCTCTCTATAAAAAAATCAATAAAATATATTAAAAAAATAACCATTAGGACTGTTTGAGGAAGGAACATGAGTGCAGACTGCGTGTCAGTAGCATGAAAGAAGAGGCTGGGGACAAGTTTAAGAAATGAGGCATCACCGATGCTCTTGAAGCATAGAGGTTGATATTAGTAACAGAGTGTCAATGGCTCTGAGATGAAATGTCATTCAGGATAGTTGAATTCCATGTGTGCAGAAGTTTTTTAGAGCTGATATTAAAATGTATTTTGTGTATATTTCCCTTTTATAACCTATGAACAAGAATAATGCATGATGAAAATCCCAGGGTTAATGACCCTTTTCACTAAGTATAAAATAAATATCCTACATAGTAAAAAAGTATTGTGTTCTAATTTGATTGCCAGCATTTTGTTTGATTTCCTAGTGGTGCGTGTTATAATTAATGGCAAACTGATTTGATGGAATAATGCAGTTTAAAATATACATGTTGGGGAAATAAAGTTATCCCAAATTATAAAATTGTAGATGATGGAATCAAAAGCAAATTCAAGAAATTATCTTTAATCATGAGTGTCTAAATCATCCAGGGCACATGAGGTCTAAGAAAAGAGTGAAGAATAGTGGATGTTACTGTGAAACAGGAAATCTGAGTAGTGGCTTTGTTTTTGATACTGAGCAGTAACATGACCCAGGACAAGTCATTTTAGTGCTCTGGATCTCAGTTTCCTAACCTAAACAATGATGAGTTTGTCTTAGATAATAATCTCCAATGTGCTTTCAAGATCTTGGAACTCTGGATATTTTAAAAATGTAGTGGATAAAAAATTAAGCTTACCCACTATTTATTATTTTATCCCCTTTATCACAATAGAACTTTGCCCAATGAGCAAATGATCTTGCTTACATTTTAGCCTAATCTGAGCCAGGGTTCATTAACTGAACTCTGTTCAACTCCTATTCAGATGGGAAAAAAAACTGGCCAGTCTCTTCTTAACAATAATATGGACATGCAAAAGACTGTAATGAAAAGATTCAATGATTTTCTTTATTCCAGATAAAATAATCTTAAATTCTTGTTTCCAAAAAGAATAAATTTTATCATTGGCTTTTTGGCTGCCCACCAAATATTCACCTTTCCAAACAGTACCCTGTTTTCTTTTTGAAGAATGACATCACTCAGCTCTGCAATCTTACTGGTGCTTTGAATAAGGGTCTCTACACTTGCTTAATCAACAGGTGGGCATTTCCCCCAGACCAAACCAGTCACCTTATTTTCTTTGTGTGTGTGTGTGTGTGTGTGTGTGTGTGTGTGTGTGTGTGTGGCGGGGGGTGGGGTAGGGTGGGGTGGTACAGAAATATGCAAGTTCACTCGCTCCTGGGCAGTGTTCTGAAGAGATCGATGGTCAAGGTGGTCCTGTGTGCTTGACGCCCAAAACTGGCCTGTTCCTTACTGATGCTGAGCTGACTCTAAGCCTGGCTTGAAGATGTTTTGCCATTTGAGCTCCCTAAGATTGCTTTAATCCATTCTCTTCTGTTGAACTAGAATGGGTTTCTGATGGTTACAATCAAGGAAGCCTAACAGGGGCAGGGATAAACTTTGTGTGGGGAGCTCCTGGGCTCCAGTGTTAAATTCAACCTAATCATCCAGCCTCCCAGTGTCTTGGGTGAACTGTGGGAGGGTAGAGGTACACTTTCAGGATTGTGATGTCTCACCACATGCCACATAAAAAGGGTTCCAACTTCTTGACTGGTGTCGAATACATATAATATAAAACTAAAACATCTATATATGCTATTTTTACTTTTCCTTTGGATTTCCCAAAGCCTATCAGTCTGTGTGATTACATCTCCAAATAGAATTTTGAAATGCAACTTTTACATTATCCTTCTGTCTATAGTTAAAAGTAATTGTGTCCCTTCCTTGACTGATTACCAAATGTAGTACACACACAAAAATATTTGATAAGGGGAGCCATTAAAAGTCTGTTTTATTCTATTTGGATATCTCTTTACAGAAGAAAATAAACTTTCTCTGTGTATGTACTGTGATAATTCCACTTATTAATTATGACCCTTTGTTAAATTTTTCAGTAGTCAAACCACTGTTCCTTTGGAAAGTTATTATCCTGCTACTACTCTTTCAGATATTAAAAACCATTGCTTATTTAAGTGAAAGGAAATATAGAGGCAAAAGACAGAAAACTCTTGAAGAAAATAACTCATGTTTCTCTAAGTTACTTCTCATGTAAATACAAACTCTAGAAGACTGAAGATGTCTTTTCTTGTATTCACTTTTTACCCTGATCCTTCCAAACAGCTTTCCCGTCTGAGGTTCACAGAAGACATTCCTGCATACCTTTAGGATAGTAGTTAATAGCTTAAGTTCTAGAATCACATCTTGTGTGTATGCATACTACTAGATTCCTAAAGATGTGAACTCGGGCAAATTAATCAATGTCTAAAACTTAAATTTCTCCATCTATTGTAGGAATCCCTTTCCACGTCCAGCGTGGTCCAGGGTGCCGGTTCAGGGTTCGAGTTCTGGAGAAGGGCCGCACACAAATGAATGGAGACTTGAAGAAATTCAATTTGGCGAAATGGGGGGCCAGGCGGTAGTCCACCTCTAGTGGGAGAACTGACAACTGCTCTGGCTCTGCCATCCCTTTTATTGAGGCTTTGGGGAAAAACATCTTAGGCAAAATAACAGAAACTTACATGTAGCCCTTAGGCAGGAAATAACAGAAACTTACATGGGACAAACAAAGGTGGAGGCTGCTTCAGCTAACAATGTAAACAACTAAAGGGTGAGTGGTTAGAGCAATTAAGGTTGTTGACCAGCCTTCCTGGCTTCCTGTCAACATCTCTCTTTTGGTGAAACTGATTTGTTTCCGGCAATCTATGAAATAGAGTTAGCCAGAATATATCTCCATCTGATTATTATGAGGTAACTGATATAACACATATCACAGAGCACCTGGCACCATATTAGACCCTTGATGCTTGTTTTTTGTTATGGTTAATTTTATTTTATGGTAACTGATAGACAGATGCAAATACATAATGAAGGCAGTTTTGAATGAGTCATGTGGTATAGAATGTGGATGGATTACAGAGGACAGGAAGTGAGGAAACAAGACTGGGGAGTTGCTTTTGCAGTAAATCTGATGTGATGTTCAAAGGGCCAGATGTGATGGGTGGAAACTAATGATCAAAAAGATTAATGAAAAGGGCTTGTTGATGATCATATGAGGGTATCAAAGAGGGGAGTCATTCCTGATTGCATGACTCAAGAACAGTATGGTGAATATGTTTAGGAAGAAAGAGGAAACACTTTGCTGGGTACAGGAGAGGCATCCAAATAGGAATGTCCAGTCAAGAGGAGGGGATGTAAGGTTGAAGCTTGTAAAGGAGCTGAATTGAAATCCTTGATAGGGCTTTTGTATGAATAAACAGGGCATATCATCTTTTTCTTTTCTATGAGGTGCCTCAGAAAGTGATGGGAAAGCAGTTGCTTTTGAAAAATACATAGCATTATATCAGTTTCCCCTTCTGTAAACCTGATGTTGAATGATTTTTATGGGTTACCTCTTAAACGGAAATGGATATGCAAAGTGTGAATTTAGTTTTTGTTGTAGGTGTTTGAAATGTTTAAGATACTATTGGAAAAAGGAGACTATTGAAAAAGCATGTTTAAAAGAGAGAAAACCTATCTCCTTCCTCACTCTATTCTATGGTGCTCCCAGATCTGATGCAGGGTCCATAGATACAACCAAACCATTGATAAGCAATGTCCATCAAACAGTCTAAGGGTTTTATATGACATATGTAATAATATAGAAAAGAGGATTAACTTCAAAGGAACAAGGGGGTTATTTGTCTGTATGAGAAATAGAGACCATAGGTATAAAAGTACGTGTGTGTAAACCATTCTTAGTGAAATACAAGTATGATGATTAAGCATGTAAATGTGGGTTGTAGGCACAGACTCCAATTGTGCTCACCTAATCATCCATTATATACACAATTTACTGATTTGCACGCTCACCTAGACAGCCTCAAATATAATCTGGATGTCACCTAAATGTCTATTGTTTGTAAGTTTAGAGTTGTTCAAAATGAAAAGGCTCACTTTCCTGGCATGCATAGCACTTTACATACTTTACCTGTTTACATTTTAATGAACAAATTGCCCACAAAGCTTATTTCTCAAGCTTATTTTGCTTTTAGTTCTATAAAGCAAATTTGATATTTTTTTATGTACAAATAAGAAAATCTATTTTATTTTATTTTACTGATAATCAAATCATTGCATTGATTTATGTAAAATCATTATATTTGGATTTGTTTCACAGGCTATGGAATTTGGAGTAGCCGTTGAACTCAACTACACCTTAAGTAGTATATTTTAGCTTTTGATATCTTAATTTATAGAATTTATAGTGGGGCATTTGAAATTTTGAGGAATATTTTTATCTTAAAGATTAGATTTGAAAATGTATAGCCCTTCTCCAATTTTTATTACCAAATATTTATTTTGGAATCTGATATCTCTTTGTTTCTGAGGCCACACAGGAATGAGCTCATGGTTCTTGGCAGAACGTTTTGGTTGAAGAGATGTGTGTTGGAATTGTGAACACTGAGAAAGAAGATATCTATTAAGAAAGGTAACTGGGCTCAAATAAAAAAAAAACAAAACACAGGGCCTAGTAGCCATTTCTACACAGAGATCTCTCACACAAACTGCTCTTCAGTGAGAAGCTTGCACTGAACTACTTGCCTCTGCACTAAACTGCCTACCTGCATTGGTGTTTCTGCCATCTGAGCCAGCCCTTATAAAGGAGTTTCTAACTTCAACCAATAGGACTGAGCCTTTCCCCATTGAATTGAAGTTGCACAGCTCTGACCAACCAGAGCAGCTCTATTCTGACCAATCAAATTGCAAGGATTTGGAACCCTCATTTGCATGAGGACAGACCAAACAGGGACCAGGGGCAGAGACTTCTGTCTGTATAAGCCATCTGCCTGCTGGCTCTGGGAGTGCATTTTCCCTTTCCATCTTGTCTTCCTGGCTGAGCTGAAACCTGCAGATGTCAGGGAGCAGAATAGACCAGTGCAGGTCAGAGTAGACTGTCCCAGAACGGAGCAGACCAAAGCACAGTAGAGTAGACCAGTGCAGTGCAAAGCAGACCAGCAAGGAGCAGAGCAGAGCTGTCTAGGAGAGGGGCCTGACTCCAGGCCTGCCTGGCCCCATGGCTGCATCATAGCTGTGCTGTATTGCAATTGAGCTGTTTTGCACTGAACAAAGTTTCCTCCTTCACCTCAGTCCAAATTGTTGGCATGTAATTGGAACCAATGACCTCTGGTTGACAGAATGGACTTATGATTAGTTGCATAAACAAATAGAAAAAAACCTGGAAATAGGTATGTTATAATGTTGTCTTTTAGAAGTTTATAGAAGAAGAACTTTCCTCTTCTTTTCCTTGGGCTATGCCCACTTTAAGTATTATTTCTGAGAGTTATTTATAACTCCTTCACATAGATGTTGACAGTGAAGTGGGCAAAAGCTCAGTCCTTGAGTCAGGACTTTGGGTTCAAGTACCAGATATGCTAATTACTAACTAGGAGACATTGACTACATTTCATAATCTCAGCAAGTTTTACATTTTTAATTAGAAAAAGTTTAAAAAAGCAATTTCCTTTCAAATTACTTTATTTTTTCCCCCTTTATTCTGCAATTGCTAGGTACAGTGTTCTATATATGTCCCTTAGGACATATTAGTTTAGTACTAATGCTGCTCAATTCTTCTATATTTTTACAATTTTTTGGTCTGCTTATCAGAACAGCAGCTGAGACAGGCATGTTAAATTATCCCACCATGACTGTGGATTTATTTTCATTACAGTTGTATTAATTTTCTTTTACATATTTTAAGTTACATTAAGTGCATGCCGATTTTATTATATCTGAAATAAACCATTTATCATATATGAGTTTTAAAAAAGCAATTTCCTAATGGGTATCTAGCATTTAAGGTGTAATACATATGAAGCATTTGGCTATAGCAAGCACATGCTTCTTCATCATCATCTTCTTCTTTTTATTGTTCTTTTTCTTATTATTTTTAGACTTGCCATTTCTCCCTATGTCAGGGCTTCATCCGAATTTTCATGGCTCAGCCAGATGGTACTTTTATTATTCAAAGGCAAACCTATTATGAATCCCTTTAAAAAAAATAGCTCTTAGTGAGAAAGACTTTTAAAGTTTTAGAATTTAAAAAACAAACAACACACTCATGCATACACACATAATAGAAATACAACTAATCCACACTACTTGGGAGTATAAGTGCTACAATAATGGTCCATTCTCAGAATATTTATCAAGTGCTTTTCATGAAATACATATTTAAAATTTTACAATAATCTCTAAGGTGGGTATTATAATTATTTTATTGATGACAAAATTAAGACTGATTGAGCTAAAAATATTTCCCAATGTCAAAGAGCTAAAAATGTGCATTTTGGGATATATCCATTGTATAAAATCTGATTTTTTAAATTAAATTTTATTTTAAAAATATATTTTTATTGATTTCAGAGAGGAAATTAGAGGGAGAGAGAAGATGGAAACATCAATGATGAGAGAGAATCATTGATTGGCTGCCTCCTGCACACTCCCCCTTCCCACCACTCCCACCCCCATCCCCCACACAGACAACCTGGGCATGTGCCCTGACCAGGAATCAAACAGTGACCTCCTGATTCATAGGTTGATGCTCAACCACTGAGGCATGCTGACAGGGCTAAATTCTGATTTTGTTGTTGTTTTACATGAAATTGCCTTGTTAATTGTATTAAAAAAAAAAGCACAACTATTTTTGAATTAAAAAACACGCTAAGAATGACAACTATGCACCCCCAGGTTCTGACAACTCTAGGTAAATCATATTTATTGATCCAAATTATTGTGCAATGCAAGTCAAATAAGGTACATGTGAAAACAATTCTTCATCAATTTTGAGAATATAAAGAGAAGGAAAAAAATCACATTTCCCAAAATTTAACTACTTCCTTTAAGTCACACTGGTTTTTCGTCTTTAGTTTTCTTTATTCACTTATTGAAATGCTATTAGGTTGAATATCACTCAAATAAATAAATAAGCCTATTTCTTTCCATTAATTTGCCAACATGTAAAAAGGCTAGGATATTGATTTACTTATAGCAATCAGTTTAGAGGTAATTTTTCTAGATGCAGTGCAGCTTTTATTTTTTTCTAGTCTCACTAACTGTCAAGCCAATAATCCCTGTTTTATTTTCCTTGCCTTGAAATTCCTTCACAGTTAGCTTCAGTGAAAATAAATATACTTCTATTATTTGTTTTAGCAAAAATATTATTATTATTATTATTAAATATATTTTATTGATTTTTTACAGAGAGGAAGAGAGAGAGATAAAGAGTTAGAAACATCGATGAGAGAGAAACATCAATCAGCTGCCTCTTGCACACCTCCCACTGGGGATGTGCCCACAACCAAGGTACATGCCCTTGACCGGAATCGAACCTGGGACCCTTGAGTCCGCAGGCCGACGCTCTATCCACTGAGCCAAACCGGTTTTGGCAAAAAAAAAAAATATTATTGATAAAAAGGAAATGTAGAAGATATAATGAAAAAAAAATGCTACATTTTTATTAGTCTGCTCTATATTGCATTTAGAAAAGTGTAAATGCTTTTACTTTTTTTTTTTCCATTGAGTATGATGTTGGCTGTAGGTCTGTTTGTCATATCTGGCCTTTATTATGTTTAGGTATGATCCCTCTGCTCCCACTTTCCTGAGAATTTTTATCAAAAATGGGTACTGGATTTTGTCAAATGCTTTTTCTGTATTTATTGATATGATCATATGATTTTTGTGATATATAACATTTATTGATTTATGAATATTGTACCATCCTTGCATCCCTGGGATAAATCCCACTTGGTCATGATGAATAATCTTTTTAATATATTACTGAATCCAATTTGCTAATATATTTTGTTGAGTATTTTGACACCTATGCTCATCAGGAATATTAAACTGTAATTTTCTTTATAGTGTCTTTATCTGGTTTGGAATTAGGATAATGCTGGCCTTGTAAAAAGAGCTTAGAAGTCTTCCTTCATCTTGAATTTTTTGAAATAAACTAAAAGCGTTTTCCTTAATAACAGAAACAAGACAGGAATGTCTCCTTTCACCATTCTTATTCAACATAGTACATCAGACAAGAAGAAAAAGGAAAAGGCATCCAAATTAGAAAGGAGCAAGTGAAACTGTCATTATTCACAGATGCCATAATATTGTACATAGAAAACCCACCAAAAAACTATTAGATTTAATAAATGAATTCAGCAAAATAGGATACAAAATTAACATCTAGAACTTGATGGCATTTTTATATACCAATAATGAACTCTCAGAAAGAGAAACTAAGAAAACAATTCCATTTACCATTGCAACAACAACAAAAATAAGATACCATGAAATAAACTTAGCCAAGGAGGCAAAAATACCTGTACTCAGAAAACTAAAGGGCTTGACAAAATAAATAGGGGAGGATACAAACAAATGGAAGAATATACCATGTTTGTGGATTGGAAGAATTAACATAATTAAAATATACATACTACCCAAAGCAATCTGCTTATCCAACATAATCCCCATTTTAATACCAATGGTATATTTCACAGAGATAGAACAAACACTCCAAAAATTTATATGGAACCAATAAGACCTCAAATAGCCCTAGCAATCTTGAGTAGGAGGGATCACAATACCAGATATCAAGTTATATTACAAAGCTGCTGTACTCAAAACAGCCTGGTACTGGTGCAAGAACAGGCATATAAATCAATTGAACAGAACAGAGAACCCAGAAATCGACCCAAGCCATTACACTCAAAATTAATATTTGACAAAGGAGACGAGAGCATACAATAGCATAGAAACAGTCCCTTCAATAAGTAGTGTAGGGAAAATTGGGCAGGTACATGCAAAAAAATGAAACTAGACCACTAACTTACACCATACACAACAATAAACTCAAAATGGATAAGAAACTTAAATGTAAGTTGTGAAACCATAAAAATCCTAGAAGAAACCATAGGCAGCAAAATCTCAGACACCTCTTGTAACATTATGTTTGCTGATACAGCTCCTAGGGCAAGAGAAACAAAAGAAAATAAACAAATGGGACTGCATCAAAATGAAAAGCTTCTGCACAGCAAAAGAAGCCATCAACAAAATGAAAAGGGAGCCCACTGTATGTGAGAACATATTAGCCAATGATACTGCTGACAAGGGATTAATTTCTAAAAAATATAAACAACTCATACAACTTAAGAAAAGGAAGACAAACAATCCAATTAAAAAAATGGGCAAAGGACCTAAATAGACACTCTTCAAAGAGGACATACAGATGGCTGAGAGACATATGAAAAAATGTTTCAAGTTATTAATCATCAGAGAGATGCAAATTAAAACAAAAATGAGGTATCACCTCACACCTGTCAGAATGGCTACCATCAACAAATCAACAAATGACAAGTGCTGGCAAGGATGTGGAGAAAAGGAAAGCCTCATGCACTGCTGGTGGGAATGCCGATTGGTGCAGCCGCTGTGGAAGACAGTATGAAGTTTCCTCAAAAAATTGAAAATGGAACTGCCATTTGACCCAGTGATCCCACTTCTAGGAAAATATCCCAAGAAACCAGAAACACCAATCAATCAGAAAGAATGTATGCACCTCTATGCTCATAGCAGCATTATTTATAATAGCTAAGATCTGGAAACAGCCCAAGTGCCCATCAATAGATGAGTGAATAAAAAAAAATGTGGTATACTTACACAATGGAATATGCAGCTATAAAAAAGAAGGATCTCTTACCTTTTGATAGCATAGAGGGGCCTGGAGAGTATTATGCTAAGTGAAATAAGCCAGTCAGAGATCTCACTCATATGTGGAATCTAATGAACAAAATAAACTGATGAACAAAATAAATATAGAGACATTGAAGTATGGAACAGAATGATGAATCTCAGAGGAAAGGGAAGGGTAGGAAGAGATTAACAAAGAACATATATGCATAACCCATGGACACAGATAGTAGTGAGAAGAAGGCCTGCAGTGGGGGAGGGAGGGGGCAGGTGAGGAATGGACATGGTCACTGGGGAGAAAAAGAGGACATCTGTAATAATTTCAACAATAGAGATAAATGAGAAAAAAAGAAAAGAAAAATGGAGAAAATACGGAAAAGTCAACAGCAAAAGTCTCTCAAAGTAAGTTTGGTTAGCCAAAGAACAATAGTAAATACATATATGTATATTATGAATAGTAATATATAGTAAACAACACTAATAAATATACATATATAAAATCAGCACTATTATATGGACAGAGAGAGAAAGAAGGAGAGAGAAAAATAAAATAAAATGAAGAACTATGTCCCAGAAGCTGGAATTTATGTGTATCAGTGCCCCTGTGTTTATTACTGATTTATGTGTTCGAACACCCCAACAAAATTCTCTGCCTGGGTTACAAATGGACAACTTCAGTAATATAGTATCATGTAGCTATTTCATTTGATGTGTGAGTTAGAAAAAAAATCTTATTCATTGGAGTAATCCTATTGCAGCCAAACCACAGATGTTATAAGACTCGGTTAAAAGATAGCATCTTTTAAAATTTGAAAACATCAACTCTGCCAATTTACTCATTACTATTAATAAGATGGAATCAGAGCAAGATCCAGCTCCGTAGGCTTTTATGTATTGTTGCTATTAAAAATGTCTGGCATTGCAGAAAAATAAGACTTGTGAAAATAATAGTAATGAAGCAACAATTCACTGGGAATGTATTATATGCCAGACTTTTACAAACATTGTCTTTCTTAAATACAACTCTGTAATGAAGAAGTTATTTTACAGGCAACAAAATGGAGGCTTAGAGAATTTAAAGTGAGTGAAGACTAGAGTTCTTTTCTGTCTGATTTAACACTTGGTTTTCTTGCCCTCTACACCCATCTGCTGTACCTAAAATAAAATTGTGTGTATATATATATATTTGCATATAAAAGTCAGAGATATAAAACCATATCCATAACTGTATCTATACATATAAATACTTAAATCTATACCTATTAATTTTTATCTTTCTGTATCTATATTTTTATCTATCTCTGTAACTTCATCTGGGAATTAATGAGATTTTAATATGTAAAATAGCTAAAGAAATCAGAGTATGATATGAAAAAGTAAAGTACACTCTGAACTAAGTAGAATATGACAAATACTCAAGAATGAAAATGGTAGAGCTCATGGTATTTACCAGAAAAAAAATGTTATTTAGGGTTTTTGCCTTATTGGGAAAGTGGGGCCATTTGCGAAGAAGAGAGAAAGAAAGGAAGAGAAGACGTATTTTTGGAACACTGAGTGTGTTTTTCGGCATTGGGAGAGACAACCTATTCCTATGCACACAATCCTCTTATTATCCACACTTTGCAGGACAATTATACTCCAAAGAGATGTATGTAACCCACAACCCAGAGCAGGACTTGACACAAGGTCTATGGGGGATCAACTGTTACGTGCTTTTCACATCACCTTGAAATCCACAGTGCTTTGTGAAGGTTGGTCTTTGGAAACAATATTTAGATAATTTGAAAGCATAAAGAGACAGGTAATGAGGAAAATAAAGTAAATCAAGAGCTGAGAAGAAGCAGCTTGAGGAAGGGTGTGACATTACCTTTAGAGGAGATAATAACATGATTTTATTTCTCCTGAGCATAAGTGATCTTAGTCTCTGAAGTGCTTATAGTTTTCCAGAAGTTCAAAAGTCACCTCCTATCTTTCATTCATTTGATAAGAGTGCTTCAACTAACTTAATCTTGGGAAATACTTACAAATGCTTGTAGACTGTCAGATAATAGAAAAGTTTAGAAATAATAAAGTGCATATACAGAATTTACTGGGTGTGTAACAGGCCAAGCTGACAGAATAGAACACAGCAAGAGTAAGTTAGGGATTTCTCACCATGCTGAATTATGTTCTGGGTGGAGAGATGAAGTGCCTAGTATTTTTAAAAACGAGTTCACATATGCTGATTAAATGAAATTATGCTGAGGGGTCTTGAGAGTGTTCAGAAATGAGATTGCTGAGCAATTTCCAGTGATTTTATTATTAAGAAATTCTGGGGACTAGGAATTGGCAAACTGGAGATAAGCAAATATCATTCTGAGTTTTTAAAAAGGGAAGAAATATTTTGCAAACCAGAAAGGGGCAAGCTTTATTGATCTCTGGCAAGACGAGAATGAACCAGAGGAGGGTGGTTTCACACTTCTAGAAGAGGAAGTGATGGTCATTAGGACCCCATATGGACTCACTGAGATCAAAGCATGTGAAAATAATGCATTTCATTTTTGAATGGCATTGATTTTCTGGTACAACAGACCAATGTGGTGACATTTCTCTAGGCATTTCATTCATCTAGTTGCATGATTATTTTACATCTGCCCTGACTGCCGATCTGCAAAATCCCATCCCTATTCTTTCCTCTCACTTGATGACCTTAATTCTTTTTTCACTGAGAAAATAGAAGCTATGAGAGGGAACTTGCATGTGCTTGCTCCACCAGAACTCTCCCTCTCCCTGCATCTGTGCACACACAGGCTGCCTTTCTCCTCTCCTGGGGATGAACTGTCCTGCTCCAATGTTAGTCCAGCTCCTCTTCCGTTCTCTGCACCACTCATTCCCTCTTGCTCATTCCAGTCCAGCCCACCGACAATGCCCCTTCTTTCTCTGATCCCCAAACATATAAAATCTTCTCATGTTTGTGAATCTACTTCTTGTGATTATTTCCTTTTTCCCCTTTAGACAAGACTCCTTGAAAGAGTTGCTTGCATTTGCTGTAACTAAGTCTCTCCATGTTTTCTTGTGAAGCCACTTTTTTATAAAAGTTTTGGTAGCTGTGTTTCAGTAGAACTGCTCTTGTTAATATTATCAATACTGATGCCCTGAGGTTTTGACTTAATTAGTCTGGGATAGGGCCTGTCTGGGCCCCGTTATTTTTTGTAAGCTGTCCAGTTGATTATAAAGTGTGGCCCAGGCCAAGGACTGGTTTGACATTCTAAATAAGAATCAGAAATAAGCCAGTCGGAGAAAGATAAATATCACATGATCTCACTCATATGTGGAATATAACAACACTAAACTGATGAACTAAAATAGATCCAGAGACATAGAAGCATCAAACTGGCCATCCAACCTCAGGGGGAAGGGGGGACGTGGGGGGGGGCGGTCAACCAAAGGACTTGTATGCATGCATATAAGCATAACCCATGGACACATTCAGTAGGGGAGGTGAGGGCATGTACGGGGGTGGAGGGTAGGAACGAGTGGGGAGAGGTTAATGGGGGAAAAAGGATTCATATGTAATACTTTAAACAATAAAGAATTTAAAAAAGAGAAAAAAGGAATCAGATCCCTTTGAGGGCTTATTTCATCATAGTGCTGGCTACCCCTGAGGGCCTGCCTAAGGTATCTATTCAGCTTCTCTAATAGAGTGATTATTTTGTGTTATTCTTTTAAGAGTTACTGCAGAATCACCTTAAATAGAAAGCTTACAATGCATTTCTGTAGGGAGGGACTTGGTTGGAATGTCTGTAAAGAGGATTCTCCAAAAGGTCAGGGCCTCTGAGGGGACCCTACCGGAAACAAAACAAGTCCCATCCCCCGGGGTGTTTTGCTAGAATCTCTGTTTAGTCTTTAAAGACCCAACCTTGTAGAAGCATATACTTTCTCAAGGATACTTACCCTGCTGATTGTATCTAAAGATTAATTGTAGTTCAAGCTGATAGGACAATAAAAGCCAAATGAGGCAGGCAAACAGAGCTACTTGGACGGCAGCGACAGCCAAGTAGTGCCTTAGCCCCCTCTTTCACAGAAACGTGTGTGAGAGCAATCTGTTCATCTATCGCTCAGGGTCTGCTGGTCAGCCCCGACATATCCTATATAATAAAGAGCTAATATGCTAATTAGACCAAATAGCAGAACGACCTTCTGGACGACCTTCCCAACAAAGCCAGGGCTGCGAGGGCCAACCCCCTTGCTTGAATATTGTGCATTGGGCCTCTAGTTTTATAATAAGATTATGACTTACAAAAAATTGATTCATTCATGAATTTTCTGAAACATAGCTATAACATTAGGCCAGGTACATATTTGTTTTTCAGTCTTTTGCAGATGCTTATATGCCTTTATAAACAATCAGAAAGAATATGGGACATAAGCAAATCATTCTAATAACTTTATTTTGTCTCGTGAAATATCTCTCAAACAATTTAAAGTACTTTACATTTTTGTAGGACAATATTTGACATGTATTTTTGAATTGAAATATTTGCCCAAACTACTAAAAATTCATAGAAGCCCTTAAGCTGAGGGTTCTTTAGCTTGTGTGCACAAAAACCTTTGAGGAGTTAAGTGTTATGTATTGAAAATGTAATAGTAGACACGTTTTTTTTTTATCAATCTCTTGGTCTGTCATCTATTTCTATAGTGCTTATCATCCTATCATCTATTTGCTATGTGTTTTCTCAAGATAGACGCTTTGTACTTTTCTCCATATTATGGCACATAATGACTTTTGAAGTTTATTTGTTCCTATTTTTCTTTTGAGAAAGATCAAGATAACGTAGTGTATGGTACTAGAAAGATTGAGAGACATTGTTGACTTTTTCAACATTCCATATACACCTTGAAGATCAAATCAGCAGTAGGATAATCTGAAAAGTCTCACAGGCTTTCCAGGAGTGAGAAGAGGTTAGAACCCGTGCTAGACTAGGTTTTCAGTCCCAGGTTGGCCACTCATTAGCCATGTGCTTTTTGATGAGTCTATCTATCCTATGCCTCACTTTCTTCAATTCTAAAAAGAGTTTAACTTTGAGGTTATTCCAAAATGCATGGTACTGTATAAGGATTTTTATGGCTATACCTGAGAAAACAATAATCTATCCTTTTATAAGGATTTTACTGTTTAATAAAAGCATGGGAATAATGTTATATTAGCTGTGAATAAACCCTGTTTCAGTGAGTGCTAAAATAATTTAGTAATTTTTCTTTATAAAAATTATCAGAGAAATTAGATCTATCTTTGAGCACCAACATGAGAGTCAAAAAAAGAGTAAATGCAATTTCAGTTTCATTCATCTTCTTTCAGAGACTGGAGACAAACTTGGAACTTTCCCAAAAGACCCTGTAAACAGAAAGAAAATGTTGGAAGATTGATTCAGAGCCAGAATAAACTAGGATTTCTAAAAACTAGGTTATTGCAAAGGAATCCAAAAAATATTTCAAGGAGATACAGTTAAGTCTGGAAACCAGGCCAAGTTGTTTTAATTGAAATGTTCAGCATTAGGAAGTTAATTTGCATCAATATTAATCTCATGAGTGACTACTGAGAATGTACAGAAAAGACATTTTGACCAATGACACTTTCTTCCCCACAGTGTCAATCAATACCTGTGGTCAGTTAAGTAGAAGAAGAAATTCAAGTTAATATAGTAAAATGAAGTTTATATCTTTAAAAAATACATTTTAAGGCTTTAACTCAATTTTATTTATAGTTATTTGTAATCATTCCTATAATATTTCACAAAAGAGTTATCCTTAGTGGAATGCAGCTTATTTTATAGAAGTAAATGTAAATCTCACTCATTTATTCAATAAATATTTACTGAGTGCCTCTACGGTGAGGTGCTTTGTTAAATGATTACCTTTTTACTCTTTCTAGCCTTACCTTTGCTAATTATGAAACATATATTACTCTTCATTAAATGTGGTTTTGGCTTTATGCTAGCATCAAAAATGGATACTTTGGGAGATTTTTTTCAGGATATATTTTCATTTTTTAACTTGTATTTTGAACAATGTATTGAACCATCACTTTTGTTTGGCCATCTCTGAAATCCTCTTAGACTCACCTGTTCCCCTGAGTTCATAGCTAACACTGCCCATATGGAAATAGAAACGTGAGGGCTCTGCAGGGGTCACCTAGAAGTTTGATTAACTCCTAATTCCTTCTTCCATAGCATCCTGTCCTTTACAACTATATCAATTAGCAATTGAAAAAGAAATGTGAGTACAAAACAAGTAACACTTGGAGTAAAACAAGGTTCATGAATTTGTTTGCCTGATATAGGTGATACAGATAACAGGCACTGCTGATGTTTCATAATCCTCCAGCTGGAAGATGAGGACTAAAGACAACACAGAATTCCCAGGCTGGGCAGAACTGGCAGTTCCAGCCCAATCTCTTACTAGTAAGATGGTCTAGTTCAAGGTGCTTAAAACCTTGACAGCAGTGAGATTTGTAGTAACACAGACCTGGATTTGAATCCTGGGTTTATCACTTAGCAGCTCTGTGACCTTGGGGGAATTTACTTAACTTCCGTAAAGCACAGAAAACATTGGTAAAATGGAATGATAATTTCTACCTTATACTACCATTGTTGAGGATTAATGGAATACTGAAAATAAAGCGTTTATTGCTGTCCTTAATCTGCTGTTTTAAAATTTATTGATCAAATCCTATCTTCGTTGGTATATATTCTGAATGTCATTATTCAATCTTTCTTGGGCACCAGGGTCTCTACCATATGCTAGAGGTACAAGGTTAATCACTGTTTGATGGGAGAGAGAAGAGATAAATTGGTAGTTATGATCGAAACTACACGAATCCTACTTAGTTTTATTGCATACATATAGTTCCATTTATGGGAAGGAGATCATTTTCATTTTTATTACCATTTTCTTGATAAAGCCATGCAAACCTTTATTTTATATTATGATATGTTTTGTACAAAGACAAGATAGCAAAGAGATGAAAAGCAGAGCTCTGAAATTAGACGGCCTGAATGTCTGTTCTGGCTTTAGGACTCACTAGCTGTATGACCTCAGGCTATTTATCTTTCTCTGTTTCCGTTTCCTCAGCTGAAAAAAGGGGGTAATAATATTACCTGTTCCTTAAGATTGTTGCAAGGTCTAAATGTCAAAATGTACATAAAGTTGTCAGAGCAGTTCCTGTCTCATAGTGAGCACTTAGTAAATGTTGGCTATTATTAACATCATACATCACATACTATTTAAATATAGTTAAAGATATGTGTGTGTTTGTGTGTGTGTGTGTATGTGTGTGAGTGCGCGTGGGTGCATGTGTTAGGGCTTAGAACTATGAAGTGCTAGCTCAAGCAAAATAATATCAGCATTCTATATTTCACACATTTCTCTTTACCAATTTAAAAAATATATCCAATAACTATCTTTGTTTGGTAATATTATATTTAGTCATAGGGATAATAGTGTCAGGTATAAATGGCACAATTAAAAACACCACAGGAGCTAAGTTGCTCAGAAAGTTGCAATACAAATGTTCTTTCCTAAAAGCCTTGCAAATGCACAGTGAGAAAGAATGAGGGTATCTTATTTTATTCCCTGGTGAGAATTTATCCACATCAAACACACTACATAACTCTGCACGTGGGCAGCCTCTGTGAGAGTCCCTGCCTCGTCATGTAGGCCTTCTAGAGAAAGAAATTGATGGCCATTCATCTTATTTTTAAAGGAGTCAATACATTAGAAGTCTAAGTTAAAAGTAGAAGCTTGTCACGTGATTCATAGAGATATTTTGGAATATGTCTGGTTTAAAAGTGCTAATATTAACATACACTTGGAGCTGTTTACATATCATTGTGACATGAAATTTCCATTACATTAAAAAATGTTTCAAAACGACATTTATTTGGTTTATTCCAGGACTATAGGATTAATTTGCTCATTCACTCATTAAAAACTTATCAGGTATCATAATATATTGAGCACTGTACTATGCACTTAGATACAAAGACTGATTATAATTCCCTGACCTCAAGGGCTGACAGTCTAATAGGGGACCAAAGGAAATAGAAGAACTCTTAAACAATAGGCACTATGTTAGGTTTGTATAGAGGGATTTAGAGGACAGAAGAGAGGTGTTGTTTTTTTTTTTTAATATATTTTTATTGATTTCAGAGAAGAAGGGAGAGGGACAAAGAGATAGAAACATCAATGGTGAGAGAGAATCATTGATCGGCTGCCTCCTGCACGCCCCCTACTGGGGATCGAGCCTGCAACCTGGGCATGTGCCCTTGACTGGAATTGAAACCAGGACCCTTCAGTCTATCCCCTGAGTCAAACCAGCTAGGACTAGAAGAGAGGTTTTTAATTAAGACCAGAGTAGTTATCACCAAAGTCTTCCAAGTATTGAATTTTTAAATGCTGGCCTGAGTAAGCTAGTGGGTGCATATATTGGGCAACATAGTATGGGTAAGTGGTAGGAGAAGATTGGGGTGTATTCCGAGCAAAGGGAACAGCTTGTGTGAAGAGTCAAAGATGTGCAACAGCATGAACTGTTTGAGGACCAGCAAATATTCTATGTGGATGGAGCACAGGGATTGATGTGTTCACAGAAACAGTCCATTGCCCTCTCCCAGGCAGGTAGAAACTGGATGTTGGGTGAGACTGGACGGCAGTGTCAGGGGAGATGGGTCAGGAGTAGGGACTGGAGTGTCCCTTGCCCATGGGCTAGAGTGTGCATCAGAGCACAAGGGGTGACTAAAGAAACCACAATTTGGAGAGAATGAGAAATTGAAAGTGAGCAGATCCTACATGTAAGGAGGCAACCAGGCAGGGTTCAGATTGGAGACAGAGACTTAAACCAGGAACTCAGATGACAGCAGAGGCTCAAAGCTGCAATCACCAGGGTGGGATGTGGAGCTTGGAGGGATTTCCTGAGCAGCCGGAACATAACTGCAGCAGATTTTTATAGGGCACTTGCAGCCTCCTGAACTGGTGGGGAGGGAGCTGTTAAGGGCACTGATCTGGCTCAGGCAGAGGGCTTCGAACTAAACTGATGAGCTTGAATTGTATCCTGAAAGCTTCGGGGAGTCATTGCAGGGGTTTAGGCAGGGCAATGGCATGATCGGATTTGCGTTTTAAAAGGATCTTGTTGGCTGCTGTGAACGGATGAACTGAAATTTGTGAGCCTGAAGGTGTGGAGATAAGCTAGGAGGGTTTGTACAGAGGAGAGATGCTGGGGCCTGCTCTAAGACACTGTAGTGGAAATGGACATGGGAGGAGACATTCTGGGGAGACCTGGAAGAGGGAATGGAGAAAATGGGTTAAGAGGGAGGAGTGAGGAGGAAGAGAAGAGCCTAGGGATCAGCTAATGTTTCTGAATTGGGTATCTGGGTAGCTCATCATGCCATCCCCTGCAGCAGGGGCAGAGGAGGGGCAGAGGAGGAGAAAAACTGATTTCAAGGGTAAAGGTATTGAATTTGGGGGTTCTGCTGAAAAGTTAGATGGAGACTATTTAAATAGAGTAGTATAGGGAAGGCCAAAACTTAGGGAAAAGATCTGGATTAGGGAAAAAGATTTGGGGTTCATTAATATTTAAATGGGAATTAAAGTGGATGGATTTAAATGAAGTATATAGAGTGAAAAGAGGAGAGGACACTGGTAAACATTAACATTTAGAAGAAACTGGAGGAAGAGGCTTCATGAAATTGAGATGTCATGTCCAGAAAGAGATAAGAGAAATGAAGAGACAGTGATGGCAGGTAAGCCATGGGTAGAAATAATTTCAAGATCAAGGGAGAGCTGTAGAAGGGTCAGCATAACAATAATTCTACGATTGTAAAGGGTCAGACAACAATTGCACTAACTTAGCCAGACACTTTACATGTAGTATGTCATTTCATCCCCGAAACAAAGCCATGGGTTGAAGTCCATTATTAATCCCCTGTTACAGATGAGGCTGCTGAGCCACAGAGAGGATAAGTCACCTGCCCCACATTACAAAACAAAATAAATGCTGAAATGCATGGTTTGGTCAGTCAGCTCTGTCAGTGCTGAAGAGCTAAAGGTTAAAGGCAAAGAGTAAAGCTAAATTACAGTGGGCTGAGGAAGAATGGGGGGAAACAGGAAGTAGAATCAACGAGTGAATAGCTCTCTCAAGGAATTTTTATAAAGTAAACTTGCAAGGTCCTGGCCGGAGGGGACATGGGGCTGAAGGGAGTTTATTTTTTTGTTTGTTTGTTTGTTTTTAGAGTGGAAAGATTTGAGGTGATTTATGTATTGAGTTAATAGGAAGGGTAAAGGTGTGACTAAATATGCATATATGAAGTGAGTCCTTGCAGGCATCAGGAGCGGTTAGGATCAAGAATGTAAGTACAGACATTAATAGTGAACAAATATTTGTTGAACACATACTTTGTACTTGGCTTTAATAGATGGTAGGGATATCAAGATGTATAGTATATGGTAGTTGCCCTCAAAGAGCTCAAAGTTGAGTTGGAGGCAGACAATTATAACATCATAACATGTGCTGTTATGAAAGGGGCTGCTGATTTACTACTGACTTCAAGGGAATGGAAATGAGAAGTTTGGGAGTGAGAGTGTTAACCAGGAAATCTCCAACTGGGCTCGGGATGCCGGTCACTGTGCCCAATAAGGAAGGCAGAGTTGAGTCATATAAGGCGTTTATTGAGAAGGCCAGCCAATCAAGAAGACAGAGCGCCTACAAGCTTTCAAATCCTGGCTTACAGCAAGGTGCAGGGGACAAGATTATAAAGGGGAAAGGGTTAGGGTGAGGCTGGGAATGGAATGCAGCCACATGCAGCGCTGGAGGTCCGCATATGTCAGCTATTGTCTTTAGTTATTAGGTGATGAGATGATGTTTTGACTCCTGGTGGGCCAGTCTGACCATGCTTATTGGTTCTACTTGCTAGTTTCATAGCTGAGTCACCTCCTCAATCGCTTCGCACAGGCCTTGGAAACTTAAGAAAAAACATAACCCCCTATTCACATATAAGAAACTTAACCCCCTATTCACATAAGTATATGTGTTCTAAGATTTAAGATAATATGACTATTTTTCAGATTAATTCAGGTGCTCTATCAGATTATAAATCCACTATCCAAAGCACATCTCCAACCACCTTAACCCATGGTCTTATGCTCCAGTCATTCTGGCCTCCTTTTAATTCATGAACATGCCAAGGGCTTTCTGATTCCAAGTATTCATATACCTGGTCCCTTCTCATCCTCAAGTCTCAGTTGGAATGTGACTTCTTCAGAGAGTCTTTCCCACCACCTTACCTAAAGTTACTTTCCCCCATACCTTATCCTCTCTCACATCACCCCGTTTACTTTCTTCATGGCCATTTTCACAATTTATCATTTTCTTGCTTATTTATGCATTGGTTTATTTTGTTACTTTTTCTAGATGTAAACTCCCTGAAAGTAGAGACTATCTTGTTCACCATTGTCTCTTCAGTGCTTAAACTATACCTGGCACATAGGAGATAGTCAATATGATTTCAAATAAATGAATGAATAGAAGAAATAATATTTTGGGCAGCGTTTTTAAGGGTAGCCATTAACTGTAGATGAGGTGGAGTTGGTCATTGTAGGTAAGTGCAAAAGCAGTGCAATGTCATAGAAATGTGAGCCAGGATGGCATATTTGAGTAGCAATCAATAACTTGGCATGTGGGTAACATCCCCCAAAATGGCTTAGTGGCAGTGGTAGTGAGGATGAGGGGTATGGGGAGGGTTTGGCAATCAAATGGTACATTTGGGCCATATAGAAAAGACCTTGCATGCCAAGTCAAAGATTCTGTTGACAACACACAGTTCATTGAAAAACTGAATACTAAAGAAATTAGATCTTAAAAAGTCAATGCTGTATTAATCACCCAAACACTCCTTTTTGGAGATGATGATGATGATGATGATGATGATGATGATGATGACATTGACTGGCTGGAATGAAGACACAGGGAATTGATGCAAAGGTTTTCTAACTGACCCTTCCCTAAGCATGATTTTGCACAGCCAGACTTGGTTATAGGTGAGCCACAGGGTGAGGTAATGGTGAGCATTCTGAGGGAAGTACCTCAGGTATCTGAGTTAGCCAACTTTTGAGATCCCATCCTCATAAGAGGAGTAAAGAGGAGTGTGGGCCTGTTTCCAGAATGCTGGGGTTGTCAACAGCCGACCCTAGTCCTGCCTCAGAGTCCCAGTTGGAGGAAGGGCTGGTAAGCTCCCCTCCAATCTGGCACCTACCAGAGTCCTGTCCTCTTCCAAGGTTTTTTTCTCTTCACTAACTCTCGGACTGCTGTGGGGAGCCCTCCCAACGCTCAACTGTGCCCCAGCAACAGGACCTGTCACCTGCGGTGAGGTCGCCCTTATGGAACCTAGGGTGGATTACACCATCTCACCCCAGTTCAGCAGCAGCCTTGCCTGCAGTCCTGGCACATTATCTCCTCTCTGCCTTAAATCTTTGAAATTAACAAAACTAAAATAAATATGTATAATAAAAAATTCTGTATAAATCTAGCTATTACCAATAATGCCTGAATGTGAATAATTAGAAAATCTCCTGTTTATTAAGTCCTGTCTTTATGTAATTATGATCACACAATACAAACTATTGACCTAAATCCTTCACTGGAAATTAGATTTTTGTGAAGAATCAAGGATTTCTGTTTAGTGTGTGTCATATGTTTTCTTGTGATCACTGCCTAGTAATTCAGTGGCCAGAAAATAAAGGGCTTTGTCATTATATGAAGACATCAATATTCATTAAAACAGTAGGGCTGATCTTTGTAGGTATGTTAATGAAAATCTGCAAACTTGTTTAACCAAAGATCAAACAACCTAATTAAATGTTAGTCATTAATAATAATTACCTCATTTTTGGGGGGTAAGAAATAGCAAATAGTAGAAATGCAGCACAAAAAGCAAGCAAGCAACAGTCACTAAGGAAATATTTTTTGTTTGTTTTTTATTAATTACTAGATTAGGGAAATGACATTTATAGGGGAAAATAACAGATCATTCAATGGAATTGCCAAAGGTCTTTTGACCCTCCAGAGAATTGAAGAAATGAGTTAAATGATCAAAACTAATGTTGGGAACCAGGACAATAATACTTGCTAACATTTTTTGCTTATTTGATAAGTTATTTGAGCTTTTAAGTAACAGAATGAGAGCAAGGAAAGGACTGTAATGGGCAAAAGATATTCAAGTTTGCATCATGGTTTGTTGCTTTAGTCACTTGAGATTATTTACATGAGATGATAATATTGTCTTAAGGGGAATTTTGGTAGTAGGTATCACTAGTTATATGTAGGGAGACACTTTCATCTTACCTCTTATGTTTAGTTACTTGCCTAGAATAATATATCACTTAATGAAAATACTTTACAACATGCAATTATTAACCAAAATAAAATCAAGTCCACAAATAGTATCCTTTATACTTTCTGGCACATTTAATAAGTATATTTACCTTAATTCTATTTTTAAGTATATGTCTAGCTTAATTCTTTGCATTTGCTTGGAAGCATATAGGTGTTTAAAATATGTGTACTTATCCCAGATCATTTAATAAACATCTACTTGTTTTGAGCTAAAGGTCATAGTTATCTTAAAACTTGGGGTGTCTTTCTTTTATTTAGCACAGTTTATGAAACTGGACCATCCCTGCCTGAATATGTCTTTTCATGTCACAGTAAAGATTAAGGAAATTCCTCATGACCATTGCTCCCTGAAGGACACTTGAAGAAGAGCCCTAATAGATAAAGATGGTGAACTTTCAGCTTCTTTTCTTGGGATAAGGATTATGCTTCTAAGTCAGGGGTTGACCAACTATGGCCCATGGACTAAATCTGGTTTGCTGTATTTTTATTTATTTTATTTCCAAATTTATCTTTACAGATGTGCCCTCCCCCCCACCCCCCCAAGCCTTCACCCCACTATTGTCTGGTCTATGGGTTATGCATGTATGCATATACATTATTTGTTTAATCTCTTCCCCCCTCCACCCCATCCCCTTCCCTCTGAGATTCATCAGTCTATTCCATGCTTCCATATCTCTGGATCTATTCTCACTCATATAGAAAATCTAATGAACAAAATAAGCTGATGGTCTGCTGTGTTTTTGTAAATAAAGTTGATTAGGTCTTGGCCACATCCCTTCATTTACATATCAATTGTGGCTATTTCATGCTGCAAAGGTAGAGTTGAGTTACTTTTTACAGGGACCATGTGGGCTGCAAAGCCTAAAGTTGTTCCTATTTGGCCCTTTACAGAAAAACGTAGCTGACCCTTGCTCTAGTGTAAGGTTTCCCTAAGTATTTCCATATGAGAATACTTAGAGAGGATTTTAATGGGTGGGATTAGTCAAAGGTTAAACAGTTAGGGAAACACTAGGTTAATCCAATTTAATTTTTTTCTTTCAGGAATTTTCAGAGCGATTAATGGACTAATGCACATTAGAAGGAAATACTATATTAGAATTTTATAAATAATATGCTTGGGCAGTTATAAATAATAGCATTTATAACTGATAAGTAATCATTTATAATAAAACTAGAGGCCCGGTGCATGAAATTCATGCATGGGGGCGGGGGTGTGTCCCTCAGCCCAGCCTTCACCCTCTCCAATCTGGGACCCCTCGAGGGATGTCAGACTACCCGTTTAGGCCCGATCCCGGTAGGATTGGGCCTAAATGGGCAGTCGGACATCCCTCTCACAATCCAGGACCGCTGGCTCCCAACTGCTCGCCTGCCTGCCTTCCTGATTGATCACCCCCTAACCACTCCCCTGCCAGACTGATTGATGCCTAACTGCTCCCCTGCCAGCCTGTTTGCCCCTAACTACCCTCCCCTGCAGGCCTGGTCCCCCACAACTGCTCTCCCCTGCAGGCCTGGGTCCCCCCCCAACTTCCCTCCTCTGCTGGCCTGGTCACTCCTAACTGCCCTCCCCTGCAGGCTTGATCACCCTCAACTGCCCTCCCCTGCAGGCCTGGTCCCTCCCAACTGCCCTGCCTTGCTGGCCGTCTTGTGGCAGCCATCTTGTGTCCACATAGGGGCAGCCATCTTTGACCACATGGGGGCAGCCATCTTGTGTGTTGGAGTGATGGTCAATTTGCATATTACTCTTTTATTAGATAGGATTACTTATATCTGTGTCTTTTGGACTATGCATGGGATTAGTGATCTGTGAAACACATTTTAGGAAATGCTCAAATTCTGTTTCCTTCATGATTTTCTAATTCAAGATTCTCTTCACTGTTTGAGGACAGCCAGTGCCCCCTTTTCTCCAGTTTAGATATTGTAAGCATTATTTAATTTAATATAATGTGCACTTGCTCTTACTATTTCAACATGATCCCAGAATGGATTTTTTTGATGTCTGATCTCTCATTTTTAATGGATTTTTTCTTTTCTTTGAGAAATTTTAAACTTGAACATAATGTATATTGAACAGTTATATAACTGTATGATTTTTTTTTCCTTTACAGCACTTGGAAAATATTTGAAAGCAAGCTGTATAAATTATCTGTTATTTAGAAATTAAGTGCATGTAGCATCTTCTTCACAGTGGATAGTTTGAGTTAACAACTTATCTTTATACGGAAGTAATTGTTTACAAGAGGAAATGCATGTGGACCATATGTTTAATATAATAGAGTGATTTCTTTTGGTAAATGTAAGGGCTAATTTAGATCAATAAAAAGTGGTTGAAGATTGTGTTTATATATATCAAATAATCTGATAAAAATGTGGGCTCATACTTTTTTCAACTTTCTTCAGTCATACAATATAATACATGCATTCTCAGAGTAGAAGATATTATATATTGAATGTTTACAGTAGGTTCCTCCACAGAGAACGGGATGGCCATGAAGTTGTAAAGAGGAGTAGCGTGTGTAGATTATGTGGATAATGTAGTTTATTCCTAGTGATACCCAACTCTTAGGTCTGTGAGCAATCCCTGTAGGAGGATATAGATGGCAAATGTTTCAGACAGTATTTCAGCTGCATTGGTCTACAAGGTTGGGAATACCATGATATAATAACCAAATTTAGAATTATGGCTCAAAATGGTAAATGTGAACTCAGTCACCTCTATCCTCTGGTGGGTATACAGGTATTTGCTTTGTGCAGAACTACCCCACCCTACTATTACTGCCTCTTTTTTGGTGCATTGATTTTCCATTGCTGCTATAACAAATTACCACACACTTACAGGCTTAAAGCAACACAAACTTAATTATCTTACATCTCAGAGGTCAGAAGTCTGAAATGTATGTGACTGAACTAAAACCAAGGTGTCATCAGGGATGCATTCCTTAAAGGCACTAGGAGAGAATCTGTTCTCACACGTTGTACAGCTTTTAGAGGCAGTTTGTGCTCTTGGCTTATACTAGTAGCCTCTTTCTTCAAGGCGGTGGAATCTTCAAATTCTTCTCTGACTCTGCTGCTACTGCCATCACATCTACTTCTCTTACTCTGCCCCTCCTCCCTCCCTCTTATAAGGACACTCATGATTATATTTGGCTGACTTGGATAATCCAGGGTAAGCTCCCCATCCTAAAATTCTTAATTTACTCATCTTTGCAAAATCCTTTATGTCAAGTTCTGGTGAATAGAATAGGGACATCTTTGGTGGGACATTAGTCAGGCTTCCACATTTGGCAAACTGGAGTGTATTCTTCAGTGCAGAGGTTACCCACCACCACCACCCTGAATGTATTCCCTCACCTGTTCCCTACCACACCAGACTAAGATATGTCCCCCAAATGGGATTCTCTAATAACATCTCATGTTTTCCTGTACTGTAGCACTTATACTGGTAATACATGCCCATCACATGTATTTTTCCAAATAGACTGTGAGTTTCTTTACTGTCATATCTGTAACACTTAATACAGTGATAAAAGGATCATGGATGCCCAATAACTATTGATGACATCTTTGAGTGTCTTATATATGTTATTATTAAGGAATGCACTGATATTTTGATGTAGGCTATATTTAATTTACTTCACTAAAACTCTCTGACTTGGAGTATCAAATTATCTAGTTGACCAGTTCTTGGGTGGCTCCAGTCTAATTTATAGGCTTTCCATGCAGCTTTTGGTTCTTACATGTCATTATTTTTTTCTTGATTTTCTTTATAACTCTACTAGTGACCTGTCACAAAATCACGTGAGACCCAGGACACCTCCCCGCCATGACATGGGACCGCCCCGAGTCCTGGAGTGCCTGCCCGATGCCCCGCCTCTGGGCTGCGCCCCTGTGGTGTGCGTGGGGCTGTGGAAACCCTGGCAGAAGCCTTGTGAAGCTGATGCTGGGAACCCCGCACCCCTACGGGGCTGCAGGAACCCCAGCAGAAGCCGCACAGAGTGGCTGCTGGCCCCACCCCCGCTGCCCCATCCCCACTGTGAACATCGCCATCTTGTGATGATGTTACAGCATGAGGGTCAATTTGCATATTACTTCTTTATTATAGAATGACCATTTATATTAGTCTTTCCAAAGAGAACTCTTCCTGGACCTACCTCTATACTGTAACTGTGCTGCATGGTTCTATCCCAAACCTTGTCTTTCTTAATATTTGCCATTCCTGGATTGTTTACCAAAACCCATGCTATTAACACCTGCTTTGGGGTAACCATATCAACCTGTCCAGTCTAAACTCACACCCTGAGCCACATGTTCAACTGCTGACCATACTGACCATCTGTCACAGAATCTCAAACTCCCCTCCACTGACACACCTCAATTATTAATCATATTTCCCTCCATATCTGTATATTGCCCTCTCTTTGCCTGTCCAGATTACTAGTAAAGAATTCAAGACCCACTCTCTTTTGACTTTTGTGGCCTCAGTTGAAGTTTTTAGCTTTCTCTCTCTCTCTCTCTCTCTCTCTCTCTCTCTCTCTCTCTCTCTCATTAGGACTCTGATATTGGTAACAAAGTTCTGGAGTCTATCTTCTCCTTGCCTTCAGATTAATCATTCCAAAACACATATTAATTCATTTCAAAACACAGAGCACTTCAAGCACTCTCCAGTAACTACAGGTAAAATCCAGGATCTTTGCCATACTATGCAAAATCTGTTGTAATCAATGGCATTTTCAAGCATGTGCCAAGCATAGCCTGTGTGGCTTGGGCAGTGGTCATGACTTAGACATGCAAGTAAGCCCTGGAAACAGACTGCTTTGGCTCAAATCCTGGCTCCATTACTTATTAGCTCTCTCACTTTTGATAAATTATTTTATTTTCATTTTCCTTGTCTAAAAAATGGGGTTAAAATAAAACTTTCCTTAAATAGAGATTTAGGAAAGACTAAACTTTATAATTTGTGAAAAGCTCTTTAAAAAGTGCTTGGTACAGGATCATTGCTCAGCAAATGGTACATACTATAAATATTAATTAGTTAACATCAGCATCATTCTCTCATTAAGCTTCATATCTTCTATTATTTATCCTATTTCTAAATGTGGTGAACACCTGCAAGTGGTACAGAGCACATGTTTGAGCATTGCAAAGCTCTGGATTCACATCTTTACCTCTGATACTTAGTACCTCATGTTTGGAATAGGCAAAGCATTATCTCATTCACAGAGCTCTGTGAGCATTAAATGTGATAATACATGCCAAGTAATTATTACAGTATGTAATGAACATAGTAAAAACTCCCCAATAGTACTATTATTATCATTTCTATATCAATGGTGCTTTGCACATATAAAACATCTAATGACTGCTAAGTAACTTGCCAGGTTCTAATTTAGAGAAAACTAGTCTAGTTGAGAAGACTTAGAGTGGTTGTGTCTTTATGCCTTAAGAGTAGTAATCTGCATGAACTATGAGATCCAATTTGAGACCATTATGAAACTCAATCAACTAAAATGTCAATGTATTAAAACACAGAGTAATCATGTACTTTTTTTTATTGGCTAAATCTAGTTTAGATTGAGCTACTAGTTGAAAAATTTGATATTCAATTTGCTCAACTTCTTCATATCAGAACATTTTATTGACAATTATAATTTTTAATTTATAATTAAATTAAATAAAAACATATTGAAAACCATAGTTTTATTCAATGTTTGAATTAAACTAGACATTATAGTTTATGGGCATTAGACATTTAGTTGTAGGAGTTATTTATTAATGCCTATTTCACAAACGGGACTATTGCCATGAGGCACAGAGTCTCTCTATTTGTATTATGTGTTTGGCACCAACTAGGATTTCACTAATATGTATGGAATGAATGAAATTCAATTACATCTTGTAACATTTTAAATTGACCTAAATAAGGAAGAGATTTAAAATTCACATTATAGTAAATGTTTCTCTATATATGATTTGATTTTGTGATCATTTTGAATCAGGGTTGGCAAATTATGGCCTGCATGGAGAAACCAGCTGGTTTTTGTTTTTAACATATTTTTATTGATTTCAGAGAGGAAGGGAGAGGGAGAGAGAGATAGAAACATCAATGATGAGAGAGAATCATTGATTGGCTGCACAACCCCTACTGGGGATTAAGCCCACAACCCAGGCATGAGCTGTGAATGGAAATCTAACACTGATCTCCTGGTTCATAGGTTGATGTTAAACCACTGAGCAACACTGGCCAGCTCCCAGACTGTTTTATTTAAGGCTTGCGAGTTAAAAGTTAGTTTTATGTTTTAAAATGTTTGGAAAAAATCCAAAGAGGAGTAATATTTTATGTGAAAATTATAGGAAATTAAAATTTCAGAGTCCATAAATAGTTTTCATGAATCACAAACATGTTCATTCATTTCTATATCTCTATGGCTGATTTTGCCCTAAATGGCAGTTGCATAGTTGCAAATAAGATTGTATGGCCCACAAAGCCTAAAATATTGACTATCTCTCTTTATAAAAACAAATTTGCCAACATCTCCTTTAAATTAAACAAATAAAAAGAGATACTAAGTAGTTCAACTTGCTTTTAATTTTGAGTGAATCAAGATAAATGGCCACATGCATATTTTAGTCCTCTATTTAACTATAAATTATATTTAGATAAGTTACTATCAATCATGATTGTAAAGTCATAAGCTATATAGTTGTTTAAACCAAATCACCCTATTAAAAATGAACTGGTATTAATAAAATATATACATTGCTTAATGTCAGATTAAATAATTTTTATTTTGAATTTTTTTGTTTTCCATATGCTTTCATTTATATACTAGAGGCCTGGTGCACAAAATTTATGCACACGGGGGGAAGGGGTGGTTGTCCCTCAGCCTGACCTGTACCCTCTCCAATCTGGGAGCCCTCGGGGGATGTCCAACTGCCAGTTTTGGCCCGATCCCACCTCTGGCTCCTAAACGCTCACCTGCCTGCCTGCCCTAACCACTCTGCAGGCCTGATCCCCCTAACTGCCCTCCGCTGCCGGCCTGGTCACCCCTAACTGCCATTCTTCTCTACTTACTTCCACTGTTTTAATATATCTAGCTATCTACCTGCCTAATTATTCACTATCTTTTATCTTTTTTCTTTTCTGACTCCTACTTCTAAAATCTGTCCCCTGTACACAACTATACTTGATTTTCATTATAGCTCCTACAGTTCACTCATACATCTTCTTTCCTTCTTTAACTCTGTTCTCCACTGACTCCTTTATAAAGTTCTTCCCTATCTCCTTCCCTTCTTCTCCATCCTCCCCCATCCTCCCTCTCTCTTTTACTCTTTTTATAGGCTAATTAAAAATTCTATGCTTTTTGTCCTTAGTACTGACTGCTTTCCTCTCTGGGAACTGTAGCCACCTCTGGGCACTCGGGTCTCTCTTGCACCGGCTTTGAGGGGCCGAGCGACGATGCAGCTGTGTCTTGCCTACTGTGGCCTGTGCCTCCCCACTCCGAGTTGGGGGAGGGTCCAGCTAGCCCGGCTTGGCATCCATGGTGGGGACTGCTGTGTTACGTGCACGCGTGTGTGCATTCATGTGTGCGGGGCTTTTCTCCACTTGAGTGCTGAAGTGGGGGACGCAGAGGCCTTTCCGCCCCCCACTCCCCCGCCCTGCCCCGCCCCGCCCAGCATGCCCACTCCCATGCCTCGAGCAGCTCTCAGTCCGCCCCTCTCCGGAATATGCAGACAACGGGGCGTGCTTGCGCAGGCACGGTCTGGGCCCAGCTTGTCCTCTGGGGGCGTTCGGTCCAGGATGCGAACTCCCATCCAGGTTGGACGGGGCAGAAGAATGGATGGACGGCTGGAGAAAGCAGCGGCGGGGCTGGGTCTGCAGGGCTGGGTCCACGTGGCGGGAGGAGGCTTCAAGGTTGTGTGCTTAGGAGGATTGACCTGTGTCCCAAGCATCGCGGGCCGCCCTGTGTGTCTGTGGCGGTAGGATCCCCACGTTGTTTACCCGGTGGCTTGTCCAGGTCTGGTGACTTACCTCGATGTCCACTCTTTGTCGTAGTGCCCAGGCCCTTCCTTCGTGTTGGGTCCACATCCTCTTGATTTGCATATGCAACCTCTCCCGGGGGTCACCGCCGATGCGCACACCCCCGGTTGGCGTCTGCCCACCACGCCCTGAGAACCGGCCTTCTGCCTTCTGCTGGTCTGTCAATATGAAAATTGGTCCTTACTGTGACACCCTTAGGACCAATTTGCATAGTACCTCTTTATTATATAGATGCTGAAAAATAACTCATATGTGTGCATAGCTATCTGTGTTTTTTTTTTTTTTTATGGTAAAGCAGTAAAACCTCAACTTTAAATTCAGACTTTTTAGAGGTATAATTATTCTAATTTCAGAAATCTTACCTTTATTTGTTATATATTCCCTTTTCCCTCTCTATCTCAAGCTTTAGGTCAGTACTTACTGTTAGCTCGAGGCAGGGGGGAAGTCCAGAGCCGATGCATGCATCTGCAAGGTAGATGGTGACAGAGATAACTGGCGCCTTCCTAGACCCCTGGCCCGAGGCAGGAATTCCACACCTCTCATGCCCTCCGCCCTCCCCTCACTAAACAGCTGTATAAAAGAAGTACCTATGCCCCCTTTTGGCGCGAACTTCTCTGGCCCACCCTCGGACCAGCGAGTTTCGCCCGGGAACGCAAGATTAAAACCTCCCCCTTTTTAATCGCCTGGACTCTGTGTCTTGTTTCCTGCGTCGCGAACCTTTCACTTACCAAATTTTAAAAAGAAAAAAAAAAAATAACACTCGGTAATAATAATAACACTTTATATTTTGATAGTGTATTGTACTCTTTTATTTTTTTAAAAATTTCACATAGATCATGGAAACTCAGTTTGTAAATGCCTGAAAACTGAACTTATTCTGAACCATCCAAAGTTAGGGCATGGTAAGCGTCATTCTTGGAATTGGTATGAGGGAAGCTGTGCTAACAGGTGAAGAAATTTTTAACCCTGCTTTTTTTTCCCCCTAGCTTATTAATTCCTGTACTAATATCACAAACTGTTGACATGAATAGAGAAATGGAAGAAAAAAGCCTGTTCTTTAACTTTAGTAGTTGAAAAAAACACCATAGGTAATTAGAATTAGATTTTTAAAAACTTTGATGAAAGAATTCATCAAATAACATGTGGTATTTTAAACCATTTTTGTGTGTAAAGTAAGTAGACACATATTATCTGTGGTTAAATTTGTCATAACATTTTTTGGTATTTACAGTCATATGCAATTTCTCATTTCCTGAGTAGCTTTCAAAACCATTGCCAATATATCTTTTCTCCCTAATAGGAACTGTACTAAACTGGGTACAAGCTAAAATGCTCCAACAAAGAGAATCCAAAATAGTGTTTAAAATGATAGAACTGTCTATTCTTCTTTCAACAATTCAGAGCTTTGGGATCCAAAGCTGGTGAGAAGATGCTGCCATCCTCGACACAGAGCTGTCTTCTCTGGGTTCACACTGGCGGTTCCAGTTATCATTTCCCATCAGAGAGAACAAAGAGCTTGGCTCAATCCTTTTTTTTTTTTTTTAATGGAGGAGGCCTCAAATTGGCATGTCTGTCACTTCTGTTCTAATCCTATATAGACAAATGGCCATAATAACTTGGGTGCAGGGGACGATGTTCCAACCACTGGACCACACTGGCCAGGGCGCATTTCAGTAATTTTCAAGGATAAACTCAGTAAGTAGAACTCATTAATTTCTAAATTTTAAATGATTTGCACTGACTTTGCTTCTTTCTTGGATGAGTAGTTTCTCTAGGAAGTACACTAGTATTAGATAGACTGTCTCTTGAATTTTTAAACTGACTTATTAAAAGAAAAAGCTTGAACCCAGAAACAAGGAGGCATGGATCAGACTGTCGGGCCTCAGAGGGAGGGTTGGGGAGGGTGGGGGTAAAGGGGAGAGATCAACCAAAGGACTTGTGTGCAAGCATACAAGCCTAACCAGCAGTTAAGGACAACAGGGGGGTGGGGGCATGTGTGGGGAGGGGTGTGGGATGGGAATGGGGGGATGAGGACAAATATGTGATACCTTAATCAATAAAGAAATTTAAAAAAAAAATAAAAAAATAAAAAAAAAAGCTTGAGTGAGGAAAATCATACAATTACAAAGCCATCCTTTCCACTTACTATGAAGCTAGCAATATAAGGCTAATATTTAGTGTTATTAACAATGCCCAACGTCAAAGGTGTATGATTAAACAAAGGATACAAAAGGACTGCCATATTTAAAACATCATTTACATTTTTTTAGAAGAATGCAAATCAAAGACTAGACTTAAAGCCCAAGAGAAAATTGTATGTAAGCATATTTGAATTTCTATTCAGTTCCATTTAACCCTCAGGTTCCCCCCCTCCCTTTTTGATAACCTTTTGCCCTCAGGCCTGCTGTGAAAAAGAACAATGAAGCAGCCACTGGTGTTCCCCAAACTCTGTAAGTGACTCTTCCAGAGTCATTATTCTTCAGCTTCTATAGGGAGCATGAAAAATCTCCTTTCTGCCTCTCCCACCAGGAATCCAGTGCAAAGCTTTAAACTCTGTGTCTTGTAGAGCAGAAGTCAGGAAACACGGCGCCCATCTGTGTACATCTTGTGTGCTGAATGGAAAACATTATCACCATTGCACATTAATGAGAACCCTTTTTCTGGCCAAGGCTCTTTCCCCACACAATGTAAGTAATATGGCAAAGATCTGAGACTTCCATGAAATGACTGCTTCCAGAATGGCCTCTTCTAGTGTCAAAAAAGCAGGGGAACCTGGACCATGTTCAGGGACTTAGTCCATGAATCTGCTTGCTGGGCTGGTGAAACTTTGTACTTTAAAGTTTTCAGGTTTTCATCAAAAGAAGAAGAAAGGTAAAAAAGGAGAAAGGATTCAAAGCAGTGATGTAAATGCCGGGACTGAAGTTTTGATACTGATTTTCTATCTCTAGTCTGCTTTTTTAATCACGAAGCCAAACTCTTATTTTCATTTGTAGTTTCCTTGCTTCTTTGTACACTCATTAGTCTGTGAATCCAGAGTAGATTTTTATTCAGGAATCAGGCTTCAAATGCCAGGAACATCAGCGATTCTATGAGGTAATAAAACCGTTATCCAAACCTGCAGACTGCCTTCTAATGAGCTGGCGTGCTCCTTAGGAAATCCAGGCTTTGCTAGGCACTAGTGGCCTTAGATGCTGAGTACCGTATTTGTAAGCATATGCAATCATTCATTACTTAATTAGAATCAGAAGGTTATGAATTGAAAACAAAAACTGAAGGAAGAATATGTATTTAACCTGTTTACAAGCAAAGGTGTATGCTTTACAGATGACATATCTAGGTATCTTCTGTGAATAATACTTTCCCACTTCATCTTATGTCTTCCCTCCAGGTGCCTATCTTTTCCTTTTATTTAGTCAAATTCTCATTTTTGACCTTTTTTCTTTACTCTGTTTACCTCCTTTGGTATTTTCTTCTTATGGATGAGAGAGAACAGTGACCAAGTTTTGGAGTGTTCTGCTAAACTCCACAAAAATTACATAAGTATAATGAGTAAGGATGCTTTGCTCAGATGCACATTTATTGAATATCTACTAGGCAGCAAATACACTGTCACCTGCTAAGAATACACACAGTCATATTCTTTAAAAAAAATTCTCACCTGAGGATATGTTTATAGAGAGAGAGGAAGGGAGAGGGGGAGGGGGGAGAGAGAGAGAGAGAGAGAGAGAGAAATATTGATTGATTGCCTCTCATACATGTCCCAAATGGGGATTGAACCTGCAACATAGGTATGTGCCCTGACCAGGAATCAAACCCACAACTTTTTGGTTTATATGATGACGCTCTAATCAACTGAACTACTCGGCCAGGGCTCATACTCCTATTGACCCATGGTCAAGGCTAATATTTTATGAAATCATTATATAAAAAATATTCATAAGGGAGAAACCAAGATGGTGGCATAGGTAAACACCTGAACTTGCTGCCTCACACAACCACTTCAAAACTACAACTAAAAGACAAAACAGCATCATGCAGAACCACAGGAAGGCTGGCTGAGTGGAAATTCTACAACTAGAAGGAAAGAGAAAACCACACTGAGACTCAGAGGAGCTGCGGAAGTAAAGTGCAGAGATACAGAGGCACGCATGCATAAAGGACTGGCAATTGAGTACGCGGTTGTCTTTCTCAATCGGGAGGGAGACACAAGCTCCCGACTGCTCTAAACTCCAGTTCCGGGTGAGACTCTGGGGACCCAGACTCATATGGGGAGAAACAGGACTGTCTGGCATTGGGCGGAACTCGAGGGCGGCTTTCTCTCAGAGGTGCTTGCAACGATTACTGCGGGACACTGAGACCCAGGGGCCTCTTAGGGCAGGACTGGCGGGAAGCCGTTGCTGTTTGCTCAACCCTGAGACCCCGCCCCACCCAAACTGTGTGCAGAGGCTTTTGCATATGAATGGCCTGGTCCTTTGAGATCTAAAATTACTTAACAAACTGCAGCTGAGTCAAAGAGACTCAGAACATCCAAAAGAAGGCCCAAGGCCCCGCAGCAGCTTGCATTGCTTCACAGCTGGGCCTCATCTGGGCACCTCCAAAACCCAAACTAAGAAGAGGAATCTGCAGATCTCTCTGTAGCTCCTGCTGGGTGGCCTCAGGCAGAGGCTAAATTAGCACCTCCTTGGAGATCCAAGAGCCAGTGTACCCAGGGGTCAGAGTGGGACCATTCAGATTACAACTCCTCAGATCCATAAGGGACACTCTCAAGGGGCAGACTCAGTGAGCACCAAAGCCCCACTGAAGCAAGTCTTGCCTCATAAGGGTGTCTCTAGCACAGAAATTCTCCCATCGTAGACACAGCTGATTCTTACAGCCAATTGGCCTGGAGGTCAATTCCTCCCAGTGATACCAACAACAATCAAGGCTTAACTACAACAAGACTGTGCACACAGCCCACAAAGGGGTGCACCAAGAGTGTCCCCCTCAGGTAACTGGGGAGGCTGAGCCACTGGGCCCTATAGGACACCTAGCACACAAAGCCACTATATCAACACAGGGAGGGAGCCAAAATGCAGAGACAAAGAAACAGGTCACAAATGAAAGAAATGGAGGATATAGAGTTCAAAACCACGGTTATAAGGTTTTTCAAGAATTTTCTAGAAAAGGTCAATAAATTTAGTGAGACCCTCGAGGATATGAAAAAGGACCAACTAGAAATTAAGCATACACTGACTGAAATAAAGAATAATATACAGAGATCCAACAGTATAGGATCCCAACAGTAGACTATAGGATCCCAAGAATCAAGTCAAAGATTTGAAATACAAAGAAGTAAAAAACACCCAACCAGAAAAGCAAAAAGAATCCAAAAGTCTGAAGATAGTGTAAGGAGCCTCTGGGACAACTTCAAGTGTACCAACATCCTAATTATGGGGGTGCCAGAAGAAGAGAGAGAGCAAAATATTGAAAACCTATTTGAAGAAATAATGACAGAAAACTTCCCCCACCTGGTGAAATAAATAAACTTACAAGTCCAGGAAGCACAGAGAAACCCAAACAAAAGGAATCCAAAGAGGACCACACCAAGACACATCCTCTCTAATAAAATGGTAATATGCAAATTAACCATCACTCCGCTACATAAACCACGCCCACCAGCCAAGCCACGCCCACCAGCCAATCAGGGCGGGTATGCAAATTAACCCCAATCCAAGATGGCTACAGCCACAGAGAGCAAGGTTTCCCAGGTAACAGAGGAAGCCAAGCTTTCCATAGCCGTTGCAGGCCTAAGCCTCCACTCAAGCTACAAAGTTTCAATTATAGAAGGTAAACAAATTCAAACAAATGGCGGCAGAAGGGAGCTTGAGAGAGCAGGCCAGGGTTGCCGGCGGCAACAGGGGAAGCAAAGCTTTCTGCACACACTGGCCGAGCTCACCCGCTTAAGGCAACAAAGTTTCAATTGTAGAAGGTGAATTAACTGCCACAGAAATGGCTGCCGCCCCAGAAATGGCTGCCGCCCCAGGCTACAAAGTTTCAATTGTAGAAGGAAAATAAATTCCAGATACCAGGGCCTCCCCTTGGGTTGCCAGGAGGCGTGGCAGGCCTGCAAACCACCACAGGCCCCTCGCTCAGGCCACCCCACACCCCAAGGGAACCCCCACCCTTATCTGTGACACCCTTCAGGGCAAACCAGCTGGCCCCCACCCCTGTACCAGGCCTCTATCCTATCTTATAAAAGAGTAATATACAGATTGATCATCACTGCAACACAATATAGATGCCCCAATGTGGTCAAAGATCCTGCCCCCATGTGGACACAAGATGGCCACTACAAGATGGCCAGCAGGGGAGGGCAGTTGGGAGGCACCCGGCCTGCAAGGAAGGGCAGTTGTGAGGGACCAGGCCTGCAAGGGAGGGCAGTTGAGAGGGACCAGGCTTGCAAGGGAGGGCAGTTGGAGGTGATCAACCCTGCAGGAGCGGGCAGTTAGGGGTGACCAGGCTGGCAGAGGAGGGAAGTTGGGGGCAAACAGGCTGGCAGGGGAGCAGTTAAGCATCAACCAGGCTGGCAGTGGAGTGGTTAGGGGGTGATCAGGCTGGCAGGCAGAAGCGGTTAGGGGCAATCAGGAAGGCAGGCAGGCAAGCAGTTGGGAGCCAGCAGTCCTGGATTGTGAGAGGGATGTCCGACTGCCCGTTTAGGCCCGATCCCACTAGGATCGGGCCTAAACGGGCAGTCGGACATCCCTCCAGGAGTCCCAGATTGGAGAGGGTACAGGCTGGGCTGAGGGACAACCCCCCGCCGTGCACGAATTTCGTGCACCGGGCTTCTAGTCATAATTAAAATGCCAAGAGCAGAAGACAAAGAGAGGATATTAAAAGCAGCAAGAAAACAACAGTTAGTTACCTACAAGGGAGCACCCATACGACTGTCAGCTAATTTCTCAACAGAAACTATGCAGGCCAGAAGGGAGTGGCAAGAAATATTCAAAGTGATGAATAGCAAGAACCTACAACCAAGACTACTCTACCCAGTAAAGCTATCATTCAGAATTGAAGGTCAGATAAAGAGCTTCACAGATAAGAAAAAGCTAAAGGAGTTCATCACCACCAAACCAGTATTATATGAAATGCTGAAAGGTAATCTTTAAGAAGAGGAAGAAGAAGAAAAAGGCAAAGATAAAAATTATGAACAACTAATACATATTTATCAACAAGTGAATCTAAAAATCAAGTGAATAAAAAATCTGATGAACAGAATAAACTGGTGAATATAATAGAATTAGGGGCATAGAAAGGGAGTGGACTGACACTCCTCGGGAGGAAAGGGGTGTGGGGGATGTGGGAAGAGACTGGATAAAAATCATGTACCTATGGATGAGGACAGTGGGGGGCGGGGGGCGGGCTGGAAAGGTCATGAGGTGGAATGGGAATTGGGTGGAGGGTAGCTATGGGGGGAAAAAAGAGGAACAACTAATAATCTGAACAATAAAGATTTATTTAAAAAATATATTCATAAGACACTGAAGTTATACTCCAACACCCTTTCTCAATAATATGATGTACTTTTCAGATAAGCTGTTTTATAACTTGCATGGCATCTTTTTAGATTCAAGCATTATATTATTTATATCTGTCAAAATTCTTAGGCAGTATGTCTAAAAACAAAGAAAATAATTGTTCCCCTATAAAGTATTCTGCAAAAGCACTAGATTTGGAATTAGGTGATCTGAAATAGTGACTCATAACTGCCACCTTTCCTATGTGATATTAAGCAACAATTAACCTCCAGTTCTGGGGTTCCTTATCTTTCAAATAAAGATGTATAATTTACCTCACAGGGCGGTTGTGAAGAATGAAAACACACATGTTAGAACATTTTGAAACTGTAAGGGGCTATTTGAATGTGAATGATTTTAAGTGTCTTCGTTGTGAACATGTGAAAGATTCCCAATGTTTATGGGTAAAAGTGTTGACTCTTCTGAGATAAGAATGTGTTGAGAAGGGAGTATGTGGCTTTGCCAGTTCTGTAACTGGAAACCTGGATTGTGAGCCAAGACTTCTGTCTAAGGGGATGACAAATGTGTCAAAAAGGAGAAACTGGCTACAAAATATAGCAATTATATTTTACTTTATTGTTGGTGGAATATCATCTGCAAGGAAATGAAATTCATTTCTCTCTATGTATTCTGTACTCTCAGAGATTAGGTACTTACAAAAATAGGGTACATTAAGAGGATCTCATTCAGGATGTTGACAACTTAAAAGGAACATTGGAAAGATGAAAAGATTTCTAAGGAGAGGCATAAATACAATGAAAGGGTTCGGGCATGGGACTTGTAGGGAAAAGGTTCTGGATTATTCAGTTTGCTAAGGACAAGGCTAAATGTAGAAAAATGGGAATGGGTAATATACTAAGGATAAAAGAACATCTGTTTCCCATGTCTAAGAAAAATCAAAAAGGAACTGGGCTAAAGCTACAGGATAAAAATTTAAATTAGCAACAAGAAAGAATTTCCTGACAGCAAGCATTGTTGGGCATACAGGATTTGCTGGAATCCTCTTTGCATATCTTAAAAAAAATGTTTTCATTAAAATAGAATGATGTAGGTGTTGACCTTCCTGAATGTAGGATAATAGATCAGAGAATTTTAAAATAACATTTCTAATTTTCTGATTCTTAAGTATTGTTACTCTGGTAAAATAAAAGAGAATGCTGACAAATATTATCCAAAATGAAAAGGCTGTTTATTTTTATGGGACAAACAAAAAATGCATCTTGATCCCAATTATTTGATATCGTATTATTATTCAATAAGTAACGTATTGCTTGGAATATGCAAGAATATGGGTATGTTTAGAAAGATCTAATGGAAGATTCATTAGAAATGACCTCAGTCTGAATTCTTTCAACTCTGGAGTGACATGGTATAGGTCACACAAAGTGTGGGAAAGACTGTTAGCTATTTATTAAATACTTGTTACTTGCTTTTCCTATGCTAGGCTATATTTCCCAACCTCGCTTGTATGGAAGTGTAGCAATATGTCTGAATTCTAGCCAATGGGATGTGAATGTGGTGGATATTATATGTGCCATTTCTGGGTCTCTCTCTCAAAAAAACAAAAGAGTAAGCACACCTCCACTCTGTTTCCTCTTCTACCTGCTGAAATATGGCCATAATGAGGTCCTAAAAGATGGCTGAGCCACAAGCTGCAAGGGGCCTGGGTGTCTGAGTTACCATGTAGAAGGCCATCTGCCTACTAGTAACATCTGTCTCAGCTTGTTGTACAAATAAGAAAGGAACTTTTATTTTATTTGATCATTTTACATTTTTTAGATTTGTTTCTTCTGCAGACCTGAATGAGACATTGAATAGCCAGGCCCATCTCATTGTATTTTTTTTCTTCTCAAATACTGTTCAAATACTTTTCTTCTTGTTTTAGTTTCTTTTACATAAAACAATTAGAGTAATGAACTCACTTTTCCCCCCTGTATTGAAATGATGAATGACTGTGTCTTGATCTATAGTTTTATTATTTAACCTAAAGGAAAAAAATGTTTTTCTAGTTGTTGAATAATTATGTTAGAATGTATTTGTTACAATATGGAGATTGTAACCCATTTTACTCTATCTTCAAAGAAAAACAGTGGAAAAAACTTGAAAATATAGAAGGGGGCCAAAGATTTACTACAAAGAATTGTTTGCAAATGAATTTTTCAAACAAACCCCGTTAAAAACATAATATTATTTTCTCTGTAAAGTTTTCTTTAGTATGCTTTATAATTATTATCATAAGCAAGCTGTATTTATGTTCCACCTGTAAGTGAGAATTTTACATTTTCTCTTCTCTACCAGGGACTAATAGTACAACTAGTACTTTTATGGAGAAAAACCTATTTGCATTATATTTAACTATGTTTCTGTGAAATTGAAATATAAACTAAAAGAGATTTAAAGAACTTTCTAATTATTCTTCCTGTCTATGGACACTGTAGATCACAAATATATGGAAACTAGAGGCCCAGTGCACGAATTCGTGCATGGGTGGGGTCTCTAGTCCTGGCTGGAGATCAGGGCTGATTGGGGCCTGCCAGCCAGGAGGAGGGACTGGGGGAGGTTGGCCAGCCATGGGAGGTTGGCTGTGGGAGTGAACTGACCACCAGGGGGCAACTCCTGCATTGAGCGTCTGCCCCTTGGTGGTCAGTGTGCATCATAGTGACTGGCCGACTGGTCATTCTGGTCGTTCGGTCATAATAGTTGCTTAGGCTTTTATATATATAGATTACTGGGATAGATTACTCAGAATCTGTCTTCCATGTCCTACTCTTGAAGATTTTAAAAGTTGTAATAAAAACTTAATAAATGTAGTTCTGCATCTAGTTCTAGATAAAGATATGGAGACTTGTCTTAAGAGTAGAGGACATAATAAATCACCTCTGAGTGACTTCTGGCTCCCTCGCTCTATTTGAAATGAAATCATTCATTCATTTAATACTGTGTGTTATTAGGAGCCAGGACTCTGGAGCTACAGTACCTGCTATTTATTGATTGTTGGATCTGTGGCAGCATCTCACTTTACCTTTCTGTACTCAGGCCCTTCGTCTTTCAAATCAAGGCCTATAATAGTACCTACATTATAGAGTTTTATGTGGAATAATAACTTACTACCTGGTACACAGTAATAACTGAGAAATTATAAATCATAACTATTATTTAATAAACTAGAGGCCTGGTGCATGAAATCTATGCATGGGGGTGGTTGTCCCTCAGCCTAGCTTGCACCCTCTCCAATCTGGGACTCCTCAAGGGATGCTGGACTGCCCGTTTAGGCCTGATCTGTGGAATCAGGCCTAAACGGGCAGTCAGACATCCCTCTCACAATCCAGGACTGCTGGCTCCCAAAACCTCACCTGCCTGTCTACCTGATTGCCCCTAACAGTCCTCCCTTGCCAGCCTGGTTGCCCCTAAGTGTCCTCCCCTGTGGGCCTGGTCGCTCCCAACTGCCCTCCCCTACTGGCCCGGTCATCCCTAACTGCCCTCCCCTGCTGGTCTGGTCCCCCCCAACTGCCCTCCCCTGCTGGCCTGGTCCCCCCTAACTTTCCTCCCTTGCCAGGCTGGTCACCCCTAACTGTCCTCCCCTACAAGCCTTGTCCCTCCCAGCTGCCCTACCCTGAAGGCCTGGTGCCCCCATCATGTGGAGTCTAATGAACAAAATAAGCAAACAAAATAGAAATAGACTCATAGATACGGAGAACAGATTGACAACTGTTAGAGGGGAGAGGATTTGTAGGCTAGGCGAAAAAGGTGAAGGGATTAATGGTGTTTGCCAGAGGGAAAAGAGAGGGGGTGAGGTAGAAGGTGGTAAAGGTGGGATAAATGACAGAAGGAGGCTTGACGTTGGGTGGTGAACACATAATGCAATATACAAGTGACTTATAATAGAATGTACACATGAAACATATATAATTTTATTAACCAATGTCACTCCCAATAAATTCAATAAAAAATTTTTTAAATAGCTAGATCTTTTCATCTTCCTTGCTCACATGCCACATCAAATTAGGCAACAGGTCCAACTCTTGATTCTACTTTGTTATTTCTGATATCCAAACACTCCTACATGTTTATTATCTCTGCCCTTGTTTGCGCCACAACAGAAAAGCCACCTGGATTGGGTTAGAGAGAAAGGCTAAAATTAGTAAGACTCTTATAGTTTATCAGTCACACTGGTAGGAGCTTCATGTTCAGCTGGCTTGGGCAATGCAGCTTCCTCTCCTGCAGCAGTCAGACTTTCCTCTTGTGGCTCAGAGCTGGGGCTTGATTCTGGCTTCAGTCAGCCCTATACTTGATCTAGTACCACTAGAAAAAGTTTGTGAGAGAAACTGCTTTTAAGGGGAGAGAAGGAAGATGGTGAGGAGAAGCTACCACAAAGTTTCAGAATTTAAAGCTAAGAGGAAACTTAGAGATCACCTCATCTACTTGGCTCGTTTTACAGAGAATAAAATCCAGTTCTGGATTTGTTGAGTGTCTTTTGAGGTTATACAGAAAGGGGGCTAGAATTTGTTTCATAATTTCAAGTAATTCCTTCCTCATACAAGAGCCATAGTAGGTAAATTCATTGAGCATAAATTTATTGCACCTGGCATTGTGCTAATGCATGTATTATATGTTATATAACATAATATATAGCACTTAGACTCTTAAGGCTGGCCCCACTTGACAGGTGAATAAACTGAGGTTTAGAGAGTTTAAGTAACTTTCTTAACATTACATCATTAGTAAACAAAAGCACCAGGATTTCAATGTGGGTCTAGTGAAGAACTATGAGCTGTCTGAGATTTTTTCTTGCAGGCTAACAGATTAACCTGCTACAGTCTCATGCATGCTGGTGGAAGACTTGAGACTCTTGGGTCAGAGACAAAGGACTTTATTACACACTAGAGGCCCGGTGCACAAAATTCGTGCATGGAGGGGGGATTCCCTCAACTCAACCTGCACCTTCTCCAATTGGGGACCCCTTGTGGGATGTCTGACTGCCATTTTAGGCCTATTCCCAGGGATTGGGCCTAAACCGGCAGTTGGACATCCCTCTCACTATCTGGGACCACTGGCTCCTAACTGCTCACATGCCTGCCTGCCTGATTGCCCCTAACTGCTTCTGTCTGCCAGCCTGATCACCCCTAACTGCCCTCTCCTGCAGGACTGATGTTGCCCCCAACTGCCCTCCTCTGCTGGCCAATTTGGTTCTGATTGGTCGGTTCCTATGCCAGTGTCAAAAGCTTCACCTCCTAGACAGCAATTGGTTCCCCACAGCACCCAGATTTGGTTCTCATTGTTCGGTTCCTATGCCAGTCAGCATCAAAAGCTCTGCTTCCTAAGCAGCCATTGGTTCCCCACAGCACCCACCTTTGGTTCTGGTTGGTCGGTTCCTATGCCAGTCAGCGTCAGAAGTTCCGCCTCCTAGGCAGCCATTGGCTCCCCACAGCACCCACCTTTGGTTCTCATTGGTCAGTTCCTATGCTAGTCAGCGTCAGAAGCTCCGCCTGCTAGGCATCCATTGGTTCCCCACAGCACCCACCTATGGTTCTGATTGGTTGGTTCCTATGCCAGTCAGCATCTCCAGGCCTATCTCTAGACCTGATCAAAGAGACGGGGCTTAACAGCAACCCCCTTAGAGGCTGGGAGAGAAAGAAAAGCCTGGCTGCTGGCGAAGATTAGAAAGAGGGAGAAAGAGAGATGTAAGTACACTGATCAACAGCTTCCACTGAGGCTGCAGATCAGATCCTGACTCACTTTCTGGGTCTCAGCCACCTGAGCAGTCAGTGCTGGGTCACCAGGCTGCAGCTGGGCAATCCAGCGCTGACTTCCAGATGGTCTGCGTTTGGTTGCAGGCTCGGCCCCTTCCCAAACCCCAGGCTTTAGGCTTGAGAAGTGCTCCCCCCACTGCCCCACCCCTCCGATCTCAGGCTCGGCCCCTCTGATGGACGGCTGGGAGTGACCTGGGTGCCGAGGAGGTTCCCAGGACCCAAGTACATATGCAAATTAACCGCCATCTTTGTTGGGTTAATTTACATATTCACTCTGATTGGCTGTGGGCGTAGCAGAGGTACAGTCAATTTACATGTTTCTCTATTATTAGGTAAGATATTAATAATAGTAGCCACAATATTAGCATTTTCCTGAGCCCCCGTTTTTACAGAATGATATTAATGGGGCCAGGTGTCACTGGCACATGCAGTGAGCTGAGTTTTAAGAGAGAAAAAGCTGAGTTGAAGAAACATTTTTTTTCTTTTTTTGGAATGGGCACTAAGTATGGCTGCCTTTTGCTCTGGAGGGGAAATGCTATCTCGATCTTCCAAGGCCGTTTGCTATTTAATCATTCTTGTAAAGATAGCTCAGAACAAAGTCAGACAGTGCCACTTTTCGAAAGGCATGCAGAAATGGGAAAGACCCGTGCAGAATTGTCTCCCCGCATACTTTGACTGTAAAACTCCTATTATTAGCCACTAGACCACACTGACTCAGTAACATTTCAGTTGGCAGTAAAACATGATGTTGAAATGGTTTGCTATTGAAATGGAAGCATTTCAATAATATAAATTTCCACAATTGAAATGCCACTAGTAGTCACGCCATTGAATCTTGGAATGAATCACACTGAGGGAGGTGCATATAGGTCCACAGATGTATAGCTAGGGCTCATTTTCTGCAACTTCTGTCTTTATACACTTTTATCCTGTACTCAGCAGCCTACTTGAAAGAAGAAAGAGAAAAAACAGGAGACTCTAAGCTCAGTTTGAAGAGAACAGCATCTCCAGGCTTCAGATTGCATGTCAGTCTTCTTTTTAAAAAAATGTATTTTTTATTGATTTCAGAGAGGAAGGAAGAGGGAGAGAGAGATAGAAACATCAATGATGAGAGAATCATTGATCAGCTGCCTTTTGCACGCCCCACACTGGGGATCGAGCTCACAACCCAGGTATGAGCCCTGACCGGGGAATCAAACCGTGACCTCTTGGTTCATAGGTCGATGCTCAACCACTGAGCCACGCGTCAGTCTTGACAGGTTGCTGCTAATGTGCTTAGGTCTCTTCATAGCATCAAAAGGGATGGAAGCTACCAAGGTGGAAAAGGCAGTTTGGTCTCCTGAGCTTAGATAAATTCTGCTTATTCTACTGGTGTCCTTGGATAAATTTTACCTCCACCTCTGGGAGTTTCATGAGCTTTAAGGTGAGGGTGACCCTTGTCAAACTCATAGTACAGTGCCTGTCTCATAATAAGCAATCTGTTAACATTAGTTATTATTACTAAAAGTAGCAGAAGTCTGGCATGGCTAAAAGTTATCCTGAAACATGCTTTTAATACCTGAAAATCCCATAAGAAATACCACTTTCAGCTAAAGTCAGTACAAGGAGGAATTTTAAATTGACAGTTGCATTTTTATTATTTAAAAAGATAGAAATAATATTTGTGATGATAATGTTAATGCTGCTGCCTTTAAATCCCAGAATGAAACTCAACTGCCTTCATTTATGCATTCCCCCTCAAAAAGGAACTCTTTTGTTAAGCCTCACTTAGTCCATCCTAAAGCACCTTTCAGTCAAAGAACAGCTTCTCATTAAGGGAAAAATGATTATTAACATCCTCATTTTGCTTCCTCTCGTGAATTATTTGCATTCTGAAATGTGCATGGCATTAGTTTCAGGGTAAATGCAAATATGACAGCGGGATTTCTCACCAAGCTCTTTTTTATTATTAGCTCTTTTTATGTACTCCATTTATTATTCCCTCCTCATTTTTCACATTGTATTAAAATGTTAGATTTCTTAAAATAATAATATCTCTTTCATTTGGTAATTGTCTCAGCCCTGTCTACAACAGTCTACATCATACAGGGCCCATCTATAATTTGGAACGGCTTATAACGACGCTTTGTCTTTGCTTAGGGGCTGCCCAGGAATAAGCTATCCTGGTAACTGAATCCCTCTCTCCCACGGAGAATGTGATTACTCCAGGTGAGGTTCAGGGGCTTGCGAAAGAGGGCAGTGGTGTGAGGAAGGCTTCTGCTGTGAGTGCTGGCAGTGTATTTACAGTCTGGGGCTTAAAGATAAATTAAGATTTTTTTCCCCTCTCAGCTTTGAAAAGTGTCCATCTGTGGTGCTTTTTAAATACAATAGAGCACACTGTATTTTTCTCTAGATGTTGTGAAGGCATTTTGTGAGAGAGCTTTGTTTGCTGCATCCAGTGTCCTCCCTCCGAGGAGTGAGTGAATTGGGAGGCTAAGTATTCTTAGTCAAAGGGTAGTGGGCACAGCTAGGTTGGCGTAGAATCCGGAAATAGGGGTATACTTTTCACTGGGGTCTGCCTTGATAAACTGATTATAATTATTTTGTTTTTCCCTGGTCCTAAAAAAAAAAAAAGGTAATAGATCTGACTAATAAAACGAAACTAATAAAATCATTTGATCATTTTGATTCACTGCACTTCACCGTACCAAGCTTCCCTGTTGCCTCACAAATTGTTGCTGTCAAATCATTTTATATTTGTTTCTTTTGGATATGACTTAACGTCTCCCTTTCTCTCCCCTTGTTACTGTCCATCATATCACTTCTTTCTTCCAGGGAGCAGGGGGATGATTGATCATCAAGGCTCAAAGGGAGCTATCCAGTAGATCACACAAATGTGTCTATTCTTAAAAAGGCATAGTGTGCAACATATAGATGGTCTGATAAGGCTCTTACCGTAGGATGTGCTTCTTGGCGCATTACGAACTAAAGGGCAGAGTAATTAGCTTTTGTACTTCAGCCTTGTGATATGTAAATTGTTGCTTTGCAGAGTATGAGGTGAGAGGATACTGACTTCATCATGATCTGGAAGACAGTAACATGAGTCAGCGTCCAACTCAGCATTCTGCTGGTACAGGCCCGCAATGGGACTAGTTCTCCCACATATTTAAGAATGCCTGCCTTGTACCAGTTCCATTACAAAGCTCTTGTGAATAGTGGGTCAGCATATACCAGCAGTACTTGGCAGGTAGGAAAGGGGGATAAATTGTTTCTCACAGCTGCTAATGGGCTACTGGACAGCATACCCCATTCGGCCTAAAGTAAGCATGTAATTTTGAGTAGTTCCGATGTGCCCAGCACTTTGCTAAATGGCTTACAGACATTATTTCATTACATTTCACAACAAGGCCATGAGGTAGTTTTTATATTATCTTCATTTGTACAAGAGGAAGTTGAAAAGCAAAGATGGTAATCAGAATTTCCCAAATTTTTCATGTCATAGAGCACCTGGGATATTAGATCTCTGTGGTACACTGAGGAAGGAGGGTGAGGGTGCTTGCATGCAGGCCAGAGTCTGCACAAACCTGAGACCCTTTGCAACACAGCAATGTACATTGGATGGGAATTTGATGAGATTTCCTTCTTCATCTTCTTCTTCTTCTTCTTTTCTTTTTTTTTTTTTTTTTTGAGAATTTGTATTCCTTCCTTCTGGAGTCACTTGTTCATATGATTGGTCTTTTTTTTTCACCCTAAATTTCATTTTTCCACCTATTGATTTGTAAAATCAACCTAGGGAATGGAGATGGCAAGATGACAGACTGGATTCAAACTCCCTGGGTTTATGTATGGGCACTGTTCATGCATGTCTCATGCTCATGTTCTGCCACTTGTTAACGGTGACTACTAGCCAGTTACTTAGCCAGCTTTCCCTCAAAAGACAATTATAATAGAACCACCCATTGGGATTGTAATGAAATAATGCTTGTAAACCAGTGAGAACAGTGCCCTTACAGAAGAAGCACTCATAATATTAGATATTATATCAGAGATATTAGCACTTTGCTATATATATTACACATATTTTTCCAATTTACCTTTCTTGGAGTCAACTTTATTTGTGAGGTTTTGATATATGTAAAAATTTTGGTGAAAAGTGACTGGAACAAATCTACAAAAGTGAAAAGCAACTATTAAAAATGCTTGTTTAAAACAGGTATGCAGTTAATAGCAGAGATAAAGTCTATGTAAGCAAAAAGATATCCACAACTATTTTGATGACATTTCATTTACTCTTCTATCTATACACTAGAGGCTTGGTGCACAAAATTTGTACATGGGGTGGGGTCCCTCAGCCCAGCCTGTGCCCTCCTGCAGTCCAGGACCCCTTGCTCCATACTGCCCGCCTGCCACTCCTTAGAGAGGCTCCTGCCAACGTCGCTGCACTCACCAGCCATGAGCCCGGCTTCTGGCTGAGCGGCGCTCCCCCTGTGGGAGCGCACTGACAACCAGGGGGCAGCTACTGCATTGAGCATCTGCCACCTGGTGGTCAGTGCGTATCATAGAAACCTTGGTCGTTCTGCCGTAATGGTTGCTTAGGCTTTTATTATGTAGACTAGAGGCCTGGTGCATGGATTTGTGCATCGGTGGGGTCCCTCGGCCTGGCCTGCAGGGATCAGTGGACCTCTGCACTGCCCCATTCCAGCCTTACCCAACACCTCGTTGGGCTCCAGCCTGCTGTCCTCATTGATCCCGCACAGCACAGCACAGCACAAAGTAGTGTGTGATGTGGCAGGTGGCTGGGGAGGATCCTGAGGAATTGCAGGGGAAGTGTCCGCGGGAGAGGCTCGTGCTGCCGCAGCTTCAGCTGCACTTGCCAGCTGTGAGCCCAGCATCTGGCACCCGTCTGTCAGCTGAGTGGCGCTCCCGCTATGGGAGCACACTGACCACCAGGGGGCAGCTCCTGCATTGAGCGTCTGCCCCCTGGTGGTCAGTGCACGTCATAGCTACAGGCCAGTCTTCAGATTGCTTAGGCTTTTATATATATAGATTCCAATGATTTCCTTCAAGGAGGAAAGCAAATCATCTATGTTACATTTGCCAGTTGATTTCTTCCTGCTTTTCCCCTTTCTATGTGCACCTTTGATAGTCCAGGATGGAGAAAGCATATTTATCTCAGAGGGACTGCAGGGCTCAGGAATGCTTGATTTTGATGCCCTCACTGTAAAGTACTATGAGGTACTTGATGTCATCACTCAAAACCTTGGCCAATTCTATTAGGATCCATGGAGCACAGGGGTTACAGCAACTATTTAACTGCCATCCAGGCAACCACCCAGGGGAACTGAGCCAATAGATTGAGAGATGATGTCGCTGTTGAAGGATGGTCCCTATATCAGTGTTGTTATGTGTATTATGTGAATGACAGGCTAATACAATTCTTCATCCACTGAGAATTGGTAAGAAAAATACACTCTGAATGGAACCAGTAAGACTCATCATTCGCTCAGAAGATAAATTGCAATCATTTTTTTGACCTAGTGTAATGGTCTCTTTCTGATTTATGTGTGTGTGTGTGTGTGTATGTGTGTGTACACACATTTCTTGGAAGGATAACCACTCAATTAAAAACATAGACTTGGCGGATTTGGCCTATTGTTTTATAAACCATACTATATATGATAATTTTTCTATTTAGATTATCTGGTGTTTGACAAACCACAACTTTTCCACAGAAATATTTCAGAGGTCCAAATCTCCCCCTCCCTACCCCCCAAAAAAGGAACTCAACCATGAAAAGCATAAATACCTCAGACCTCTGAAAGGGTGAACTCTTTGATTTGAATTTTAGTGAAAGGGTTTATTCTTTAGGGATCTCTGGTTTATATCACCCCAATTTCCAATAAGGGTACACATGATTTGTATAATTAACAACTATACATGTCAATAAAAAAAAAAAACTATACATGCCACATTTTACATGCCCATAAAGAAAATTACCACAATGGGGCATTTAAAAAATATGCTCAGAAAAACTAAATATATTCTATCAACAAATACAGTTAATCAGTGTTTGGAGGCCCAGGAGGTTGTCCATATATTCTCAATCCTTTGGGTGACTCTGGCATCTATTGATGAAACTCTAGGCCAAAGATTCCTTCAAGTCACATGGATCTGCCAGATAGGGTCTGGCAAGGATTTCCTTATTTTATTACAGCCTGGCTGGGGACTAGTGTGAAAAGATATAGGGCTGAGCGTATGAATACATCTACTGTCCCTATCAAAAAGGTAGCTATCATCAGCATAATTTTGGTCCTGAGGCAATGCCTGCCTTAAGCTTCTCATGATAATGTTGAGAAGAATATTTGGCTGGTACTGCACAAAAATAGAGTCATTTATATATGAAGAACTTAAGGGAATATTCTATTTGTTGAAATAACTCAAGAAACATCCATCTGGATTAGTATTAATGCTTGCTGGTTTGTGCACATCTAAGTTAAATATAAACAGATCCTTTAATGTCTGAGAGCTTAATATGAGTGGCATATGCATAAACAGATTGAAAGATATACAGACGAATGCCAATAACCACCAAAAAAAGTAAATTGAACCAAATATTTGCATGATGTACAATTGTTTGCACAATGCTAGGAAAGTGCAATTTGAGACATGAAATGTGTCTATCAGAATATCTGTTATTGAGGGAGAAATAATCTCATTAATTTTAGTTAGGCATAGAGAACCTTCTAAGCAATAGTTTTGCTATTTTAAGGGCCTAGCATGGCATGTGAACCATAGTAGATGCTCAGTAAAGTTTTTTTTTCCCTTTCGTTTTTTTGTAGAAAGAATGAAGGAAAGTTTGGGGAAAAAAGAGGGTTTTAAGTATGTGTAGTAAGAAGATTTAGGACTTAGGAAAAATGGACAATTTGATTGAAGGTCCTAAGAAAATATCTTTCTTAAACAAAACAACAAAACATGCCAATAATCAGAACATTAGAGAAGAGAGAGATGGAATGGGAAAAATGAAATGCAATTTTAGTTAAATGCTTCTCAGACTTTGATAACATACGTTCAGCTTGATTGTATAAATACTTGTATTTCACTGACATAATAGTGTTTAATTAATTAAAGTGAAATTTCTCAACTCTTATTCTCCATGGCTTGAAAAGGAGGAAGCTTCTTTGCTCAGGGTGATATGGAAAGGATGGCGGGACCTTTGGCCCTCCCTGTCGGATGTCATGCCTATAAAAAACCTATCGGAAGGAGCCATAGCGAGTGAAAACCATTCATTTTCTCTTGTCAGATTTTTACCTTTGTCGTGATGGTGAAGAGCTTTGTTCCACACCAGTGGGACTGTGCAGTGTCAGGTGGGGGGAGTTTGAATTCCAGGAGGATTGTGCTCCAGAGGAAGTGTGGCTAATCGTAATGCCAGGGTTGTCTTGATGATGTTGAGACATTCAACCTGGCCAGACAATGAGGCTCAGAAGAAATCTGCCCTGACTGTGCTAGGCTCCCTTTAAAGCCCTTGAAGGGACACAGAAAAGAAGAGAAGGAAATGGGAAAAATAAAATGCATAACCAACGAGGAGGCAATCTGATTACAAACAACAGAATTCTACTCCTTAAAGTGGGCATTTTAAAATTTATGTATTTTATGAGCTACTTTTTCAGTTTCTGCCATCTACTAGGTTAGGTTTTCAGGAGGAAGAAATGACAAGCCCTTTCCCATCCGAGAGAGGATGGTCTTTGAATCGCACCCAAGTCTAAATTCTAGCTTTGTTTGTTAGCAGCTATGTGGCTTTGGGCAAGTTACTTCACCTTTGGGGTCCCACTTTTCTGCTTTGTAAAATGGAGATAATAGGGTCTATCGAGCAGGATTTTTCTAAGAATTTGATGTTATCAAATTGCCTAGCACCAGCACCTGCGAAATGTTAGATTCCTTTACAAAGAAGAAAATGGGGAGTAAGAAGAATCCAATTTTGAGAGAAAGAACCAAATACTTAAAGTTTCTATGCATTTCTCTAGTTTCAGCAATATAGTGAAGCTCAGTAATAAACCAAATCTGAAAATGTTGCCAAAGGATATAATCATGATATTGTACAAATATTTAAAAGAATGTTACTTGCAGTTTTGTTTATAATAGAGAACATTTAAATGATCTAAATGTTCACTGTGGGATTGCTTAAACAGACTGGCAAATCCATTTGATGTAATACTAAGCAGTCATTAAAAATATCTTGTAGCTGGATACCTAAAGGTGTGGGAACATTTACAGTGTGCCACTGGGGGGAGGGGCAAGTCTAATTTAATTACTACAGGATTCCAGTTTTAAAATTGAACATAATATAAATCTTTACAAAACACCCAGAAAATAATACACCTACATGTTAAAGCTGTTATGTGGTTAGGGTAATATTGTGTGTGATTTTATTAATTTTTGGGTCATTTTTGATGTCTCCTGATTTTTCAATAGTAAAATTTTGTTATAACAAAATATATTTTAAAATAATTAGTCCTTCACTTATACTTTAAAAAATCATGTAACTAATTAGTGGCACAGCCTTAAAAGCCAAAACCCAATATTGAAATAATTACTAAGTGAATTATATTTCTGCACATGTCTTAAGAAAAACTGGTGAATTTGTAGAGTTGGCAATGCATATTATAAGGATATCTGTCTTATTTCTAGCTTAAACAGATATTTTATGTTATACCTTTTATTGAACATAAATATTTTCATTTATATTAAAATGAACTCTTCTGAATGGATCAAGATAAAAAATGATTGGTTTTCATTTGGTCATTTACATAGAGGAATTTTTTTTTACTATGTTAAAAAATATTTTGCTTTTATTTAGAAAATTAAATGCATGTGAAATCGCCTAACACAGAAGCTAAATGATTAATACATGCTTTCAAATTTGAATTTTAGTAGAAAATAATAGTGGTTTGAAAAGTATATTAATTTATCTATTCATTAATTCTTTTTTTTCATTAATTATACCTTTCTTCTATTCAAATGTAGCTACATTTTAAAATAGAAACATGTAATACAACATTTAAAATATAGTTTTAAATGTAATAAAATAATCTAAGAGTCACAATATTCTTACTAGTCTTCAGCCTTGTTTTTAGACTAATTAAGTCATACAACTGAAAATAAAAAAGACTGTGCATTTGCTTAAACTTGATTCCACTAATATAACTGTGGACTTTGTTATAAGGAAGTTGTATTAGGATAGTTAATAATTTGGAGAATTTAGGGAATCAGATTCCATTATAATAGTAAAGTTATAAGATCTCTGAGTCTGGAGTTAGCTGATATAAAGCATTATTTGTTATCACTGGGTCAACATAGTAGATTCTGTGTCCCAAAAATTGTCTTTAAAAGCTGATGAATCAACTGTTTGTAGTTACTTTTTTTCTAAGAAGTCCCATGATTTATTTCTATAAAATCACTTTTATTGGATCTGATTTGTCCACTTGTAAGACTAAAAACAGATGAACATTTTAAAATTCAGTACACTGACATAGGCCTGAGGAGTAAAGGCAGTTAGTGATTAAGAATGCACAGCAAGGGATGTGCACATGGCTTTTAATAAATATCCTATCACATTATCCTTTGATAGTAGATTCAGAAACAGATTTCATGGGTGACACATAACTGACTGCAGTGATTTCAGTTATCATAGATGTCCTGTTACCAGGTGTTTAAATATTTAAATAGACTTAAAATAAATTTAATATATATGCTATATGTATATGCATATATATAATATAAAAAGTTATAACATTTATTGAAATTTAAAGTTTTCTTCTTTTGAATTTTATAAGAAAAATATTTCTATATGAGGAAAATAGACAAATATAGTATAAATAAGAAAAAAGTATTAAAGGGAAGAGAATAATCATATAGGGATAATAATCTCTGTTAACATTTTGGTATATTTCTTCAATCAATAAATATCTCTCTCACCACACACAAAAGATAAGTGCACACACATGTATACATGCATACATATACACATCAAATGAGTACAATAGTTAAATAATTCCAATTTATGTATAAAGTTATAATTCCTGCTTTTTATCCATATAATATTATATCACTTGATCCATTATATCATATATTATCTCATACTATTGGATACTTAAATTTGTCATTTGCCACTAAACATTTTTGTTGGCCACATAAATAGTCCATTGTATGTATAAACTTTAATTTATTTAACTATTGTAATTTAATATTCAGGTTTTATTAAAGATTTACTATTACAAATAATATTCTGATGGACATGTTTAGCATACATCTTTGTATATTTTTAGTAATTGCTGTGTCAAAATTTTTATGTGTATATAAATTTGTTTAAATACATTCTCAAAGTCAATATTAATGTTTTTCAATGAGGCATGACCAACATAGGATATGTGTGAATTATTATTATTTTTTTATTTTATTAAATTTATTGAGGTGACATTGGTTAATAAAATTATACAATTTTCAAGTGTATAATTCTATAATACAACATCTGTATATTGCAACTTCATTACCCAAAGTTGACCCCTTTTTCCCTCTTCTACCTCCCCCTCATCTCCTTTTCTTCTGGTAATCACCATACTGTAATTTAGTAAGGTGATTTTTCTCTGCCTTTTAAAAAAATTGATCAGAGAGAGAGAGGGAGAGAGAGAGAGAGAAACATCAGTTCTTCTTCCCCGCCCCCCGCCCCCACCCCAGACATGCATCTAAACTGGGGATCAAACCCACAACCTGGGCATGTGCCCTAACCAGAAATTGAACCAGACACTTTTTGGTGTACAGGATAATGCTCCAACCAACTGAGCCACAATAGCCAGGGCACATGTAAATTATTTTTAAATGTACTTTAAGTAAAGTGATAATGCTCTTTCATTCACTTAAGTATCTATTGAGTACTTGTTACGTCAGCATTGTTCTGGATGGTTGAGATCTATCCTTTCTTTCAGTACCAGTTTATAATGATGCTGTTCAAATTGCCTTTGCCAACGTCTTTGTTAACCTATATGTTGCAAAATCCAATGGTCAATTTATATATATATACTAGCGTTCCCGTTGCAGGAAAAATCCTGCAATAGGGTTTCCTGCTGCACTCTACCCCGCCCTGCCTGCTCTCCTCCCTTGTCCCCCCCCACCCCGCCTTCTCCGCCAGCCCGCCTGCTTTTCCCTTCTCCCCCGCCCCCGCCTCCGCTCCTCCCTTCTCCCCCGCCTCCGCTCCTCCCTTCTCCCCCGCCCCGCCCGCCTTCTCCGCCAGTCCACATGCTTTTCTCCCTACTCCCCCGGCTCCGCCTCCGCTCCTCCCTTCTCCTCCCCCCCCCCCCCCGGCTTGCTTGCTTCTCCACAGCTTTGCTCCCTTCTGCAGCTCTTGGCTTCTTTCTACGCTGTCTTGATATGCAAATTAGCTGCCATCTTTGTTGGGGGTAATTTGCATACTCGTCCTGATTGGTTGGTGGGTGTGGCTTGGTTGGTGGGCGTGGCTTGGGCGTAGCAAAGGTGCAGTCAATTTGCATATTTGTCTATTATTAGGTAGGATATATATATATATATATATATGGACTCATCAGTATTTGACACAATGAATTAACTACTCTTCTCAGGACACGTTCTTTTCTGTGTATGTATCTGAGATACCACTCATTCTTGGTTCCTCTTTGATTTCATTGGCTGCTCTTTCTTTGCTGGTTTATCTTTATTTTCCTGACCTATACATATTCAAGTGATGTAGGGCTAATTCTTCAAACTTCTCCATGATATTCACAACCTAGATGATCTCATCTGCCCCATAGCTTTAAACGCCATCTATTTCCTAACAAGAGCCAAATTTATTTTCTACCTCTGACTTCTCCTACATTTCAGACATACATGGCCCATTTGATCTCTCCACTTGAATATGTAGTAGATATTTTAAACTTATGTTGAGAGCTGAAGTATTGACTGCACACATTCCCACTAACTAAACAAACATTCAGCCTGCCTCTGCAGTTGTTTCCTGCTCCCATGCCCCCAATAAGTGGTAGCTCCATTCATCTAATTTCTCTGTTCAAAACCTGGGAGCCACCATATCATTTATTCAACAAACAATTATTCCAGGCTCTGTTGTCAATTATGGGGATCAATCAGTTATGCTCATGCACACGCCCACAGCTTCTTAAAATAGAGTTTATATTTTAGTGAACTCTATTTCTGTCTCTTTCAGCCCCCATCATTCCATCAGCAAATTCTGTTGACTCTACTTTCATAATAAATCTAAAGCTGGCCACTTTCTGTATCTATACCCCTTCCCACCTAGTCCAAGCCATCGCCTTTCTCCTGGACTGTGGCATTAGCCTTCTAACTGGTCTCCTTTACTTCTGTCTTTGCCCCAGCAAAGATTCTTGTTAATACAATATCCAGAGGGATCTTTTGAAAACTGAAGTCTCATTGTGTCACTCTTCAATTTAAAATCTTTCCCATTTTAAAACAAAATCCAAAGTCTTTACCATGAACTTTTAGACCCATAGTAGGAGCTCAACAAATATCTTGGGTGAAAGGCTGGATGACAAGGTTAAAGGGATATGACTTACAGGCCCTGTGTGCACAGCCCTTCCCAACTTAATTCCAAAGCCAAGATCAAGCTTGTTATGATGGTTGTCTCTGGTGGAGGAGGTGGACTGTACTGACACAGAGGTCTGAGTATTTGATTGACAAATAGTCAACCTAGTGTTTGACATTAAGACCAGTCTGGTTAGATATGGCCGTGGATGCTTTAGGAAGATCTTTTCAGGGGGAGGAAGGAGATTGATTTGAAAGAGAGGCTTCACTCTTAGCATTTACCATCCTCTTTTATGTGGCATTGAGGAGCTATAAAGCCAGATGCTCAAGTATGTTTCAATCTATCCATATAAAATTCTTGATTTATTTGAATCATATGTATATATTGCCCAATAGTTACGGGTATCAGTCGCTCTGCACCTACCTCATCTGTTATCGTTAACATTAATCGGTTGACCAAGCTTGGCAAGCTACCCAGACTTTAATCCGTAAGTGGAAATAAGAAAAAAAAATCAATTCTTTTTGGTTTATATGTGTGAAATTAAAACACTTCTAGTTTAAAATTCCTGCCTGGCCTAAAAGAACTCAGTTTGCCTCACTATCATTTTGAAAATAGAACCATTTGTTACAACCTTCCTGTTAATGTGTTGATCAGTAGCAAATTTCACTTAGTGGTATTTGGTATTAATTTTAGCAGCTAGCTCAGTGGTTTGCCATACTAAGGGCCTGTTTTCTGCTTTCTTTTTAAAAATGGGAGCAATTATTTGTACTTTTGAGAGTGTTGGGAGCAACCAAACACTAAAAACAGGAATTATGAAATTAGCCGCAGGTGAATTACAGAGCAGGGACAAGTCATGAACATGTCCTCTGTCTGGCCTGCTGCTGCCTTCCCTCTTGAAGTGGACGCGTTATTTACTTGAATGGGTGACATGTTGGAGAGCCCCCTCTCCCACCCGGTTCCATGTCTCTTCAGTTCGAAATGCCAGTTGAGGGCTTTGTTTGATGCTGCACTTTGGTTTCGGAGACAAACCTATTAGAACCATAGCTGAGCGTAGAAAATGCAGTATGTCAGGGCCACCTGTTAAATGTGAGGTGTAACCTTTGGACTGGGTGACAATGTTGTGGTTTTTAATTCTACTTTCATGTTTTGAACAGTAATCTGCCCCTGTGCAAAGGTACTCTCAATTCCTATATTTAATGCAGGAAAATGTTTTGAACAGGAGAAGTGCTATTTGTTATTACTACCTAAAATACATATACTAGTATCCATTTCTCTCAAAAAAATAGCCAACAACAACAACAAAATGATCGAATTCACCTTTGGAGAAGAGAAAGAGGGGAAAAAATAATACATGAGGGAAAAGGCTCTAAGCAAAATCACATTTAGAGATCAGATTCTCTGTTTTCTTGGCTGCTGTTGCCAAGGCATCTGTAATTATTATCCTTTTTGTATCAGGATGAACACATGGAAGCAAACAGAACTTGCGCTCAGCTGAATGAAATACAAGAATCATTTGGGTGTAGGTGGAAAGGAAGCGAGAGAGTTCAGAAGAACAGATGTTCTAAGAGTTATTAAAACTTTTCAAAATGAAATTTCAGACACTACGTCTAATTATTGCATAGCTCTTCCTGTAGCCTGACCAGTCAGACCTGTTCAAATTCTTGAGAAAATTGAAGAGAAATGGCATGTAGAGGGCAAAGTAAAACCAGCACCCTGACCACTGACAACTTTCAGCCCAAGACATGCTGACCCTGTCTTCAGCTGGTCACCTACATGGCAGAGCGCTGCCCACAAAAATGCCAGAAAAGAGCTCTTCTGTCTCACATTCTTCAAGCACATCATTAGAATTCCTCTGTGAAGGCCCCCTTGGTACCCTATTGTTCCTCAAATAAATGCTTTTTGATTTGTTTGACTTCGTGTTTGCAATGCCCTAAAACAGAATCCATGTTATTCTCTAGCGCCAAGTTATGTGAGCACGCATTTTCTTTCTATGCAAAACCAGGTTTTCTGCACCAATAGATTGGGAGCTAAATGCTTCATATTTATTATCTTTAAGGTGCTGTGTTAATGAAAGAATTTTAATCATTGCCATTGCTCTGTGAATTATGTATTACAAAAACCCCTGCTGGTGAGTTAGAAAAAATTAACCTACTGTAAGGGGCATTAAAAAAAAAATCACAGCTAATTAGTAAGCCAACAGGAACAAAGAAAATGTAAAACAAAGATGTGGAGAACAAGACATTGAGGTAGAAACATGCCTCCGTTTCAGACGCGGCTCTTTCATTCCGGCGACATTTGTAACCTTGCCTGCCACGACTGGAATCTCCCTCGGATCGCATATGTTCCCTTAGACTTGAGCATCTTTATGTTTTGTAATTAGTTTTCCAAGCTACAGACTCTTCCCTCTTTCAAACTGTGGAAATCCAAAGGCTCATAATAGAAAATGGAAGATATTTTTAAATGCTTTTAAATTATTTCCCAAGCGATCTATATTAGAGATGTGAGGCAATTCGTGGGGATTATAATGGGAAATGATTTTCATCGCTTTTCTCCCCTTGAATCCCTCTGTATGCTCATCATATCTCCTGTACCCATTCCTGTGTTTTAAAATAGCAGAGCTTTGTCCAGGCTCCCTTCCTGATGGCAATTCCTTGTGGAGCGGACAAAAAGGCAGGCAAGGGTTTAAATCACAGACCGCTTGCCTCCTTAGCTCCTCCTCGTGCTGACATCCAAGGGCCATGCATCACTCCGCTGGTGCAGGAGCTGGGAGGAGACAATTGACCCTGAGAGGCTGCCAGAGAGGTGCTCACGCTGGGCCCCATTTGCTTGTAATTGCTCTTTCTAAGTTATAGGTGGAGATAAAGCAACCGAAATGGGACACACAGAGGCAAGAGCCAACATTAATGTCTATTTCAATTTTTCCCTGCTCAACAGAGGCACTGAGCATTATAAGGGATAAGACAATCCTTTGACCTTTCGTTTTCTTCTGGATTGTTCCTTTTTATTTCCTTCGTGTTAAAAATTTTCTCCTGGCCTCATGATATCCAAGACCATTGTGTTTCTGATGAGAATCTGATCTGTTGTTCTTTAAGAAAGTGTGATTAATCTTTCCTCTTTCATCCCCTTAGCTTACTGTTAGAGTAACCTCTGACCCTTGGAAAATTTGAAGCAAACTCAGTAATTTTATAAAAATCTTGCCTCTTTTAGGCAAAGGGAAATGGCCAAAGCATGCACAAGAAGGTGGGGTTCCTGTTTTCAAAGTGGCCTAAAGTGTAGAAGGATACAGGATGTCTCTTGTGGGATGTGAGCATTTCACGTGGGAATTTCGGCTCCTGCTGCATTCAACTTGGAGTAGCAGGCATCTCTTTCATGTTTATTTTTTTTTTTTCTGGGCTTAGAGAACTTAAAGGATTGTTCTACCTTTCAACTCAGGTGAGTTTCCTCTTTTATGGATAAGCTCAGGGAAAACAGGCGGGACTTCTGTAATACATTTGAATGTTGATGAGTCTAAGAGCCCCCTTCCCACAGCTTTCTATTTCCATCTTCACCGTCAGAAAAGAAAGCTCAAGAACCTTCCTTTCCCTCCACAGTCTCCCCACCACTGCCTGACTGGAACCCACCATACTTTTCACTGTTTATGTCAGTCACTTCAAGAGCCCCATGCACCAGGTCCCCCCTTTCTACCACACTCTCATCCCCACAAGGCACACCTGTAATGCAGTTCCTCCAAACATTTCGCGCCCTATCAGCATGATTTTGTTCCAATATTAGTAAAATATCCCATGCTCCTGACTTCATCTCTAAATGTTCATTTCATTGGGAATCTGGCTCTGTCCTGAGGACTACTTCACCTACATCCCTCTCCAGTGGAGGCTCTCTCAGTCTCCCCCAGCCCTCTCCTCCCTGGCCCAGGAGTGGGAGACGTTCTCCTGCTCCTCCTTGCTCCGCCCAGGTCACTTGCTTTCCCCTCCACTCTAAAATTCCCATTTGATCTCAGTTTGTCAGTGTCCTCCCCATTGTTGCCGACTTCTACTGACCTTTGGGTTTCCCCCTTCTTAATTTGGTGAGTTTCACTTCTAGAACATTGACACTCTCCCAAGTATTACCTCCAAGTCATGACTTCATTCATGGTGATTTAAATAAATATGCACAGAGCTGATCTTTCTAACCCCTGCATCACTCTGCGGGTGCAGGAGCTGGGAGGAGACAATTGACCCTGAGAGGCTGCCAGAGAGGTGCTTATGCTGGGCCCCATTTGTTTGTAATCGCTCTTTCTAAGTAGTTGGTTCCTTGACCACTTCTCCTCCAGGAATTTTTACTTTCACCTACTTTAGCCTTTCCTTTCTGAGGTCATACCCTTAGAGGCTAGACCTGATCAATGTCAATCACAACATTTCCCCATCATTCAAATTTCCTGCCTTTCATTCCCTGCTACTACCTTCTATCTTTCCAGGTCTCTCTCTCTCTCTCTCTCTCTCTCTCTCTCTCTCTCTCTCTCTCCTCACCTTCAATGATCTTTTGCCACCAGAGTGACATCTAATGTATTGGAATGATTACTTTGCACTTTCCTTACCAATCCAGTGTCCTTACTGGCTTCCTTATGAAGCTTGAATCTCTTTGGTTTTTTGCTGTTGCTGGTAAATATATCATAATATAGTAATGGTATGATGTATTTCTACTGCACTGACTTCCCACTTTCCTGGGTGATTCACACTTCATCCTCTCCTGTTTAATCTTATGCATAATGTATTAATCCATAGCAGACTCTTGGCCAGTTCATAAGCACACTGGGCATACTCTTTCAGGCTTTCCTGACAGCTTCAACACCTTCTAGCTGTGTAATCTTGGGCAAGTTGCTTGACTTCTCTGTATCTCAGCTCCCTCATCTGTAAGATACATATATTATACCTATATTGTTGAATTGTTGTGAGGATTAATTAAAAACATATTTGTAAAGTCCTTAGTTTACTACTTGACACAGAACTGGGGCTTGAAAAATATTGAACAGTATTATTACTACATTTATTTTGGGGGGGACAGGAATAAACTTCTACTCATTTTTAAAGGCCAGAATGTAATTGTTCTTTCTGATAATTTGTTGCATCTTCTTCTATTAGTATAGCATCCTGTGCCAGTCTTTTGCAGTAATTACACTGCATTACATTTATTTCTTACGTGTCTGGCTCCTCAGCTAACCTATCTTGTCCTGATAACACTTCATATGTCTTATTTAAATTTGCATCTAGATGCTCTAGCCTAGTGACTGGCAAAAATTATGTGCTAGTTGTGTGGATAAAAGAGATAGTTAATATTTCAGTATAATTTAGTATGTCTCCTATGTCTAGATAGATTGCCAAAATTGATCTCAATAATAAAAAAAAAAATGTTTTCCATGAAGAATTAGTTGAAAAAAATATTAAAGTAGAATTTGAATTCTGCTCAATATCCACATATATTACAATTACATCCAAGTAGTCAGATAGTTGAATGACTATGTAGCCCATGGTCAGTGCTGAGGCTAAACCAAGGGCTCTGCTTCCTAACACAATCCCATTGGTCCAGCACAGTCCTGGCCCTGTGTACACTGAGGTGCCTTTCGAAGTTCAGTGGTTCCCAAGGTTTATTCTGCAACAGGCTTGACACTCAAAGGCATGAGTTATTTCCCTATATAAACTCAACTTCAGACTCCAGTGTGAGAGACATCCATCTGTCTTCCCCTTGGGGCTTCTGTGGTACTCTTTCCTTGAAAAACTCTTCCCTCCTGCAGAGTCATCAGGATCATAAGATACTAGTAAATTAAAAGTTTGGTTTGAGGCTGGCTGGGAAAGGAATATTCTGCTGCTATTCTTTTTCATGTATTTGTCCTATGAAATGTTATCTTTACATCTCTAAGAAGATTAATTACTTAATAATAATTGTTATTAATTGGTTATTAACAATCGATGTTATTGTACACATTTTACTGATGAACTGCTAAACACGAAGGTGTGGGTTGTTTGCCTTCATGTAAAAGTCAGCCTCCCTCAGGTCTGGGCATAGTTGTTCCAGACTTTCCCTTGCTGTTTTGAATTTTCATCACTCGGGGCTTGACTCATGTAAGAAAGAACTACTATTTCAAATTTATGTTTGGACATACCACTTTTTTAAGGGAAGGTGGGAGAACAATGAACAAACTGTCTGTAGATGCTGTCACCACGTATAAACAGTTTTGCTGAGGGCATTACAAGGTGCGAAGAACTGTCAGCTGAAAAAAGATCTATTGGTTCTCCGGCTTGCCAGCATCTGGGAAAGAGCTGAGCAGCCCGTTGAAACCTCATACCATGCAAAATTGTATTCGATTTTTCATAGTTAGCTCACTCCCTTTTCCCTCCTGAATGGAGAACCCCTACAGGTCCTTTTCCCATCCCCCTCCACTCCCAGCCTGATGGATCATCTGAAACTCTCTGAGGGCACTTCCTATGGAATTACACAAAGAAATATTGTACCAGTAAATACGCTAGTGGGGGACCAGGCAAATATCTGCAAGCATGTCGGAACTTAAAAAGCTAGGGAAAGCTGCTGCCAGCACTTGAGTCTACGAGTAAGTTTTAAGAAATTGACTGGTTTTCACAGTTGAGCAGTTAATGTGTTGTGTAACAATAAAAGCAGACAAAGAACAAATGGCTCTCTAACAAAGCAGTCCTTTGTTACCTAGTATCTTCCACCTTGAAACCATAGCTACTGTGCAATGAATTACAGGACAACAAAAAGGCCAAGAGGGCTAACATTGCACAATAGAAATTCAGGGCTACATAGACAGACTTCAGGCCACTGACCTTTACACTAAAAACGAGAATACTATTATTATTAGCAACCACTATGTGTACTGACTGATTTCTAAATACTAGCTCCTGTGCTCAACAATCCAATGCACTTAGTTATCTCATTTAACCCCTTTAAGAACTCTGTAAAGTTGCTCTATTTTTACCACTTTACGGGAGTGGGAACTGAAACTCACAGAGGTTAAATCACTTGCTAAAGAAAGCGAGGTAGAGAGCAAGAGACTGTGATGTTGACCCACAGCCTGTATTTGCATCATCTTTCTCCCTTCCTCTTTCCCAAATCTATAGATTACAACTCTGTTCCAAAGGCTACAGAGTACATGTGCTTTGTACCCAGGGAACACACCCAGAGAGCCCAAAGCTGCAGGTACACTCATGAGATTGCACTCACGAGATGGTAAATCTGGAAAACATTTGAACTGAACAAATATGGATTCAATGCTGGTTACAAGCTCAGTGATGTGCTAAACTCTGGAGGAGAAGTGCTTCCGGAGGTGAAGAAATGTGGATCACTCTATTCCTATTCCCAGTCCTCTGCCAAGGAGCAAGGAACTCAGCTCTCAGCCATCGAAGAGTATGTTTCCCATCCCCAAAGGTCTAAGCATCGATTTGGGTAGGGGGACCAGACATTGCACTTCCCTGGGTACCATTGGCTTACACCCATCCTTCTGACATATCGTCAATAGCATCCGCTAGCACTCAACAGGGTCCTGGTTTGAAAAGTCATATGATTGCCTCAAATTTAAGTATTTTTTCACTATTTGGGGAAAGGAAAGGAGAAACCTAAATCGGCCAAGCAATGTTTATTTTAAGGAATTGAGTTTTTGTTTTGTTTTGTTTTGTTTTTTTATACGTTGTCTTGTCCTTAGAAAATGGTGTGGGAAAGAGCATGAGAAGAATGGGAAAGAAACTGTGGATATTCAACAACTCAGAGTCCCTGGACAGTCTGCATGGCTGGGTCCTCTTCCAGCCCCTCCCTGGGGCACCTTTGGGACCATAGTCCTTTGGATGGTATGTGTGAGGCCTTAGAGAATCATAAACTTTTTATTTTTTTATTATTTTTTAAATCTTTATTGCTGAAAGTATTACATACGTTCCTTTTATTTTCTTCCATTCACCACTTATGGCCCGACCCCGTCCCCCACCCCAGGCTTCCACCACCCTATTGTCTGTGCCCATGGGTTATATATATATATATATATATATATATATATATATATATATATACAAGTTCTTTGGTTGGGAATCATAAACCTTTCAGCTTTCAAAGATGTGCCGTGGAGTAATCACCTCACTAAGGTGGGATCTTTTGATCAAAATACAGTTTTTGATGAACCATGCAGGCTCAAAATCGACCCTGAAACCTTTTTAGCATTTGAAACTTTGGGAGCATCTGTGCTCCTAGAAGCAAGCAAGCTAGGAGACATTCCACCCTTCCACCGAGCAGCTGACGCCGCAGCTGGGACCCCGCATCCTGCCGGGGCCTCCTGTGCTGGGCAGCGGTGTCAGATGGAAACAGTTGTGGGGCTTTGAGGACACCTTTCTCCTTCCCTTCCCCACCTGGCTCTCCGCCCCTAGTTCTTCATAACCCTCTGAGAGAGCATGTAGGAAGAATGAACAACTGATTTCTCAATTCAGAATGAATGTAGGATTTGCACATTTCAAAGTGACTCAGTGACTGAAAACTTAGTTTGTGAAATTCAAAAAGGGCTGTGCTGCTGCCAAAATGCCACCTTCACTGGAGGCTTAGGTTAAAATGCCAGGATTCTGTGTAGTTGGGTGAGTATTTCGAACTGTATCTCAGTCACCTCTGTGACTGTTTTAATGTGTTTTTGTAAAGCGTGGCAAAATTATATAAATAAAACGCCTCCAGATTCCTATCTTTGCTCAGCTGTGTTGCAAAGGGGTAATCGGACCTCACCGCAAGTGCTATGGAAAAACACAGCTTAGCTGACAAATTAGTGGTATTTGGTGCTAATATTACTAATTCGACATTTGGAGGGTTGCTCACTGGGGAAAAATAACATGTTCTATAAGTCACAGTAGAAACGAGGGAGATAGTTAATGGGTGTTGGCTCCACTGCGCAGATTGCTCACAATACTCTTCAAACTGCTGCTGACTTGCTGCCAATAGACATGGAAGTAATTGTCAACAAGATTTATTGTTACGTTCACATTTACACAGCGAGGGAGGAAAGGTTGAAAGAGTTCTGTGAAGTTCAGTACCGACTTCTACTGAACCATAGCAACACTCCCTGCTTATCACTAATGTCTGCCACAGAAAGAATTTTGCATCTATTGAGGCCTTAAAATCACTCTTCTTGTCGCGAACAAAGTCCCTCACCATCCTCAGTCATTTCTCCTCAGATCAATGAGCATCAGTGTGCTTTTTCCATGACAAAACAGTTGGTTTGCACGTGGTGGTGAAGCAGTGGCTTTCAGCTACAGAATTAGGAGTCGGGTAGAGTGTGACCAATGAACCCTCAGCCTGAGGAACTAGCAAAGAAAACTAACTGAAGAAACAGATTTTAATTCTGAAAGGGAAAGGTTTTGCTTGCCAACTGAGAAGCTGTCAGAGAGGGAATATAGTTGTTAAAGAAGCTAATGAATATTCAGGAGCTTGTATAGTATCATATTCTCTCCATTTCAACTCTATTGTCAGGATACCTGGATTGTGTGGGCTTATGAAGGAGTTGCTCTTTTCTTCTTCAAATGGCATCTTGCACTAAATGAGTGAAAGTAAGAGGATGAGATTACAGTTTCCTGTGATCTGGATAGATTTTTCTAAGAGCGAAGAGCAAACCAATGACTGTCAAGAGATATGCCAGCAGAGTGTGGGCTTCCTAAACCATTGCATGCATTTAAACCCACACACACACCACTAACACACACAGAAGATTAGCTCTTCCTTGAATTTCTGGATGGCATTTCCAGGCACAAGAAGCACCTGTTGGTAAAATTTCTCCCTGTAATAAAGGCCATCTGGAGAGGAAACAAAAAGTAGGGTGTGAGGACTCTGGTAAGTGGAGAGAGAGCCCCTAGTACTGACTGAGGCAGCAACTGCTCTGAGGACTGCTAACAACTGTGGGGGAGCAGATATATTGGACAAGGAGCCATTTATCTAAGCAGTATTTACACAGGCAGCAGGCATTCAAAAAGGAATGGATTTAGATTGTGAAACCTTTTTTTTTTTATCCTCTGCAAAAAATAGACATGATGCAGGAAATCTGAAACCTCCTGGCATCCCCCCCTTGTCATTTGAACATTTACCATGGTGCTTGTTTGCATACCACGGAGTGTCCCTTGATTACTCTTTGGAGAGGGAGAAGAAAGATATGAAGGGACTTATTATTTTAAATGCCACCTTTCAAAATGAAGATAAAAGTGTGAGGCAGTATTGATGAATAACGTTAGTAATATTAGATGTTGGAGTTGGACATAGAACGAAATCGCTGTACTGAATCGATCAAGTGGCCTATTCAGCTTTGTATTTCGTATCTCAGAGTGGCACAGGGAGCTATTTCCTGGGAGGCCAGGTGGCTTTACATGACATGAACCTTGAAATGAGGTGGAAATAAACCCCTCTGAGGATTAATCATCCAGGAATGCATGAGCACTTTTGTTGTGTGTATATTTATTTTTTCTTCCAGAGCTCCACACTTTGATTTGATTTTCATTAATTTAATTAACAGATACCTATTAAGCACCTACTCTGTGTTAAGTGCATTGCTCCAGGCACTGAGGATCCAGCCGTGAGAACAGATTAAAAATCCTTCTCTCCTTTAAGTTTATATTCCAAAGGAAAGATCATCAGAATAAAACATTAAGATACATGGAGGTAAGTGAGCTGTGGGGAAAGTAAAGCAGGGAAGGGGCATTTGTGGGATGGGGAGAGGGAGATTATAGTTTTTAATTAGGTGGTCAGACAAGGCCTCACTGAAAATGTGGCCTTTGAGGAAAGGCCTAAGGAAGGTGAGGAGTAAGCCATGTAGAGTCTGGGAGAAGGCATTTCCAGGTTGAAGACATGGAAGTACAAAGGCCCTGGTGAAGGAGCAGGCCTGGTATTTTTAAGGAACAGCAAAGAGGCTACCGTGCAGTGGAGAAAGTAATAGATAATTGGGGGCCTGAGTGTGCAGCATCTTGTTGGTCATCATAAGGATTTTGACTTTTGCTCTAAGTGAAATAGGAAGTCATTGGAAGCTGTTAAGAGAAGAGATGACTTGTTTTAAACAATGTATTTGCCATTTTGAGAAAATGGTATAGGGGCAAGATTGGAAGTAGAATGATGAATTAGGAGACTACTGAAATAACCCAGGCAAGAGATAATGGTGGCTTACACAAGAATGTTAACAGTGGTGGTGGTGAAAAGTGGTAGTTTCTGAGATATTTTAAAGGTAATGTACAAATAGGATTTGCTGCTGTGTTGGATGTGGAGTATATATAAAATGAATTGTCCTTGTGGAGAAACCAAGATGGCAGCATAAGGTATACACCTGTACATGCTGCCTCTCACAACCACACCAAAACTACAACTAAAAGACAAAATGTCTATCACCCAGAACCATGGAAAAGCTGGCTGAGTAGAAGTTCTACAACTAGAAGAAAAGAGAAAAGAGCATTGAGACTGGGTAGGACGTGCACAGGCACGAAAAAACAGAGGTACGGAGGCGTGCGAATCGGGCTGGTGACTGGGTATGCTATTTTTTTCAATCTGAAGGGAGACACAAGCTCCCAACTGCTCTGAACTCCAGTTTCTGGTGAGATTCTGGGGACCCAGACTCCTATGAGGAGAAGCGGGACTGTCTGCCATCGGGTCGGAAAGTGAGGGTGGCTCTCTTGCAGAGGTCCTAGCAGGAATCATTGTTTACTGAGCCGGGTGCAGGACGTGGGGACACAGAAACGCAGAGACGGAGAGAGGGCTGACTGGCAGCCATCACTGTTTGCCATGCCCTAGTGATTCCCTGAGACCCTGCCCCGCCCAATTTATAAACCCACCCAAACTGTGCACAGTGGCTTTTGCATATCAATGGCCTGACCTATCGCAGCTTAACCTAACAAACTGCAGCTGAGTCAGCTCCAAAACTTCCAAACCCCAAGCAAAGAGGAGAAATCTGCTGACCTTACTGTAGCTCCTGCTGGGTGGCCTCAGACAGTAGCTGACCTGCACCTCCTTGGAGATTCAGGAGCCAGTGTACCTAGTGGTCATTGTGAGATGATACCAGATTTCAACTCTTCACATCTATAAGTGACACACTCAAGAGGCAGAATCAGTGAGCACCAAAGCCCCACTGAAGCAAGTCCTGCTCCATAAGGGTATCTCTAGCACAGCAGTTCTTCCATTATAGACACAGCGGGTCCTCACAGCCAATTGGCCCAGAGGTCAATTCCTCCCAGTGATACCAACAGCAATCAAGGCTTAACTACAACAAGACTGTGCACTCAGCCCACAAAGGGGTGCACCAAGAGTGTCCAACTCAGGTGACTGGGGAGGCTGAACCACTGGGCCCTATAGGTCACCTACCACACAAAGCAACTCCATCAACACAGGGAAGCAGCCAAAATGCAGAGACAAAGAAATATGTCACGAATGAAAAAAATGGAGGAAAGCAAACGACTGGATATAGAGTTCAAAACCACAGTTATAAGGTTTTTCAAGAATTTTCTAGAAAAGGCCAATAAATTTAGTGAGACCCTTGAGGATATGAAAAAGGACCAACTAGAAATTAAGCATACACTGACTGAAATAAGGAGTAATATACAGAGATCCAACAGCAGACTAGAGGGTCGCAAGAACCAAGTCAAAGATTTGAAATACAAAGAAGCAAAGAATACTCAACCGGAAAAGCAAAAAGAAAACAGAATCCAAAAATATGAAGATAGTGTAAGGAGCCTCTGGGACAACTTTAAGCGTACCAACATCCAAATTATGGGGGTGCCAGAAGAAGAGAGAGAGCAAAATATTGAAAACCTATTAGAAGAAATAATGACAGAAAACTTTCCCTACCTGGTGAAAGAAATAGACTTATAAGTCCAGGAAGCGCAGAGAACTCCAAACAAGAGGAATCCAAAGAGGACCACACCAAGACACATCATAATTAAAATGCCAAGGGCAAGGGAGTACCCATACGACTGTCAGCTGATTTCTCAACAGAAACTATGCAGGCCAGAAGGGAGTGGCAAGGAATATTCAAAGTGATAAACAGCAAGAACCTACAACCAAGATTACTCTACCCAGCAAAGCTATCATTCAGAATTGAAGGTCAGATAAAGAGCTTCACAGACAAGAAAAAGCTAAAGGAGTTCATCACCACCAAACCAGGATTATATGAAATGCTGAAGTTAATTATTTAAGAAGAGGAAGAGGAAGAAAAAGGTACAGATAAAAATTATGAACAGCAAATACATATCTATCAACAAGTGAATCTAAAAATCAAGTGAATAAAAAATCTGATGAACAGAATAAACTGGTGAATATAATAGAATTAGGGGAATAGAAAGGGAGTGAACTGACAATTCTTGGGGGGAAGGGGGTATGAGGGGTTTGGGAAGAGATTGGACAAAAATCTTACACCTATGGATGAGGACAGTGGCAGGGGGTAAGGGCATGGGGTGGGTGGGGGGGAATCGGGTGGAGGGGAGCTATGGGGGAAAAATAGAGGAACATCTGTAATAATCTGAACAATAAAGATTTATTTAAAAAAAAAAAAGGAAAAAAATGAATTGTCCTTAAATCATCCCTTTATAGCTTCTAGGTGCAGATTCAAGAGCTTTGCATTTATTTATCATTCACTTGGTTTTGTAAACTTTCGTCATCTTTCCCACCAAGGCCTTAACCCTTCTAGACAAAAGGCTTTGAACATTGTTCTTACATGGGAAACCTCTATCCTCACAGTCATTCTGTCTGACCTCTTCTTGACCTCCTCCAAGTTCATTACGACAGTGTTTAGATGAAGGGAGTGTTTAGGTGAATGCAGTATTCCATGTGAGGTTATACTATATTGTTTTGATATGCAAATCCATATTACATCTGCCCAGAAAAAAGTATTACTACTCCATCCTTTTTGTTCTATGTTCACCCCTCCCTGTAAGAAATAAGTGATGTATCTAAGTGTAATATGAATTAGTACTGAAGCCCTATTGGTGGCAATGAAGTGTTTTGAGTGTATTATCCTCATTTTCTCATTTAATCTTCACAGCCCGCTATTCTCTGAAGTAGGCACCAATGAGGAAACTGAGTTTTAGAGAGGTTGGATGCCTTGCTTAAGTGAGTTTCAGCAACCTATATAGGGATCTGCAACATATTCTTCTTCTTCTTTATTTTTTTTAAATCCCCAATAAGAGGATACGCTTTTTATTAAAATTGATTTTTTAGAGAGAGATGAAGGGAGAGAGAGAGAAACATTGATGTGAAAGAAAAATATCAATCGGTTACCTCCTGTACACTCCCCAACTGGGGATCAAACCCCCAACCGAGGTATGTGCCCTGACTGGGAATCAAACCCAAAACCTTTTGGTCTATGGGACAAGGCTCCACTTGGCCAGGGCTGTAGCCTATTCTATAAACACAATACGCCTGCTCTCATGTTTGGTATCCTTGGTGTGATAATTAACTTTATGTCAATTTGAAGGGTGCATTTGGGTGAGCTTAACATTTGAATCAGTGAACTTTGGGTAAAGCAGATTGTCCTCTGTCATATGGATAGGTGTCTCCCAATTATTAGAGGCCTGAATAAAACAAAGGGACTGGCCTGTCCCAGTAAGAGCAAGTTCTCCAGCAGACTGTCCTTGGAGAGGAACAGGAGCAGGGCTCGCCTAGCTCTGTATCTGCCAGCGTTAGGGCTGGGCTGCACCACTGGCTTTTCTGAGTCTCCAGTCTAGTGGCTCACACTGTAGATTTTGGACCCATCAGCCTCTATGATTACCTGAGCCAAAATATAAACAGATAAAGAATTGCCTCAGGTAATTATGGAGGCTGATATATAGAGCGTCCTCCAAAAATGTAAACATACTTTACAGTTGAGAGTTCAATTTATGTTTCATTCTTTTCAGATTTAACCCATTGGAATTAATAATTATTCAAAGTGTGCATACATTTCTTGGGACATCCTGTATATATATAGCTTTCTTTGAAGAACCATAATTAAGACACTGGATGTTATTTTTTTACTTTGATTGGGTAAGAATTTTCCATGTGAAGTACAGTCATCACCAGTATTTCAGTTTAGGACTATTGAAATCTAAATGCACTGCAACTGGGACATGCTGGGATATAGGATTTCTGCCTTCATAAGAACAATATCTGCCTCCTCCCCATCACTACCCCTATGTTAACCTGGGTCCAAATGACCAAGCTCTCACACAAAGTATGACACAATTTCTATCCTTTCTAATGGTGACCACTCTGCATATCACCACTGTATTAATTAAAAGCAACTGTTTTCTTTCATTCCCTTTTTCTGCTAAATGAACTATTAAGGGTTTCCTTTTCCATAAATTTTACAGAACACTTTGCAATGGCTTTTTTTTTTTTAAGAAATAATAAAAGCTAATTTACTGTTCTAAAAGTGTTGTATAATGGCCCAATCAGAAACTCAAGTTATGGTTTCTAATTTCCATTGGATATAAAGCTGAGAATTTTCTCTTCATATAATTTTTAGATAAAGGCAAACAAATCAAATCCCTATTCCAAAGGGAGAAAGTATCCTTTTCACAGACAGGCATCTAGGTTAAGTTTTCAAGATATTTTTTGCATCCTGCCCACCATTAAAAAAAAATTGCTAGTTTAGGTTTTCAAAACAGGTGTTTTTCAAGGTGACCAAGCCTGGGCATTCTCAAGAGAGATTAGTGAAAACTGGAATAAGAGGAATTAGTAGAGAGTAGAAGTAAATGGTAGAGCTCTGTATTTATTTATTACTTATTTATTTTTGTTAATCCTCACCAGAGGATATTTTTCCATTAATTTTTTTTAGAGAGAATGGAAGGGAGTGGGAGAGACAGACACAGAGAGAAACATTAATGTGAGAGAAACACACCGACTGGTTGCCTCCCAAACTCGCCCTAACCAGGGATCAAGCCTGCAACCTAGGTATTGGTATGTGCCCTTGATTGGAATCAAACCCAGGACCCTTTAGTCTGCAGGCCAATGCTCTATCCATTGAGCAAAACCAGCTAGGGCTAAGGTTCTGTATTGTTTCAAAAAAGATTTTTATAATTACCACTTTTATTTGAACAACTCTACAAGGAGAAAAAAAGCATTTTTCTAAATTCCAGGTTAATTTGTTTAAAACAATCAGTTAAGTCATAAGCAGTTAGTTGGTTTAGTAGTATAAAGTCTATGAATAAGTTAAACTTAATGTCATCTATCAAAAAAAATAATGAATAAGTATAAATTACTTCAACAAATAAGTAAAGCATACATCATAGCATCAAGTTGAATAATATATAACATGGCAGCTTAAGAAGTCATAATGTCACTGGAGACTGTCTCATAAACATGCTAGTCAGCATTTAATTTCATAATCATAAGACACAGATTAAGTATAAAACTTATTCAAAAAGAACTTTGAACTTAGCCTAGCTATTAATTATATCCTGACTATTTTGAAGTATCAGACTGGCAGGCATTCTGCAAGCTTTTTTTCTATTCTTATGAGATGTCAAAGGCTAGATCAGTGTTCCATATTCTCAAAGTATTTTGGTTGATAATTCAGTCTTTCATTCTCTCCAAGTTGCTGTTATTGAAACCAATTATCTCTAGTTACAGCTCATTTAATTGAAAAATATTTGGATCTTTTTTTAAATTACCATAAGAGCTGTAGCCTTGTGTGTCAAGCACAGTTAGACATAGATCTTGTAAGCAAACCATGTGGGTTTAATTCTTTGCTTCTTAACTTCTCCGTAACCTACTCCGTATGTTTAACCCTTGTCCACTTGATCTGCCTGAGCCTTTTTCAAAGACCTCCTGGAAAAATTAAGATAATGTATATTGGGATCAAGTGGCAGGCAAATTGCAATGTTTCAAGAATAAGACAACAGTGTGGTGATTGTGGGGGTGAGTGGGGTGGGTGAAGGTGGAAGAGGGCATAGAGGAGATAAATGGTGATGGGGGAAAAATAATAATTTGGCTTGTAAAATTGTGGACTACAATAAACATAGGATCAGCACACTGTAGCCTGGGGCCCAAATCTGGTCTGCTGTCTAAGTTTGTAAATAAAGTTTTATTGGAACAGAACAACATCTTTTCACTTGTGTATTGTCTCTGGAGGTGTGCATGCTTTAAAGGCAGAATGGAGTAGTTGCAGTAGAGACCATTTGGCCTGAAAAGCCTAAAATATCTACTATCTAACCCTTTATAGAAAAAGTTTGCTGACCCCTGAAAAAACCGATATAAAGATCACCATTAAGTAAAATAGCTGGCATCCCCTTTCCAAATCATTTGAAGATTTCACAAAGTTGAAAATAGAGACTCATATTTGAGAGACTGATATCTGGTCCTGTTTCTAGAAAAGCATCAGGAGAAGATAAAACAATAACAACCCATAAGGAATTCAGTGCCCTCCCTGCCCAGTAATCCTGTATCAGACTAGATTCTGTAAGTTGCTGGAGGCAAGCTAATTCCAAGCCCACTAAAGTTGGTAGCTCGCTGTTAAATTTGGCATCACTAATTTTCAAGTGGTTCCAAATGCAACAAATTGCTTTTTCCAGGATGATGTATGTCTCCTTGCCTGAACTGCATGATGAGTATTAATTAAAGTACTTTCCTGCACAAACTTGTTCCTCAGGGAGGAAGTGAACACTCTTACAATCATTTCTCTATCCTGAGATTTTAAAGAAGAAGCAGATGGACATAAAGGTCAACAACCCATTTCATTAGATTTAAATCAGTTCTTTTTCTGTACCTCAGACCAAAAATTTCCTCCCCCCTCCCTCCCTTTTTTCCCCTCTTAATCTACCATAGCTAAAATATAGAACAGCAGCTAAATGCAGGATTTTGTGGCCAAAACTCCGGGTTTCAGATCCTGCTTCTGTCACTTACTACCAGTGTAACTTAGGAAAGCCACTTAACTTTTCTAATTCCAAGTTCTCTCATTCATTAAACAGAAATAATAATGGTTTATTCTCTTTATGGTTGTTGAAAGGATTACATGAGTTAGTACATGTAAAGTGCCTTAACATTTTTTCACATATAGAAAGCATCAAAATAGAAATTAATTTGCTACTAATACCATCATGCTTAGCTTTTTTTCTTTTTCAGAAGACATTTATCCCAAGCTCAGAATACTTCAAGTTGTGTACTTAGGGAAGATATAGCTCACATTTTAGTACGAGGAAAAAATGACACTCCTTTCAATTGATATGGTTATTTCTAATTTAATTGACTACCCATATACCAGGCCTTATTTACCTAATACTGTGCCAGATTGATGGTGGGGAAAAAACGTGATACCATCCTGGCTTTCAAATAATTTATAGTTTAGTAGTAGAGATAAAATATACACACAGGAAATAATTAGAGACCAATTCAATAGCAGCAGCACCCTTATTGTCTCATCATCCAGCTTCTATTTATTGATCACTTACTCTTGCCAGCTACTATTTTTGCTATTTTACATACATTACCCCCATGAATTCTTATGCACCAATCCTGCAATGAGATGTTATTATGCCTGTTTACACATGAAGACATTGTAGTTCAGAGGAGTTCTATGACTTGCCCAATAAGGTCATACATACTCTGAATACATAGCCATTAAACATATGATTTCAAAAATTCCTCCTCCCTAGTGTTTTAAAAAAGGCATGTTAGTCTTGGCCAGTGTGGCTCAGTTGGTTGGAGCATTGTCCAGTGCACCAAAAAGTTGCGGGTTCAATTCCTGGTCAGGGCACATACCTAGGTTGCGGATTCTATCCTAAATCAGGGTGTGGATGGAGGAAACTGATGGATGTTTCTCTCTCACATCAATGTTTCTTTCTCTCCCTCTCCCTAAAACTAATAAGCATGTCCTCAGGCGAGGATTAATATAAATAAACAAACAAATAAATAAAATAAAAAATATTAATTTTAAAAAATATGACTCCTATTTGTTTGAGTGTGGGCGAGGAATATTGGAAAATATCAGTGATTTGTAATCTGTCCTTTTTTACAGGTTTATTACAAAACTGAATTTAGTCAGGTTCAAAATAAGAGATATGAACTAATGATATGAGCTACATGCTTTGGAAGTTAAAAATAAGAGTGTGAAAGGCTGGAAAAAATTGATGGGCAGACTTTGTGAAGGTTTCAGGGATGATTTCTGGTGATTATTTTAATTCAGCACCATTGTTTTTTTGGTGTTCAAAGACCTGCTCTTGAAGATCAGTCATACATTTAAATATACCCCAAAGAGCCTGTAAATGTCACTCTGTTATTCCATGTGGGTATATTTTGCTTTATACAATAGATGTATTTTTAAAATAAATCGAAACATGATCTCTAGGCATGTAGTGGGTGCTTAATAAATACTTGTTAATAAAAAGAATGAATGAATATATTTACATTGAATTTACATCATAATTTCAGATCTGCTTTATTTTCATTTCTGATTCCTATTTAATTGGCTGTGGCCTTGCCACTCTAACTTTAATTATGTCTGTCCCAACAGATGCTGTAGCAAGTGATGTTAAGTGAATACACACTTACTACTCAAATAACTCCAAAGTACATCCACTTATAAATACTCTTATAAAACAAAACAACACCTTATCTAGTCTCTAGCTTCAGTGGTTGTTTGTATTTTATTTTCTTAAAATATATTTTGTAGAATATTGAGGTAAGATTCAGCAAGCCTGCTATTAAAATGGGGAAAATAGAAAGGCATTTTGTACATGTGTGCCAAGAGGAACAATTTTCTCATCTCTAAAAGATGTGTGTGGGAGAAGATGTGAGATTTTAAGGGATCTACAATCATTTTTGTAATGTTATTGAGAATGTCATATGAAATGGAAGCAAAATATTCTCTATGTTCCTTTAGTTCTATTTTCTCTAAGCGAGCTTTGAGACTCACCTCTATGGGGATCACATGGGATAGCTATTAAAATGCAGCTTCCTGGGACCCACCCCAGACACATCAAATCAAAATTTCTGGGGTCAAGCCAGAAAACATATTTTTTAACAAGCATGCCAGGATATTATTAAACACATTAGAGGCCCAGTGCATGAAAATTCATGCACTGGAGGGGGGCGGTCCCTCAGCCCGGCCTGCCCCCTATCACAGTCCGGGAGCCCTCAGGGGCGGGAGGCGACCCAGCGATCAGGGGAAGGCGATGCCCCCATCACACCTCTGCTGCTGCCACTGATGGCAGCACAAGCCTTGGCCGGCCCTAGTTACCTGAGCCTCGAGTGGCCCTGGGTGGCTGGGCAGCCTGTGCCTTGGGCCGGCCCTGGGTGGCTGGGGGGCTGAGGGGACTGGGTGCCGCCATGTTGTAGCTATGGGCGCTGCATCTTTGAGGTCATGGAAGTCAATTAGCATATTCCCTCCTTATTGGCTGCGGGACTGCCATTTTGTGAGGGTGTGATGGTCAATTAGCATATTCCTTCTTTATTAGATAGGATTAAGAGTAAGAACTACTCCTTCAATCCTAAAGAAGGTTGAAAAATAGAAGAGCCAGACTTATTAAATTTTCTGAGGCTGACATTTGCATTATGTATTTACTAACATGAAATCTTTATTGTATAAAAATGTATAACCAGAACATTAGAAACGCTTCTCAATTGAAAAGTTGCCACATTGAATAGAATATACGATATTCTGTGAAGAATGAATAACTTAATTGGAATGGGAATGTAATGATTTACACTTATCTCTGAAATTAAAATTATTGCAAGGTTTTAATATATACTTCCTTAATATCTCCAGGGTAAAGCTGAGGGGGTGAAGGATGAGAAGTTTAATTTTGGCAAGTGACAAAATTAGTGGTCCTTACCTCCTATAAAAGCTGCTATATTTTTTCATTAAAATCACACATATTTGGCTTCTGCTCAATAACTTTATAATAATTATAAAATAGTAAAAAAATAAAAATGATTGTAGTGCTATAAATAAGACCGTGGGTTAGCATCAGAATGCAGTGTTCTTTCTTATAAAACTTCATAAATTCATTTTTTCCCCATTGACAAATAGAATACTTTTTGTCCACATTTAAAAATAAAAAGGAACAATGATAACACTGTGTTTATAATTTGATAATGCATAGATATTGGGTCCTTATTTTGCACCAGGCTTTCTGCTTGCATATTATGTCATTTATGCATATTTTTCAGTGCCGCCTCAAAATTAACTTCTGAATGGGTATTATTACTAGGATTTGCAGATGAAAAGATGGCTATATAGAGAAGTTTAATAAGTTGGTTTAAATGCCACACAGTTAGAAGTAGGATTGGACAGTGAATTCAGGTACATCTGAGTCTAGAGTGTGGGAGCTTAAAGGAGCAATTTGCCATGTTTGATAATCTATTCATATTTTGATAATGAGAAGGAGCATGAGACTTTAATTAGCTAAAATTAAAACAAAAAACAAAAAACAAAAAGCAAGCCCGACCACAGTGGCTCAATGGTTGAGCATCAACCTATGAACCAGAAGGTCACGGTTAGATTCCCTGTCAGAGCACATGCCCAGGTTGCCGATTGATCCCCAGTAGGGGGTGTGCAGAAGGCGACAGCCAAGCAATGATTCTCTCTCATCATTGATGTTTCTATCTTTCTCCCTCTCCCTTCCTCTTTAAAATCAATAACAATATATTAAAAATATTATTTTTAAAAACCCAAAAAACTATCTCTCATGTTTCATCCTTTTGTCCGCTATTTTCACCTCATTAGATTCAATAGCCACAGCAAACAACTTGTCATGTTTGACTTGCATATTTGATGTGTAACATGCTTAGGGTTTGCATTTTTGTCACCTAGAGCTATTTGAAAGAAGAATAAAAAACTAGGGCATTGACATTCATCAGGGTAAGTGGAGTAGACCCTAAATTATTTTTAGGTCTGGGGTAGATTCTTGAGTCTGAATATGCTAAAAATGTTCCTGAATGGTTAAGGCTGAGCTTCATCAGAAATGACATCATGACTGTGACCCTGGGCCTACTCCCTCTGCCATTCCTGCCTTGGACAGGCTCAGTAGTGTTCTATTTCCTGTCAGAAAGCTGAGAGGGAGAAAAAGATCTCTTTTTCAGGAATGAAGTTTTAAACCAAGTATCTGAGTAATAATCCTGTCATTTTTTCCAACTGGCATGAAAAACTGACTGAACTCAAAGGAGTCAGAAGCCAATTTGAGAAAGAAAAGATAGAGGAGAGGAGCAAACACAGTCATGATTTCTGAAATGAAAAGCGTCAAGATAGACAAACTTAGCCCTGACTGGTGGTGCTCAGTGGTTAGAGTGTCGGTCCTCGCACCTAAAGGTTGTGGGTTAACTTGCTGTTCCAGAACACATATCTAGGTTATAGGTTCAATCCCCAGGCCCCAGTCAGGGCATATGAGGGAGGCAACCAGTTGATGTGCCTCTCTCACATCGATGTCTCCCTCTCCCTCCCAAGCCCCTTCCACTCTCTCTGAAAATCAATGGAAGAAATATTTTCAGGTGAGGATTAACAACAACAACAAACTTAGCATAGCTCCGTGCTCTGATAAAAACCATTTGAGTGTGTAAACTGAAATGTGGTTTAAGATATGTATAATTAAAATTAATATATTTGAATGAGAGAAGAATTATAGGTGCAGTATTATCCAACGACTGAGCAAATGGAAACACAAAGCATATTGTTTGAAAGAGAACTAAAAAACCAACACAAAACAAAAACTTCAAGGAAAGACTTGAAGGCAGAGTTTTCTGATTTACATGAGTAAAAGGTGGTAGAAGCTTTTAGTGGCTTATTGATACAAAGTATTGTAGGATTTGAACACTAACAGAAATTAATTGGTGGTGGGTTTCCAATATCATGTTAAACCCACGATGTCATTTTCTAGGGCTAATTTCTGTTCATCAGAGAATGTGAATTCCTTATACTGACCCTCAGCGAGGACTGAGCCTATCCTTTAGAAGAGCATGCGAGGTTGCAGCAGGCATTCCAGACAGGCAGACATGTTTCTACTAACTTCTTTGATTGGGTAGTAACTGAAGTTCAGGACCACAGTTTACTGAAAGACACGCATGCCACCTTCTGGGGGCTCCAATGGGCTTATTATATCTTAGGAATAAACTTTAAAACAGTAGCTAGCAATGACTTTCTCCCACTACCCAAGAGACTTGACCTAGAGAAATAGGGTTGATGTAATGGGAAGTTTTCTAGGGAAATTTATTGTTCTGGATCAATCTTAGTGTGATTCTTTGGCCAACATTATTCTCCCTTGTAAATGAATTTGCAAACAAAGTCATGCATATAAAATTGGTTATTCATGGAGAAAAAAAAGAGTCTGTTTTCTTTTTAAATAAACATTTGTAGCTTACACTATAAATAGAATTTGACCTCTGTAGAAACGTTTGCTAAATGAAAAAACACAGAATCACTTATTTATAGTTGCTTTACTTCTGTATTGACGCTAGGTATAAGGGCTCTACTATATTTGATGTTGGGAAGAAATTAATACAATTAGTTGGGGAATGTGCCATTTGAAACAAACCAGGATAACATAGTTGGAACATATTTTGAACAAAGATAAGTTAAATGTGCACAAAGTCGTCTGGATGACAAAGTCGTCTTGATGATTGAACACACATTTCTCAAAGTTCCCTCTCAAAAGCCCTGCAAAAGTAGAGGAGTTAAATAAAACACCCATAAACACATAAGAAAAAAATAAAGGAGAGAAGGCAATAATAGACAATGAATTTTAGGGAGATGGAGTATGGAGGACTGATTCTAATTTAGGCCAGGTGAAAAAGGTATAACCTGAACACCAGCAGAAGAGAGTTCTGAAGAGAGGGGGTTACATCTGCTCTGCAGAACTCAGAAAGGAGGCACCAGCCCTCTTGGAGTCATGAAAGAGTCATGGCGATGAACACAGAGGATCTGCATGTGGAACAGTTCAACGCCCCGGGTCACCTTCCTGATGTGGCCCAGCTCGGTGACTCTGATAGTTGCTCTCCAGCCCCTTCCCACCACCAAGCCAATCCACACCCACTACTCATGGCAAGAAGTTCAACTTCTTTAGAAATTGAACTAGAAAATCTCTGAGTTTAGGTACTTCAGACCCCGCTATGGGTAAGGTCAGCCTAAGGATGACTGATTGGCATCTGCATACTGAAAGGTGGGAGAGCCACCCCTCACTCACCTCTGGTAGATGCAGAGAGGCAGTAGGACATCCCCTTCCACCTCCTAACCCAGGTAGGAGACCAGAGGGCTTTCCTGCACAAAAAGCAGAATGGCCTTAATGGAAAAAGTAATCTTTCGATGTTGACATTGCTTGTGATTATTTCTCCCACAAAAAATTTAGCTTGTCACTCAATCACCTTATAATAAGATTTAATAGTTTGCAAATCCCACCCTAACACAGAGAACTTCCCATGAGTGTTTTAAATATCTTAAAGATTTAAAAAATATTTTTATTGATTTCTGAGAGGAAGGGAGAGGGACAGAGAGATAGAAACATCAATGATAAGAGAGAATCATTGATCGGCTGCCTCCTGCATGCCCCACACTGGGGATCGAGCCTGCAACCTGGGCTTGTGCTCTGACCAGGAATTGAACCATGATTTCTGGTTCATAGGTAGGTGCTTGACCACTGAGCTACACCAGCTGGGCTATATCTTACTCTTAAACACATGAAAAAGGACAGGTAAGGTCAACATATATTGGGGAAAGGTTTCTGGCCAAAAGAGACAAAATCAAAATAATCTGTAAAACAGAACTCTTAGGAAACAACAATAAAGGTAGAGAACACCTTAAAAAAACTCTATTCTCAGAGAAATAACCAAAGATAGTGTATCTATGAAACAAAATAGGAATCTAAAAATAAAAATAGGCAATAAAAGAAAAGAAAAGAAGCTTTAGATATATAACAATTAAAATGAAAATTGTATTGTCTGTAAAGATGAAGTTAAAGACATCTCTCTGGGATTAGAACAAAAAGATGGAGATAGAAAATAGGATAGAGAACTAAGAAAATTAAAAGACCAATTATGGAGATTCAACTAGTTCCAGAAAGAAAGAAAACAGAAAATAGAGGGAATGAAATTATCAAAGAAATTGTACAAAGACAGTTTTCACTATTTTTAAAGATATGTCTCCATGTTGAAAGGCACTACCAACTTCCCACAACAATGACCGTATATAAATTTTATGAGGAGAAGAATATTACTTAGGATACACTGTTGCCTGCTCTTACAAAGGCCAAAATAATAGTGGTGGGGACATGATAGAAATGTATTTTTCTCTTCTTTATCAGTCCAAACACAAGCAGCATAACTACTCCATGGTATTTAGAATTCAAGCTCCTTTTATCTTGTTGTGCTGCCATTCCTAATATATGGTTTTCTCCTTTGGTTTAAGATGGCTCTTTAGCTCTTGCCATTGCATCTGTGCTACAATCAGCGGGAAGAAGAGAAACGGAAAGTGAGATCATCTCCCTTTCTTTTCAGAACCCATTCCAGAAGCTATATCATTTCTGCTCACATCCACTTGGCCCAAAGTTAGTCACATGGTCTCCCCACTACAGGGGAAGCTGGGAATTGTAGTCTTTAGTTTGGGTTGCTATGTGCCTTGTTAAATGCTAAAGGAAGAAAGGAAGACTGGATGGACATTGGGGAGCAACTAGCAGTCTCTGCCACACCCAGAGATAAAGATAAAAACCTGGAAACTCACACAAAGAAATAGAAAAGAATAAGCCAACGACAACAGTTGCATATGAAGAATTAGGGAAAATGGTCCTTATTAGCAACACTTCAACCTGAAATATAGTGGAGTGATTATGTTGATGTATAGAAAGAATTTTCATCCTATATAAAGGGAAGTAAATTAATAGTCAACTGTGAAGGTTGAAATAAAGACATGTTCAAACTTGTAAATTCTCAGAAACAAATGTCTTTCTGTATATTCTTTCTTGGAAATATACTAAATGCTGTTTCAGCACAGTGATAGGATAAAATTTAAAAAAAAAGTCACAGGATTTAGAAAGCAGGGATTTCCAACACAGGGGGATTACAAAGTGAAATGTCAGCTGAAAAGAAGGACTAGAGAGTAATAGTCCAGATTGGAGCAGGTCTGAACATACGGTTTTATTTTAAGCTTTAGGAGGGTAGAATTCAAGCTATGATGTAAAAGGAGTTTCTATTGCTAATGAGAATGAAGAGTTCTGAAGGGAGAGAATTAGAGCCCTGAACAAGGGAGAGGTTTGGGGGAAGGAGACTGGAGTTAGGACATGCCTAGGCCCTTCAGGATTCATACTTCATAGGAGAGGGGATGGAAGAGAGCAAGAAGATAGAACCTCAACAAGGCCTAGTGAAAAATCGAAAGGAGGAAGAACTTGTTTGGAATTCCTGAAGAGATACAGACATGTGAGAACAGTAGAAGAGTCAGAAATTTGTTTGTTTAGGCAAAGATACAACTTGATTACTTCATAAGTACCCTCCGGTGGAGGGTAGAGTGGAGCAGGACATAATCTTCTATGCAATCTTTTTGAAGAATATGAAGGTAGTGCTGGAGGGTGAATTTTTCTAGATGGTGTGGCAAGGTTAGAAGTGAAGTCCTGTGTGCTTCAGGGAGACTTCTTGGGCAAGGTTTAAACAGGAATTATAGCCTGACCACAAAAGATACCTTGAGATTTAGTCAGCAGGGGCATGTGCTGAGATTTTAGAGCATGTGGCTGAGATCCCTGGGAGCAGTTCCCTGGGAGCAATCAGGATACTTACCTTTGTGGGAAGAACAAATCCCAAATTGAGTCTGAGGAAATTGTGTGTGTGGGGGAGGTGGGGGGGTGGGGGGGAGGGGTAGATGTGATAGAGAGAAATAAAGACAGAGATACTAAAGAGAAAGACCTAGAAATACACACTAAGGATAAAAGAAAATAGATGAAATAGACAAACTTTGGTTGGGCAACATGTTCAGTTTATGATATTTAATGATTTGAGTATAAAGGACATGTTATGATGTGGCATTTTTCACAATATTAGGCATAAATAGTACTATTGCTGCTTGGTGTTTGACCTGGGAACTGGGTAAAATTAAACCCAGGCCTGCCTGGGTTAAACTTTTTAGAATGTGATTCCCCATTCCTGTTGTATATATGCTTATTAGTTGAGAAAATGTTTCTACTTGAATGTGGATTAGTGGTTTGTGAAATATAACACAAATTATTCTTTATTGGATTTAAGGAAGACAATATTAAGAGATGGAAGGAAAATTTTTGCTCCAGGTCTGAAACATAGGCCATAAAATACTGGGATATAAGCCATAAAATAATTGGCCCGAGTATCAGAAAAACAGTATTTTTCTGAAGGATTAAAGACCACAAGGCCGTGTTAGGACTTTTGATTGAAGCACATATTCTAGCAATAAGGGTTTGAAGAGAATAGAATTTAAGCTCATAACTCATAGCCTAAGCTATGATTCTAATTATATATGCCAGAAATATAAAGAAAAATGTTATTATAGAATTTTTCTCTCAGTGGAGACTAAGGAACCCTAAGGATTTTATAAGAAGTCTACTTTAGTGAGCATTTTTTTTTGTCTAAAGTGCTTCCAACTCAAACCCCATTTAGATTTGCTCATCAGTAGTTGTTAAGCCTTCAATATATTTTGTCAATAGAATGTAATAATAATTATTGTATTGTATGTACTTGTAGCAGCCGACAACTATGATGTATAGAAAGTGAGGAAGAGAGGCTATAATTCTGTGTGTTTTATTAACTCATTCATTATATGAGGTGACATTGGTTATATCAAGATTGCATAATGGTCTATTCAAAAGTATGGATTTTTTTTATAAGACAGCATGAGTGTGTCACACCAAAGTAATATGAATATGAAAGAATATCCATCATAGACTAATAAAGGAAGGATAAAATCATTTTACAAAATGAGACACAGAATTCATTTGCTCAAATAGCTGCCAGTTGGTTGGGTGATAAAAGAGCTAATACGTAAGAGTACAGTTACGGACGTGTATTCATGGTAAAGACAGCATTTCAGCATGGTGAGTTTTATGTCACAGGTGCTACGATGTGTTTGAAAGAGTGGACTTTTTAATATACTAGCTCTGCCTGCAGTACCGGATTCTAAATCCGTTTTCATTGTGTTATCTTGATCCTTCCTAGTATTTTACCTGTCTAGGCTATAATGAGCCACAGTTTCTTCATCTGTGAACAAAATTTTCTCCTACTTTCAAAATATTATCATACGATGCTTTTTAGTAAAGGAGAGGCACAGTTAATAACCACAGCTCTAAAAATTGACTATCTGTTGATCAATTTCAAGAGGTCAATCTCTACCTAAGAGGACATGCAATGGGAAATGCTTACAAATGATTGCATAAAGAATGTTTGAGAAGGAAAAAGAGACTCACAGTGTCCCTGACTGCTGGCTATGTGGAGATAATGGCAGGTAGCTGAATCAATTGGCTCACCTTGGCAGTGTTCTACTGTGAGGAGGTCAATTAGAAAACTCTTCCTGGATTAAAGCAGCAGGAGAGAGAGGATCTTGTAGTGAAGAAAGCTGCGTGATGGAATAAAAGGCAGAATGCAAAGTGTATGCACTTGTGTGTGCATGTGTATGTGTACATGCAGCCAGCCATGTTCCTGTGGATACGTGTGTATTTCCAAGTTCCCATGGAAAGATAAAGAGATTTAACGAACATATGCTTTCTTTGCTTTCCCAATATTGCTTGGCAGAAGTATCATTTGAATACTCAAAATTAAAAAATGTTTAGGATTTTTTTTCTGGTGTAGCACAGTCATGATAAAAGTTTTCTACTGATTTCAGATTATTGTAAGAATTGCAGGATTTTAAAATCCTGGGCTTTAAAAATAAAGCTTGAAATCTGTCAACCTTTAAATAAAGTTATGTCTCTATGTCCTTCCAACCACATTGGGCAGGTAAAGTATGACATTAAAATACTTACTCAGAAAAATATCTCAAAAATCATAGCTATAGTAAAAGACTAAATCAAGTGGAAAATTTAACTCCTGGGCAATTAATTGCTCAGAGATGCACTGAACTTGAGCTAATGTAACGTTCAAGGAAGAGATATAGAGTTTAAGAAAAATTAGCATAGACTTGGGATCATAGAGTTACAGTTTGAAATCTCTCTGAATCCCCTTACCAACTGTTTTACCTTAGGCTATTAATGTTTTAAGCCAAAATTTCCCATATTAGAAAAAAACATTTCCTAGCTCCTAATGTTTTAAAAAATAAAAGAGAATATGTTTGGAATGCACTTGACATAGTGCCTGGCACATAGAAAGTGCCCAATAAATGGTCATTACAATATTTTTTAACACTTACTCTCACATAGTAGGTACTCAAGAAACATTTGTTTCATTAATGTTTCTTGTGGTCATAGATTCAGGAAACCAAGGTGCCATGCTTATTACTGGCATGATTATCTGCAACTTCATAAAAATTAGTCCCTTACTAGCTTGTCAAAGAAGACATTTTCCATCTTTGAGTAAAAGCACACTGCACCTCCTAAAACGACTGAGCCATGGGATGGGAACAACAAGGAGAGGTGAGAGTGTGGAGATTTCGACTCAGAGCAGGCCTGGGTGGGAGGTGGATGGTAAGAGAGGGAAACTTAAGAGGGAGGGGGAGAGATTAGGAGTATGTCCACATGAGCAATAACAAAGCACAGCCCAATACCCATTCGTTCTCTTCCTTCATCCCTTTCTTCCTTCCTTTCCTCTCTCCCTCTCTCCCTCCTTCCTTTCTGTCTGGTCTTCTCCCCTACCCACCTTTCCCTTCTCTCCTACCCCCTTTCCATTCCCTTTACTTCTGGTCTTAGTGAAAGATTTCAGGTGGGAAGTGACAAGCCAAACAGTTTGAATATGTCTTCTATAGGGTTAGGCAATATTTTTGTATCTACTGGCACCCAAATTGCTTTTTGTGACACCTCAGGTTTCTAAAAGATGCTTCCATAGTTTCACATTTTGTTGCAACTAGAAATTATATTTCATTACTTAAAAATCTGTAACCAAAGCAAAAACCAAAATCAAAAACAACAAACACTGAAATATGTTATTTGCCAATTTTTAGCACTTTAGAGACTGTCAACCATACCCTGAGCACTGGGTTGAACTCGTTTCCATGCAGATTTTAGGCTGCGGTTTCTTTTGCTTATTTATGCATATATTTAACCTTTCTACAAACATGTAATTGATTAGGAAAGGGGTTTTTCTCTGGCCTTTCTTTGAATTTAAGCTTAGCAACTTACGTCTGCTCATATAAAATTATACAAGTGAGTTCATGAGTTCAGCACATGTGCACTGTGCTCCATTAAATGCCAGGCAGCGCTCAGGCACATCTGCTCAGCTCATGCTCTTATCATGGCTTATGAGACAATTGTGCAATAACAGGTGAACTCTACTCACTGCATCATGACCATATCGTACTAACGCTAATGTCAGATGTTATTTTGCCTAAATTAAATATGCATAGAAGTGTACTTGTTTAAAATTGAGGCAAAATAATGGCTGCTCCAACTAGAAATCAGTCACTAATTAAGACAGGAAGTTTCAAAAGAAAATAAAATTTCATGGCTAATACCATGAAAATTACCAGGATCAGATGACAGAAGTCAGGTTATAGCAGCTCCAAGTGTAGTGCCCTCTACACAAAGTCCTCATTGTGTTTGTGAAATTTAAATTTGCGAAGTTCTTTGTTCTGTAAATTCTGAAAAGTTCTGGAGTCAAAGATTGACTATTAAGTAGTTCTCCCAATATCTTTTCATGCAATTTGAACCACCACGTAATGTTCTTGAAAAACATGTACTTAAAAATGTCAATCCACCAATAAAAAAGTATTCATAGTATCACTTGAAGTTATCACATTGTAAGCAAAGCAAAAGCACAAGATATCAGGAAAGCACACATTCAACCCTATGCTATTGATTTTGCAACAGTTATGTAGGTGAACAAGCAATGAGCACACTTATTGCCATTATCTTAAAATACTATGTGAAAAGAACACTAAGAAACTGTTTATGAAGAATTGTTTATTTCAAAAAGTGAATTATGTAAAATCGTTAGAATTCAACTGTTTTAAGGTATGAATACTGTGCATTACACCAATTTGTTGGTAAGATGGTACCATACAACAAGTACAAAGGATATATATTACTGGGTAAAACCTTTGGAGCACATACAACAGGAAAAAGTGTTTAAGGCTTATGTTAATTTTTCAAATATGCCATCAAATCTGTTGTCAAAAATGTATTGGTGTTGCAATTAGCATTGAGAACACAATGGCTGGAAAAACTGTAGGATTTGTAATTCATATAAGAGCAGTTGCCAAAATGAGTTCAAATAATTATAATATGTTGTTGAGACAAGCACTTGCTATTAAGCCGATTAATGAGCACCTTTCAAAAACAGTGTTTGGTTTTATAATGAAAATTGACTATTTTTTCCAGTTATCCTCTTTATAATGCAGAATTTTTAGCATTATTGGTGGTTATGTAGAGGATGAGTTCCAAAATTCCCTTTTCAATTGAAGTTAGCTGGTTCTGCCAAGGCCCAGTGATGACACAAATCTTTCAAGATGAGACAAAAATTTTTTCTCTCTTCCAAGTAATAGCACCATCAACAAATCCTCTCCTAAACGTGGTTGTGCTTTACTTGTGTTTTTAATAAGCTGACATTTTTAATAAGCTGAAGGAACTCAATAGGACGTTACTAGCCTGTCATGTTAATCTCATTTATAACTTTGAAGTAAGCAATGAGATTGGAACTTCAAATTTGGATTCAACATGAAAACTAAAATAAATTTGATTCTTAATATACTTTGTATGAATATTTGATAGAGATGGGTTTTGAGATTTGTGAAAAATTTAAGGATATTAGTGACTTTCTCATAATATGTAAAGATATGTATGATATATGCATTCATATTTTATATATCAATAAAAATTTAAACTTATTGAGAAAATTATTTATCAACTGTAATTCTGAGATATTGTTAGTTATCCCAATTGCAAACAAAAATTTAGTTCTACTCCTCTTTCGAGTGCATGTGTTTCATTGAAGACTTCTGAGATTCCAAAGTCAGATGTTAAAAAAATTCACTAGTCATCTGTATAAATCAGGATGTTCTCTAGCCTATACAACCAAAACAAATGCAGAAATAAATTTGTTTTGCTGAAATCAGATTACATTAATCAATTACAGAGCCTGGTTTCATAGTTTCATGTACTGTTCAATAATCTTATTTTCTTATCTATTGACTTTCTGAATTAATATTGCGAATCCAAACTTACAAAATAAATCCATACTAGAACCCATTTGTAAATTTTTGTATATTGGAGTGTCTACCCAAACTTTCATTTTGTTTAATTTTAATTTTGTTATTTATCGTTCTTCTCTCTCTTATAACTATACCATCTTTCATTTATATTCATTGAACATCTATTATGTGGCAGTCAATTATCCAGGTCCTGGGAATTTAAAGATGAACAAACCAGAAAAGATTTCTGATTGTAGGAAGCCTACATTTCTTTAGGAGAAAAACCTCTATTAAATTTTGAAAACGATGACCCTCCCTATAGTACCATTTCTACAACAAGTTCCATCCCATATGAGTGGAATCTGCAAATCCTTCTTTTCTAGAGAAGCTTGGCAATGGAACAGACTTTCTGGAGAAGCTTGGAACTAAGCAGTTGACAGGCTTCAGAATAAAGGCTGAGGGAGCACTGGATATATTTGGTTCATAGTGAGATGCTGAGAACCTAAGCTTACAAGCCTGAGGTTTTCTATACGGGGCCAGAAGAAAAAATAAACAAAACAAATACTCTATATAGGCATGCATTGTTTTGTTGCACTATGTTTTATAGAGCTTCATGGATGTTCTGTTTTTACAAATCGAAGGTAAGACCTTCCACCAGCAAAACGATTACAACTCGCTTTATTGTGATATTCACTTTATTGCTGTGGTCTGGAGCCAACCCTGTAATATTTCTGAGGCATGCTTATATTCCTTGCCAGCTTCCAAAGAGCTGGTATCGCCCCAGGATGTTTGTAGTAGTTGCAGTTTATAGTCTTCAGTAGCTTAAAAGTTCTGAACATGACCTAGAAAGATCAATCAACAAATATTATTAACCGCCAAGCACATTCCTAGGTAGTCTATGAGAAATAAATAAGAAATAAATATTTTCTTTATTCTTGAGAAGTTAGATAATTAACTATAAAACAAAACTAGCCAATCATCACACTAGACATTAACGGACACAAACTATCTGTAAAGTTCCATTTAGAATCTGAAGATTAATCAGATGTTTCCTCTCCTGATGATGGATGAAGTCAGAGATTATTGTGATACACCATAGAATATGATACAGACATAAACTAAAGACTTTCAAGCAGTGTGCCATTGACTTTAAATGCCATAAGTATTTAGAAAAAGAAGAAAACAATATAGGCTAAAGTGGTTGGAAGGAAACTGTGGAGGGAGGATATCAAGTGGGTCAGTGGTACGTTGGAACTGGCTCATGCAATCTCCCAAGAACCAACAATGCACATTTGTTCCCAATTTTGGGTTGAGTGTTAACATGTTGGTAGCTGAATCCTGTTCATGGTGAAATGCATTTATAATATGGAAAATGGAAAACACTATGAATCTGAGCTTTTGGTTTGTTTGTTTTTCTTTTTTGGGGAGAGTTGCCTGATAAACATTTACTGGTATACCACTGGGTTATTGGGATGCATAGTAGGTGGATAGGTAGTGGTTGGGAAGTGGAGATTTCTATCTGCTGAACATGATCATGGATCTATGGTAGTCACTATTGCCTAACAAGCTTAGCACATCGTTGTGCATTAAATAAATGCTAACTTGGAAAGGTAATAGGAAAAGAAAATCTTGAGGCCCACTGAGGCATTCCATTTCCCATGGAGATGTGCCCCTGTGCTTAGATACATAGAGCACTCCCTAAAAATGCCCTCATCCATGCTCCACCCAGAGATGTCCCTGCTCTCCTCCCCTCCATCAGTTGAACCTTCCAAAGTCCCTTTCCTTAAAACAAGTTTTATCACGTCTTATCAAAGTAGTTTGTAAGAACTCAATGTGATAAGCATTCCCTTAGATTATACTTTAATGTCAAATAGAGTTGAACTCAAGCTGGCTCTGTTTCTCATTTATTGTATGACTACGGGCAACTTGTTAAGGTGATTTGCCTCAGATTCATTATTTCTTGAATGGAGTTAATAGCTACTTCAAAAGAGAAAAATGCATAAATGAAATAATATATGGAATCTAATGGCATTCCTGACAATGAACAGGTAGGGGCTGTCATTATTTCATGTAGTATTATATATAAATATACACACATAAACATATATTTCTAACTATTATGTTTCCCTAGCTTTTTTCTTTTCTGTTTTTTAATTGAAGTGTAATTGACATATAACATATTCATTTCAGGTGTACAATATAATGATTAAATATTTGTATATATTGTGAATTAATTACCCAAATAAGTCTAGTTAACATTCATTGCCATAATACTTACACATTTTTCCTGTGCTAAGAACATGCAAGATTTATCCTTTAGCAACTTTTCAATATATAAAACAGAATTGAAATATACTGTTTTCAATATATAAAAAGGTATTGAAATAGTTAGCTATAGTCCCCATGCTGTACACTATATCCTCAGGACTTAATTCTCCTATAACTGGAAGTTTTTATCTTTTGACTCCTTTCACCCATTTTGTTGACCCCTACTCCTGCCTCTGAAAACCACCAGTCTGTTCTATGTGTCTATGAGTTCCACTGTTTGTTTGTTTTTGATTCCACATATAAGTGAGATCATATAGTAGTTGTCTTTCTCAATTTGACCTCTTTCACTTATCATAATGCCCTTAATGTCCATCCATGTTGTCACAAATGACAAGATTCCCTTCTTTTTTATGGTTGAACTAGAGGACCGGTGCATGAAATTCATGCATGGGTAGGGTCTCTAGGCATGGCTGGTGATCAGGGCTGATTGGGGTCTTCAGGCTGCTGGCCGGGGCCTCCTTTCTCTGGCTGCCAGCTGCCAACTGGGGCCTTCCTTAGTTCCATGCCACCCCATGGTGGTTAGTGCATGTCATAGTGAGTGATCGAACTCCCGGTCTCCTGGTCAAACTCCTGAGGGGACACTTTGTATATTAGCCATATATATATATATATATATATATATATATATATATATATATATATATATGCTGTATGTGTATATATATATATATATATATATATATATATATATATACACACACACATATATATATCCTATCTAATAAAAGAGTAGTATGCAAATTGACCATCACTCCAACACACAAGATGACTGCCCCCATATGGTCTAAGATGGCTGCTCCCATGTGGACACAAGATGGCCGCCACAAGATGGCCAGCAGGGGAGGGCAGTTGGGAGGAACCAGGTCTGCAAGGGAGGGCAGTTGTGGGCGATCAGGGCAGTTGGGAGGGAGCAGGCCTGCAAGGGAGGGCAGTTGGGGATGATCAAGCCTGCAGGGGAGGGCAGTTAGGGGTGAGCAGGCCAGCAGAGGAGGAAAGTTGGGGACGACCGGACCTGCAGGGAAGGGCAGTTGGGGGGGATCCAGGCCTGCAGGGGAGAGCAGTTGAGGGGGACCAGGCCTGCAGGGGAGGGCAGTTAGGGGCAATCAGGCTGGCAGGGGAGCAGTTAGGCATCAATCAGGCTGGCAGGGGAGTGGTTAGGGGGTGATCAGGCTGGCAGGTAGAAGTGGTTAGGGGCAATCAGGAAGGCAAGCAGTTGGGAGCCAGCAGTCCTGGATTGTGAGAGGGATGTCCAACTGCCTGTTTAGGCCCTATCCTATCTGGATAGGGCCTAAATGGGCAGTCAGACATTTCTTGAGGAGTCCCAGATTGAAGAGGGTGCAGGCTGGTCTGAGGGGCACCCCCCCCTTGTGCATGAATTTCATGCACCGGGCCTCTATATATATATATATATATATATATATATATATATATATATATATATATATATTATTCCATTTTACACACACACACACACACACACACACACACACACACACACAGCACATTTGCTTTATCCTTTAATTTATCGATGGGCACTTTGGTTGCTTTTACTTCTTGGTTATTGTAAATGATGCTGCAATGAACATAGGGATGCATATATCTTTTGAGTTAGTGTTTATGTTTTCTTCAAATAAATATCCTGAAGTAGAATTGCTGGATCATATGGTAGCTCTATTTTTAAATTTTTTGAGTAACCTCCATACTGTTTTTTATAGTAGCCACACCAATGTACAGTGGTGATAAGGGTTACCTTTATTTCACATTCTCACCAACATTTATTATTTCTTGTCTTTTTGATAATAGCAGCAACAAAAGCAAAATCCATGAAAATATTCACAGTACAATTTCCTGAGATGTTAACAACTTGAGGTTTAATAGTAAAATGATTCATAGTAGTACATTCTCTTCTTTGTCACCTGAGGGACTAGTCACTGATCATATAGACATCAGCATGAAAGGGTTGTTGGTTTGACAACCGAAGATTTCCTGCAACACATTGGTCAAGAACCAAATTTTTTGAGACAGAAGATTTTGGAGAAATGAAGTTTGACTGTAGTTTCTCCAAGATTTGCGGGAAGCCACCACTTGCCAATACCGTCAGTGCACCAAGGAACACGGAAGGCTGACTGACCTTGGGCATTAGCAGGGCTGATGCTAAGCACTGAGTGTTGAGATAGTGGTGGCTAAAGGCAATTCCCTAACCTGATAATCCTTTTACTTTTTACAAAACTTTACCTTTGATATGCCTGTATGCATTGGTAAAATGCAAATGTGTATTCAAGTAAATAAAAAACGGACCACCCAGAGGTCATGAAAGAGACACCCTTCAGTCCCCAATGCCTTCTAAATTCATATTTCTTGTATAGCATTTTCATTTATGCATTGGCCCCTCCTTCAGATCCTGAACCCCACTGTGCAGGTCACGGCAAAGATTGATTGTAGTTTCTCCAAGTTGGGCCAAAGTGTGATAATAACAAAGTAAAGGCTGTATTGATATAGGAGAGTGCTATAGTTTATATTTTCCTATACAGTCAGATTTATGTACATGTTTATACTTTGATGCCAGAATTTAAGAGTGTTGTGCACACTGTAAATCTGGGATCATTCCAATGGAGCAGTAAAGCATCATCATGCACATCAGTGTAATAGTGATAATACTTTTGTGATATTAAATCAAATAATGTTTTTTTTTAGCATTCCATTTCTAAGGCAAAGAGGTGAAGTTCATTGCCTTAGGGAGTAAGAGAGAATGGTTCACTCCTGGAACCCACAGGTCATTGATGTGTTTTGAATGTCAATGTTGGTTGTTTTGAATACAAGGCAGTAATAGTGACATCTAGATAATAACTAAAGGAAAAAGCATTTTCCAAATTCATTTGGTCCATATTTATAAGATCAGACATGGATTACTCAAGAGTAGAGAATTTTTTAAAATTTTATTTTTTATTTTAATTTTTCAACCACCATTTATCCCCTCTGTTGTACGTGTCCATGAGAGTCTTCTCTCTCTCTCTCTCTCTCTCTCTCTCTCTCTCTCTCTCTCTCTCTCTCTCTGTGTGTGTCAGGAGTAAATAAAAGGAAAAGATATAATAAAGACATGGCCTACCCCTTCTGGTGCTCCTAAATGATGGGAAAAGTGAGACTAAGATAAAGCAAAGATTTGTACTTTATGTTTTCTTGTGCTGTAATTTTTTTTTGGAATGAAAATTCAAGGAAGGACTGTCAAAAAATATCTACATATATTAGGGAATCCAGTAACATGGCTGTGAGTGTGTGTGTGTGTGTATGTGTGTGCACTAGTATAACTTTCTTAGGCATACAAATAAACATTGAAAAATTTTAAGTCAGGGATTATAAAATTTTTCTTGTTAAAACTCAGTAAACATTTAGGTTTCTTGGCTCATGTGGTCTCTGTTACAACTACTCAGCTCTGCTACTTTGGTAACACAAAAGCAACCATAACAGACAATACATAAATGGATGGGTGTGGACATGTTTCAATAAAACATATACAAAATCAAATGATAGTCTGGATTTGGCTCTCAGGCCTTAGGTCACCAACTCTCACTCTAGGGGACACTTCAGATGTGGATATTTTCAACATGTGACAAGACTTCTGTGAAAATGTATAGGAGTGCTATGAGAACTGGTGGGCCACTAGAGAACTGAGACCAAGACAGAGAGGCCACAGTTTTTAGGAAATGGTGACTGGAAATCAAGGGCACACAAGCCTCAAAATACTAGAGTGTGTTTCATTTGTCAGTAGTCAGAAGACCAGAGCAGGCACCTAATCACAACAAAAGGGTCCAGAAGACACTAGGGTATGAGAGGTCATCTAAACTTGGTCATCTTTTTGGCCACCAAATATATCTAAACATCATCCAGGCAAGACGCAGGCAGAGAGGAGGCAATCCCCCCAAAATTAACAGTTACTGAGCAGGCTAAGTCATCCAAATGGGATCAGACTGCATTTACTGGACTGCATAATATTTTGTTCTGTACTCTTTGCTACCCAGCAGGGAGGGGATAATGATGTGAATTTAGTGATTTATGAGAAAGTTGATCTGAGTAATAGAGAACTAAAGAATCTATTCTCTTTGCATGTCTGATTTAGTATTAGTCATTTGTTATCTTACTTACAGTGTTTTAGTGTTGAAAAGCCCTGCTCCCTGTGGTAGTCATGGTTATCCTGATTCTCACCCTACTCCCACTCCCAAACTATACTTTGATAAGCCTGGAGGAAGGGCATGGGTCAGGCAGGAGGACTAGAAATGTCTTTCAATCATTCCTACCAGCCAACAATACTTTGATGATACTGACCATCTTTAACATTAGAGATAGTGATTTTTTCATATTTCAAATATAAAATTCTATTGCTGAACACAAATTTTTAAAACACTTGATTTTAAATATACTTGATTTTGATTCTGATACTTGCTTCTAGGTAGGTATCAGTCATTCCTCCATGATATTAAGTTGTTCCTCCTCCACCAACTCTTTCCTAATGTGCTGACCCACTCTCCCCAAACCGCAACCTGTTTAGAATCACTAATCTATCTCTACATTACTCAATCAAGGCCAGGTGTTATTGCATAGTGGAAAAAGAATTTTTCTAAAAACACAATTTTATATTGAATAAATCATTAATGTTTGAAAATAATTTAATCTCTGGTATGGGTTGAATTATGTTCCCTCAAAAGATGTTTAAGTGCTGTACCCTAGCATTGCTGAATGTGACTTTATTTGGAAATACGGTCTTTGCAGATGATAAAGTGAAGATGGGATCATTAGGGTCAGCACGAATCCAATATGACTGGTATTTATATAAAAGGGGAATATTGCAATACAGAGGCAGAGAGGGACAGGGAATGCATCATGTACAAGCCAAGGACCTCAGGAGATCATCAGAAGCTAGGAGAGAGGCATGGAACAGACCCTCCCTCGGAACCCTCAGAAGGAGCCAACCCTGCTGACAACGTGATTGTGGACTTCTAGACTCCACAACTGTGAGACAATACATTTCTGCTTTTTTAAGCCACTCAATTTGTGGTACTTTGTTATGGCAGCCCCAGGAAACTAATACAATTTCCTTTAATGTTTCTCTTTGAAGAATATTCAAAAGTTTAAGAACCAAAACTTCCAAATGAGCACTCATAACTGGGATTTCACCCCAACTCACCCTGTAATTCCCTGCTAGCCCTTGCCAAACATCTTATTGAACACACTGAAACAATTTTACAAATTTCCACCCACCTCTGGATAAAAAGTCTTTTCTAATGACATTCTTATGCAAGTGTTTATAAATCACAAATGAAAAGAGTCATCAAATGCCTCTTGCTTTTTTCAGGGCAGGACCCCTGGTCCTCAATCTGGCTCTGATGCTGGGCCCAAGGTAATGCAAGGAGCTCCCAACCCTGATGTTTTTTGTGTGTTTTTCCCTCTCTGTCAAATTCTTAGCATTTTTCCCTGGAAGCTGCAAGACAAAGGTTGTGTCTTCAGAGTAAAACAGAAATACAAAGTGGGTAATTATCCTGTTAATTTAAGGGTATAATTTCGGCCGCAAGGTGAATACTTTCTGTTGGAATTATCCAGTTTGGCTGGGTAGAGAATGCCAAAGAAAACAAGATTGTGACAGACTAGTTTGGTTCCAAATCTGTGGCTTCTGCCCTCTCAGAAAGTGATTTGAGCTTTGAGGATGAATTCCTTGCATTGCCAGGTTTTCCATTAGTGTACAAGGCTATTTTTGTGCAATTCTTTAGCATGTACACAAAGGCATTGTGTAAGCTATTCTGTAGGGAATAAGACATGATTAAAAACATTTGTAGCTCATCGTTAAATATAGAAATCATTATAATTGGATTAATTTAGGAAATACACAATGATGCCTGAGTTTCCCCTTGAGAACCGAGTGTACATTAAAAGATAAATTTTCAAAAAGTACAGAGCTGACTTTCTCTCATAAAAAATATGGATTCATAATACAGACTCCCTTAATCCCAGGCCTCACTAAAGAAAGTGTAACATCTACATGCCATATTGGCTGATACTTTTGCTTGAGTCAAACTGATTTTCTCTTGAAACTGAATATGAATCTCTGCAGGTGAATCTAGCACTAGTTCATGAAAATTCGGTCCTAGAGGTACAACTGGACTTTTACAAATGCCATTGGAAGCAGTTACATCAGTCCTAGTAGGAGACAGTAGCAGATGGAGGAAATGTACTAGTAAGTGATGGAATAGTCATATAACAAAATACTTTCAACATATCTTTTGTTATGTAACGTTACCCATGACATGCCTATCAGTAACAGTGTCAGAGGCTGTAATTGAAGAGATATATTAATTATTATCAGTCACCTCCAGCACTCTTAATGGTTGGTAGAGTGATGTCTTCATAAAATAATGACACTGATGTTGTCTGATGTGAGGGAGGCAGCAGAAATGAGATTTTTTTTTCTTTTTTTTTCGCAGTAAGGGAAGATGTTCTGAATTGGATTTCCTTTTCAAGCTGTTCCTAAATTTCTGGACAGAAAAATTACTGGCGATGAAATGTCCATCTTTACTCTCTCTTTTTCCCTCCTCTCTTTCAATTTTGCTCTGGGAAAAGAAAAATTAAGAACACATTGTGGTTAACAAGCCCAGTGGCATGAGCTGGGAGGACTAATGTAGGTTCTTGCCAGTCAGCCGGATTCCCCCTTCAGCTTGTCTGAGGGATTCAACTGCTTCCTTCTCAGCCTTGTGCCTACCTCTGTTCTGTGTCAGTGCAAAGCAAGTTGAGATAAATAAAGCAGTTCAGAGCCTGCCTCTTGTTTTCACCATCTCCTCACTTACAAGGTGCAATTTTGTAGAGACAGGTAAGTGGGTTGTTACAGATAGTAATAGATTCCCCACAGTTGGGAAAGGCTTTTTAAATATTCAGCTGTTGTTTTTAATTGAAATTGGGATAATATGTTCAGAATGAAATATGACTATTTTCAACTTTATTGTTTTTCAATAATTTGAGATAGTATTTGGAATTATAATAAACTCTCTCATATCCCATGTATAGGTCAGACTCTATTTGGCAAAAGTTGGAGTCAAAATAATTCTTTCACACATACAGTAACAGTGTGACATGAGTGCTACTACCATATCTTTTCAAGTTATTCAAAATCATTCCAGGAGGACTGCATGGAAAATAGAGAAGGCCTGCTCTAGAGGGAGTGATCTCTGGAGCAAGAAGTGATGGCAGAGTGATGAAAAAAGTGTAACTTTTGTTTAACAGATACTTTCTATTCAGGTGAGCATGGATTTTTCTGGGACCACACTTTTGTCAGTACCTTGTGGCTGCTTGTGAAAATTTTCAATTAATGAAAAATCAAATACGTAGATTTTGAGGTAAGTGTTCACTTTTATTTTATAAAGGGAGACTGGAGGCAAAAAAAAAAAAAGAGTAACTAACAGTTGGCTCATGGCAAGTTCTAGATGAGGACTTGATATTGGTTAGATATCTGATTTCACTAATGGTATTTTACTTTTTTGGCTGCCAAAATTACTAGCATAAGTTGTTAGTCTAAATGCAAAATAAATAGATCACCAAAATTTTATCTTCAACTTTTCAGGCTATTTTGAAATAACTACTAAAACTATGTTTTAAAAATTACAAATTCATTTATTTTGAAGCTGTTATTTTTATTGTGAAGTTTATGTGTAGATGTTGGAGATTCACAAATACCTTAGCAACCATTGTGTGTCCCCAACTGATTTTATAGAGAAGCCATTCTTCTTCCTCCATCTTAATCCTTTCACTCAGACCCATATATAAGAACATGTTACCTACAAGTGATTGTGATGTTCTGCTAATTTTGGTGTATACATTTGAACATGTTTTCCTCCTTGTTCACCTGGCTGCAAAATGCTTTGATGCTGAGGTTCATCATTCACATAAAGAATGGAGAGTTTGAGATTTTCCCAAAAATTTGGTATTGAGAACTTTCTTTTGTAGCCTTTAAATTTCCTAGTGAGATCTGTTTAGTCTGGTTAAAAATATTAATCCACTGCAATCTTTAATGTCTTTTAAAGGAATTTAAAAATTAATTCTGTTCTTCAAAATCTCCGAGCATTGAATGTTATAACTCTTATTTAAATCACTATGAAACTCATGAAATTGAAAAATGAAGTTGTCTAAATTATTTTTTAAAACTCATTTCCCAATATGACTACCTTTTCTTTTACACAATACTCTAATTCTCTTGCCTTTTATGGACTAATTTCTGCCAACACACAATTTGCCCTTAGTGTATGTCATATGCCATTTGAAAAATTCTGAGCAATCAGAAATAGCTGGCTGATTATAGGGAATCCTACATCTTTCACCCTCTATTCATGGCTTCACAATGTCACTGCCTTTTCATCTTCATATTACATTGTGGCAATTCAGGAGGGCCAAGAGGGAGACGATAGTGTAATAGTTAATAAAATGGATTGCGAGGTTTGAAAGACCAATTTAGACATGCTGGCCAGTTCATCTTAGGCAAATTATTTCATGTTGCTCTTCCTTCATTTTGTCATCTGTAAAAATGAAGATAATGATAGTATCAATCTCATTGCCATAAGGATTAAGTGAGATATAATTAAATGTATTACCCATAATCAGCACTTACTAAATGTAAGATATTAATAAGATATTGGTTAATCATTAAAAAGGTGCTAGAAATTTTGTCCAAAACTAAAATTTATTTTGTTGGGCACATTATCTTACTTTCGTAGAAAAATTTATTATTTTATAACTACAATTCTAAATTATTCTACAGTTAGTTCTTATTTCTGGCATTGGTGTTTCCAATTGTAGTGTGAAAATTGCAATTTATTACAGCATGTACCTAAAAGTAATTGGATTAAAAGGGACATGAGAGGACTCTGAGGGAAGATGGACATGTTTGTGCATTTTGAAAATTTGCAGATTCTAAATTCAAATTTAGAATAGTTAGCTTTTCATGCCTTAAACAAGGTGAGCAGGGACTTCTGAGACTCTTTGCTCATGAGCTTCCAATAGACCATCTGATAGACAATAAGATAGAGTTCTGGGACAATGGAAGGTGTACAGCTTAGATTCTAATTCTAATTAGTCACTTTATCTATGGGGAATTCTGGACAAGTTATTTAATGTCTCAGAGGTCCAGTTTCTACATCTATAGATCAGATAATAATAGTTACCTCATGATGCTGCTTTTAGAAGTAAATGAGGTAATATGCATAAAATTAGAACCATATTTGGCATCAATGAAAACTCAATATTAGTTAAATATTTTATTAAATATATTTTATTGATTTTTTACAGAGAGGAAGGGAGAGGGATAGAGAGTTAGAAACATCGTTGAGAAAGAAACATCTTGCACACTCCCTACTGGGTATGTGCCTGCAACCAAGGTATATGCCCTTGACTTGAATCAAACCTGGGACCCTTGAGTCCATAGGCTGACGCTCTATCGACTGAGCCAAACCGGTTAGGGCTTAGTTAAATATTTTTAAAAATGTTCACTCCACTGGGTCTGTTGGTGATTTGTCTTATCTAATATTTTACTAGTGATAAGTGAACCCTGTGGTGCTTAGTTATGTGCAAATACTTTGTAACTCATCTTTTTGGCACTCAGACTTGACTTGTGTCATATCTGTGGACATGGACCTGCTTTGGATCAAGGATATTCATATTTGGGTAGCTGCGCAGAGAGTTCTTGTGTTACAAGTTTCTGTTGCTCACTCTGCCATTGTCAGAGTCTGCAGATCTGTCTGGAAGTGTGGAGAAAGAATTTTATTCAGTCTGAATTATTCTGCCATGCTGGATAGATTAAAATACATTTACTGTAAGTTTAAAATTTCATCAAACCTATGATGCCTTTGATTATAAAAAGACATCCAGATTTCAGAAAACATACATTGTAGACTTCATGAAATATGGTAAATATCAATTTTCAAGGATTTATTCTCTTTGGGAACTAAATATGCTTTGTGATTCAAGTTCTTTCTTTCCTCATCACCACCAGCCTAATGGGCTGATTGGCACATACAAGGATGAGAGAGACTAGGAAACAAGTTTTGACAAATATCTTAGATGCCTGTGTTGGCAGAGTCCTCCCAATTCACATAATCTGTAAAGCAAGTATTTCAATAATACATTAAGATAATTTTATTTTTTTAAAAATTATAGTACTATATTTTTTCTATTAAATATAACCGAATGCAGTTATTTTATTGAGTTAAAAGATAGACTATGGCTTATGATAATTGATAATACATTTAATAAAACTACATGTGATAAACATAGATAAATTGTTTATATACAAAATCTTTATAATTATAGTGAGCTGTTTGTATAATTATTTGAAGTGTTATATTATGATTAAAATTTATTATTTATTATAATTTTAAATATAGAAATAAAGAAATATAGTTGGGGTCTCTTAGCCAATCTCATAAATGTAGGAAAGTGCATATATTTCTAACAGCTTAGTTTGATATGGGTGAAAAATGGAATTTGGGCCTTTGGTTTGACCACTGCTTATTGGTTCCAGACCTGCAGCTCTTGTTATGTGGAGATTTTTTTTCAATTCTTGAAAGAAATCTGAGCTTTAAATGCTTTGCACCTCAAACTTCTCTATTTAATCCCATCTAATCTGATGCTTACATCTGTAAATTTAAGGTGACTAGTGAACCTGACAAATTGGTTTCAGTCTGGAAAACAAATGCATAGGGAATTGGAAATTTTTTTGTAGAATTATAAGCTAATTTATTGAAAATGATTATAAGGGATAATATATAACCATATGTTATATATATATAATATTATATATATGCATGTGTGTATACATATAGCAGAAACGTATGTAATATCATACCTCAAAATTGAACAACTTTTCAGAAATATGAAATATTAAAACCACCTTGATAGGGAGGCTTCCTGTAATATGGGTATTAAGGTTAGCATAATGGACCTTGTCCAGGCTTCAAGTCATAGAGACCTAATCGAAAGTCCTAGTCTTTGGTGAATTAGCTATGATCTTAGACAAGTCACTTGATCTTTCTGAATATCTGGTTTCTCTCACATAAAAAAATAGTAAACACCCTCCTTACAGATGTGTTGAGAAGGTGGTTGAGGTAAAGTATGTGAAAACAGTTAACTCGATGTCTTTAATAGACTACTCAAAAACTTGTTTTTGCTTAATTCTCTCAAAATCAGTATTGTGCATTGATTGCCATGTGAAAGCATCTACATACAAATATGTAAACCTATATATATATATATATATATATATATATATATATATATATATATATATATATAAAGAGGTAATATGCAAGTTAGGCCAGGACACTGTAATGGGTTGACCGGACAGGAGGAGGTTGCCCATGCAGCCTCGGGGGCGGGGCGGCAGGGGCCTCCCAGTGCTTGCGCTGGGAGAGGGCCTTGATCAGCAGTGGCCGTGGCTGCTTTGAGGGCAGGAGAGGGAGGCAGGGTGGGACCAGCAGGCTGCAGGGGCTGCTGCGCTGTGGGCCCAGGTCAGGGATCATGCAGGAGGCAACCAATCGATGTGTCCCTCTCACATTGATGTTTCTCTTTGTCTTTCCCTCTCTCTTCCATGCTCTCTAAAAATCAATGGGAAAATCTCCCCAGGCGATTTGTGGGTGGGTGGTGCTGTGCAATTTCTAATTGTGCGCTGGGCTCCTAGTATATTTAATATTGTTCTGGAATCAAGAACATCAAACAGTAATTCTATCAGATAATACAGCTTTCACTTCCCCTCTCCATGTCTCTACTGACAGGAGTTAAGACGGAACGCCAGACCCTTACCCATTCTCCATCACTCCACCACCATTACCTGCTCTGAGACTCACAGATCAAACCATGTTTGTGTATTGTTTCTCCCATAAAAACACCCCAGAATCCCAGCCAACCTTCTTCTCTTGCTCTCTAATGCTCTAGATTAGTTCAGGAAATCATGCCACAGGAAATCATGGGTAATTACTCACAAAATTTTCTGAACATTCATCACCATCTCTAAACGATTGTCTCACCTTCTTGTTCTCACTGGAAAGCTGGCTGTAGACATGGCTACTTTGGCAATTATCTCCAATGGGTGTTAATTTTTCTCCCACTCCACTATACTATATCTGAATGGTAGGTGTCCACCCTGTTCCACATTACTGTTTCTGTTCCATTTTCTCACCTTTCTTTCCTCCCAGCTTTAACTCTCATATCATCTTTTTATCACCACTTTCTTGCATTCACTTACCAATCCCTAGGTCACTTCCCTTCATCACTTAAAGACTTCCTCCTGGCTCTTTGCTTCTCAATCAATTCCATCATAACTCTTGGTAATTTTAATATTGATAAAGGTGATCCTTCCCATATGACAGCTGGTCTTCTTCCAATGATTTTGTCTCCCACCTATTTCTAGGGTCACATTTTAAACCTTCTCATTGCCGAAAGCCTTTCCATAATCCCAAATTCATACACTCCACATAATGGCCACCACCTCCTATTGGTTTCAGCGCAATTTTTCTGGTGTCTTGACTCCAACAATCTTTAAATCCTGCTGGAATCTACATCCATTTATTATGTTTTTACTGTTCTTTACACATCTCATGTTTTCACTTTCCTTCCTAGACAGTTTATAGTTCATGTTTAATTAATAAAGGAATCTTTTTTCATTTTCACTTAGCTATGATAGGGGTGGTCTGGTAGACTTGGGGAGATGTGCCGCTCAGATTCTCCTTTGAGAAAGAAATTGTCCAATAGCTAGGAGTATAGTTGGCTGTTAGCCTCCAGCTTTTAACACCTTTGGGTCTGCTGTGAACTCCTTGCAGTTGTTCAGAGACTCCAACCAATGACTGAGCAAGGCAGTGGTACCAAGCTCTAGCTATATTCACTTAGTGCAGAACTTCTCTAATGGGCTTCCTGATCCACTGATGAAGTTTGTCAATCTGTACTAGGGTCTACGGGCTTCCTCTTTCTAATCTTGTTTCCTCCCTTTTAATTTTAGGGGCATTATTTTCCAATAAAATCTTTTGTACTCATTCTATCTCAATATCTGGCACAACTGGCAAAATTATAACCCTAGTTGAGTTGACCTCTCTGCTGATTTTGTACCTACATCTGGACATGGATGTTGGTTTCACTTCTAATTTATGATCAAGTAGATAAGTAGGCCCTTTGTGCTACCAGGCAATCATACTAAATTTCCTTAGTCCATTTACAATTTGATTCTTCTAGATCTGTGGTCGGCAAACTGTGGCTCGCGAGCCACATGTGGCTCTTTGGCCCCTTGAGTGTGGCTCCTCCACAAAATATCACGGCCTGGGCTAGTCTATTTTGAAGAAGTGGCATTAGAAGAAGTTTAAGTTTAAAAAATTTGGCTCTCAAAAGAAATTTCAATCATTGTACTGTTGATATTTGGCTCTGTTGACTAATGAGTTTGCTGACCACTGTCCTAGATCATTATTTCATACTAGAGGCCCAGTGCATGAAATTCATACACAGGTAGGGTCCCTAGGCCTGGCTAGCAATCAGAGCCGATATGTAGGGTGACCAGCAGGGCAATTGGGAGCCCCCGCTGGCACCCGCCTTGGCTGGCCCAGTGCCACCCACTCACCGGCCCCACCCTCTGCCCCACCCCTGGTTGCCTCCTTGGGGCCTGCAGGCTGGGGGCAGCTCCTGCATAGAGCGTCTGCCTCCTGGTGGTCAATGCATATCATAGCGACTGGTCATTCCACTGGTCATTCCACTGTTTGGTCGATTTGCATATTAGGCTTTTATTATATAAGATTCTCTATTTTTTCTCTCATCACCTACATATTGATAACTCTCATATTTCTTTCTCTAGCTCAGTCCACATTCCTAAACTCCAGACTCCTTTAACTCCTTTAACACTCCACTTACATCTCTATTAGAATATTTAACAAGCACCTCAAATAGGCTCCAAATACAATTGCTTTCTCCCACTAACTGCTTCAAACCCGTTTCTCCTGCTGCAACCTCATTATTCCAATTTATTATGCCTAAACGTCATAGCAATTTTCAATATTTCACCATTTCCTGCAATTTACACTCAAACTATTAGCAAGCATTATGATTTTAGCTTTAAAATATATTCTGAATCTGACCACTTCTCATCATTTCTCCTGCTACCACCCTCGCCTGAGCCTCTTTCCTGGATTGTTGCAAGTGTCTCCTAACTGGTCTCCTGGCTTCAGCCCTTGTGCCTTTACAGTCTTCTCTTACCACAGAAGCGATAGTGATCTAAGATATGTTAGAACATGACATTTCTGCTCAACTCCGTTTAATGGCTCCCACTCAGCATAAAAGCTCACAAAAGCCAACATCCTTAAGAGGGTCTAAGGGTTTGACATGATAGGGACACCTGTTACCTGTCTGACTGCTTTGTCTTGCTTTCTTTCTCTCACACCCCCAGAAGATTTCACTTCATAGTCTGTATCTGCCTGGAATTTTCTTCTTCAGATATTCACAGTGCTCACTCTTGAACTCCCTTCAGATTATTGTTAAAATGTGTAACCTTGGTGTCCTCTTTCTTTCACATTAATTGCCTCCTCTCTGGCATACAATATTACCCTTGCCTGTTTCATTTTATTTCATAGGACTCATCACCATCTAGCACCCTCTATATTTATTTTATTACTTTTCTTCCTCATTGGACTATCAACTCAATGAGGATAGGAAATTTCACCTGCTTTATTTACTGCTCTATTACCAGTGCACAGGATAGTCATGGCATATAGTAGGTCTTCAATAATATTTGATAAATGTTAAATAATACATTATTTCTATGTCCATCATAGGTTTCTAGCATCTTGTTCATAGTTCTAGTGACTAGAAAAGAAGTGCATATCTAGATTATGCCCTTAGTCTTTTTATTACCTACCTGGATAATGTTACATTGCCTTTGCATATGTAAGTAAATTTATATTTTATTATAAACCCTACTAACATGGGTTTGAAAGTCATAAGTATGCTAGAATTACAGACATATTGTCCACCTTTCATATCACAAAGCAGCACTTATTCATTAGTGTCATGCCTTTTAGAACTCAGTAATCTTTAATTCAACCTTTCAATTTATATGTTTTGTCATGATTACTTAATAGCTTCATGTGGGTAATTCTCATTTCCAAAATAATAACAAAACTGTGCTTCTTAATCTAGTCCAAGAGATATTGTAGGCATTCAGATTCTTGGGTATTTGAGTTAATTAAAATAATTTTGTGTAGTAGTAACTCTGATTAAAACAGAAGGTCTAAATAATTAGCTTTCAGAATGAAACTTTAAAGAGGAAACAACTCATAATTTTTTTTAATGCACTGTTATCATTTATATAATTAAGACCTCTCAGCATTTATCTCTGGCCAAGATCTTGCCTAAACACCTGATTCAGACTCATATCCTCCTCTATTACCTACTAGATATTTCTATCTGATTGTCCCTTAGTATCACAAACATATAATCTAGCTCTATTTGCCTGTAACTCCCTTTATTTCTTGTTTTAGTGAATGGCATCTTCATCTACTCAGTTGTCCAAGACAGAAATTGTGTGTCTTCAGAGTCATCTCTATGTGTATGGTACTATGCTAGATACTTTAACACTGAGAGTGCAATGTTGATTAAGATACAGATCCTATTCTCCAGTAGGTTTAATCTAGTAGGGGAAATCAACACAAAATTATAATTTCATTTTATTGTGGTCAATCATAAGAATGACATAGAAAAAAATCTTTTTTATTGGATTCAAAATTTATTGAAAAATTTCCTTTGCTGAGTATTAGAGAATGAATCTTGAAGTTGCAAAGTAGGAAAAATACATGAAGCAAAGATAGCAATCAAAGAAAAGACTACAGGTGAATTACAAAGCTTAACGATTAAAGTGTGGTATGAGTCATTTGCATAACAATATTTTATAACAATAAATACAATTTTATGGCAGTAAGGATGGACATGAAGTTGCATGGGTAGATCTGGAAAAGGCCACAGGGAGCCTTGCATATTATATTAAGAAGCCATGGGCAATGGGAACCATTGAACATTTTTAAGTAGAGGAATCCACCACTTTATTTGTTGTGGGGAGGCTGCGGTACAAAATACGAAAGACTGAAGGGAGGGAAATTAGAGGGCTGTTGCTTCAGATCAGAAAACAAGAGGGTCTTACCTCTGTCAGTGAAAATAAAAATAGACAGCAGATAGTATAGTTATCCATTTAAGCTCTTTTATCTAAAAGATTGACTAGAGGGAGACAAAAGTTATTAATTTAAAAATTAATAACTCTGGCTTCATGTTAACAGCTTCACTAATAGGTGCTTCAGAAATCCCAAATCAACAAACAACTAAAAAATACAGCACTAAAATTAAGAATGTTTGATATATGTATTTTTTGCATCAACTTTAATCAGGGAAATGGCATTTGAGCATATGGTTTAAACATCTTAGAAATGAGTTTGAATAAGTCCCGATATTTTCACTGTGTGTAAAGTGTTTATAAATCCTGATGGCAACATCTGTACTTCTGACCTTTCTTTCTACTGCACCAAGGATTAAGTTCAGAGCAGTGGCAGAAATCATTTGTTAGGGGGGGAAAAAGCTGGGTTTAAAAAATGTTAATTATGCATTTGTTCTTCTGATAGCCTTCCCTAAAACTTGCTATGTGAGCTCCCGGTAAAGAAAGGGTCAGTATTAATTACAGCAGCTTTAGCTTTCCTGCATATTGCATGAGACACGAGGCTGATAGTGGTCTCCTATCTTTGTACTTTTGCATTATGTTAATGGTCATCAGGAAGGCAGTGTGCCAGGAAAACTACCCAGGCTTCTATTTCTGCCTGAGGTAGCTGCTTTTTAATCCAAAATATCTATGTTTAAACTCAAATCCCAGAAGGCACTCAAATGAGTCTACTCTATCTCATGAAGCACTTCCTTGTGCCAGTGAGTGGGTTTTCGTGCTGTGTGAAGTCAGACGCACTCCAGTTCTACAGCAAGTGTTCCTCAAAGAGATGCCTCTGTGCTTTGTTGTCTCACTGGATGTCGTGTTGGCAATGGCCCAGTGAGACTGAGAAAATACTATCAAATTAGGCACGGACGGGTGATAATTGCTAATTATTGAATGTCAATGGGGGAGAAGAGAAAAATCCATGTAATGGCAAAGAGATGGTATGTGAAAGTGCCAAGCACACTGTCCTAAACATTTAACCCATCAATTTTTATAAATAAAGGACACATTCAATTAGGCTAAGTAGATGGTTATTTAACAATAGTCAATAAAATATGTCTTTATTGTATAGTAAATAAGGCTTACATTTAACCACAGCTTAGTATATTCCAATGTTAAGCCAGAGCAGTTTGTTTTCATAGCTTGATCTAAACAGCACTTTATGTTGACACTTCTATTGCGTATTTAATGAACTCATATCAAATATGCATGGCAAATGAATACTGTGTTCCTGCTAAACCCTTATTCCTTCCCCACTCTCTTGATCTTTTCAAGTGAAGCAAAGCTCTTTTCACAATGTATTTCTTCTCTCATAAAAATGCGTATCACAACATTGTAACTAAATCTCATTTCAATATTTTTTGCCAGACAGAAATGAGAAATCTAGATCATTGTAAGTGCAGACTTGCTGCTGTTTTAAAATGCAGCTCAGAACTGTACCTCAGTTTGCCTCCAAGCAGCCAGTCTTCTGACAGAAAGGATTAAGGCTTCTTGAAAGTCCTTAATCTGCCGCCTATATGGAAAAGCACTGTAGCAATGCACATGATGCCGCCAATCAGAAGCAGGGCTGGCCGTGATGGCTGCTCTTAGCTTTGCATGTATGAGAGAAGGTAGAAAATGCAACTGCAACGTGACTCTACTTCAGGGTGTGAGATCCAGGCATCGTTAATCTCTCCCAAGAACAAAGTAACACCTGAGGCTGGACGTTAAGGTGTTGAGTGTGCCTTCACAGTTGTAAGGTTGATACTTGGATTTCAAAGATTTGAAGGGTCACATAATTGGCAGGTCCTTAAATCTCCTATCTAATCCATACGTACGCACAAGTAAAAGCTGAATAGTGGAAAGAAGTAGATGGACACATGTACACGGTACGGCTCTCTGATTTCTGCCAAAGTCATGGGTAGGTTGTGACGTTGCCTCGGGTGTCACTTTCACTGGAGGAACAGAGGATGGCAATTTGCTCCCCAGGCTTTTAGGACTAGCCTGTGGTTCAGTGAAACAGAAAGCAAAGTAGTGATTTCTTCCTTTTTCTGCAGACGAATATGAAGATAGAAACTGCTATGTAGTGTTTGTCTTGCCCATAGACAGAATGTGCTATCTTAAGGGTTTTCCTGGTAATTAAATTTTGAAAAGGACATGAGTCCCTTTATTTATACTGGGTAACTTTGACCTCAGAAATAACAAATGTTTGATTCTTTAGCTCGATGGACTTTGAAATAAATGCTTATTTTTGTTCATCTCCAGCTTTGGGAATTTTTTGAAATGCAGCTTTAAAGCTAGCCTTCCTTGTAATTCACTATGGGATGTCTTTATACACCACTGACAGTAATACAACTCATTTTGGGTGATTAACTTAACCCCCAGTATCTCAAGTGTCGTGCTACATTAGCATATCTTTCAAGGAATAGTTGCAGTGTGAGAAAATTGCCTGTAGGATTATTTGCAACTAGGAACCTGTGAAATGTAAAATAAAATTGAAGACTATAAAGTAAAACATCAAAGCTACCTAAAATATTAATAGCCAGCACTCTAAAAAGTAATTTAGAAGATTGCATGAGGTAGTGAAAATTACTAATTTAAAAACAGAGTTACAAAAATACAGACAGGAGTTTAGAAGACACAACATACAATAGAAATTCATGTTGTTAATATTATAAAAGGAATTCAAGGGGTAGTGAAGACTGATCAATTGAGAGGATGTCAAGTTTAATATTTGGCCATGCTGAACTTAAATGTATATGAAAGCACAGCTGACATTTTGTCCACTTCACAATTGAAGGGGAAATATACTATATCCTTGGTAAATTATTGTAGTGGATCCAAAGAGTATTTTCAATTCCACCCTGAAATTTGCTTCATTGGAGCATTTGTTTTTTTAATTTGCCCTGTGATATCTGCCTGTGGTTCAGAAGTCATTTGATTGTCTATTTCTTAGACATTGTTTAGGTTCAAAGGCGAGTCTAAGGTATCTGGTCATTCTCACTAGGCTTTTGTTTTGAGTGGCATGTACTTATTTTTATTAAAGTGCAGAATTGGTTTTATTGGCAGAATGCATGGATTCTTGAGCCATACACATTTGGGTTCAGACCTTGTGCCTGCCACTTACCAGCTCTGTGTTGACCTTGGATTAAGTTATTTAACATAGTTAACTCTTAGTTAACTCATTGAAAATAGGTCATAATGTGTTGTCACAGATTCCACGAGATAACACTCATAAAACTTTCAGAATATTGCTTGGTAAGTATCAAACATTCAATAAAGAAATTCATCATTCAAGATGGTAGTTTCAGAAGTGCAAGTGATAATGCTGGGTACCTAAATTTGTTGTGCCTCTTTTCGGTAATGCTTACCTAAAACAGAAAAAAAAATTTAAACAGAACATTTAAATATAGCACATCATGTTACTCTTACGGATTTAAGCTGTGGGGCAAGGAGGGAGAACCTATGCACTGCCTGACAGGCTTCCTGAATTGGAGGGAAAGGAGCTGAGAGTCTTGGAAGACTGATGTGCACAGAAATCAACCAACAAACCAACAAACAAAATGCCTCCAGGAATCTGCAGGGAGTCCTCCTTGAGTGAATTAGCAAAGTACTGCTCAGCAAATATGCATGAGGAAATACTGGAGGCCAAGAGAAAAAACTACCTGACAGCATTAGAAACAACTGTACTCAGAGCTCACACTGGGCCAAGAATATTGCTTATTTCCCAGTGGGACTGGAAAATCATGTAATTCACAGAGACTTGGGTAAATACTCAGAAGGGTCAGTAGAGGGGAAAAATTAGAGTTAGATTACTTTTGCTTCAGCCTAACAAATCTTAAAAGCAAGTCCCTGAAGATCAAACTGTTTCTAAGTTACTCAACTAAATTATGGAAAAAAGCTCAAGAATTTTAGAGGAATATAAAAATATTTAGCACCTAACAAGGTATGCTTCACAATTTCTGGTATGCAATCAACAAATCACCAGGCATGAAAAAAAGCAGGAAAATAAAATCCATTATGAGGAGAAAAATTAATTGATATCAATCGAGCTCTGAAACAAATGTTAGAATTAGCAGACAAGGACATTTTATAACTATACTCCATATACTCAAAAAGTTAGAGAAAAGAATTGAAAATATTACATAAAGACATGGACAATATTAAAAAAGACCAAAATCCAACTTCTGGAGATGAAAACTACAATGTCTAAGATAAAAATACACTGGATAGGACTAATGGTAGATTACATATTGCCGAAGAAATGGTTAGTGAACTTTAAGATCTAGCAATAAAGCTATTCAAAATGAAAAACGGAAAGAAAAAGACTCATAGAAAACAACAAAACCAGATCATCAGGGAACAACTTCACAAAACTCAATGAATGTGTAAATAGAGTCCCAAAAGAGAGAAGAAAATAAACATTTTAAAAATAATGGCAAAAATTTTACAAATTTGATGAAAACTATAAACTCACAGTTGAAAGATGTTCAATGAACCCCAAGTACGAAACTATACTAAGGCACAAAATAATTATACTCAAAATGAGTAATAAAATGAAAATCTTAAAACCAGCCAGATAAAAAGATGTTATCTACAGAGGAACAAAAAATAAGGATAGCAGCAGGTTTTCTTCAGAAACAATGGAAGTGAGAAGATAGTGGAGCAACATTTCTAAAGAAGAAAAAGATGTCTAGGAGGAATTTTATAACCAGGTCAGGTTCTGTTTCAGCTTGGAGATGGAGAGATCTGGAAAGAACATTACATCAGGAAAATGTGGGACAAACTTCAGATTAATGACTTTTCTTGAATTTATCAGAAAGTTGCAACGGGAAATCTTGTGATAGATAGCTGCAGAGAGAAGTAGAATCCAAGCATTTGCTTATCTGGGGCAGATACTATGGGATGTTATAAAAGCTGGTAAGACTATACAGCTAAATATTAACAAATTACTAACGGTAGGATGTGGGCTGCCATTAGAGTAGAAAGCCCCTGGGGACTTCAGATATTATAACATTCTCACACTCTTGCAAGAAATCCTTAACCCCACAAGGCACTAATTGGGATGATGGGAAGAGTCAGAATGTCATGCCTAACTTCACTTATGCAAAAATTATGGCCCAAAACTATTAAAAATTAACCCTGTAGCATATACTACTTAGCGGTGCCACAAAATCTGAAATTCTGACTTTTAATTTACATCTAATGTTCTTACCATTAAGTCATTATGTGGCTAGCTACTCCCCAAATCCTTTTCCTCTCCTTTCTGGGCACACAGTTGGACTACATTTCCTATCTTTCTTTTCAATTAGATGTGGCCACATGGTCAAGTTCTAGCCAAAGGCATGTAAACAGAAGTGATAGGCGTGACTTTCAACCTCACCCTTAAATATGTCTTGTACATGACTTACTTCTCTTTCTCCATTGTGTGGCTAAAAGAAGACCCTTCCAAGACCTTAGAAGAAGGCAGAGCCCACAATATAAGATAGTCTTTAAAAATTAAAATGTGGAAAACTGAATGCTTAACCAGGAACAGTGGAATTATACTGTGAGTCATAAATTAAATTTTGTTGGGTTAAGCCATGAAATTCGATGGTTGTTTGCTACAACACTGATCTATATTAATAAAAGAGTAATATGCTAATTAGACCAGGAGACCTTCCATAGACCTTCCAGACATCCTTCTGGACAAAGCCAGGGGCTTGGCTGGCCTGCAAACTGCCCCCAAAAGGCCCTCAGCCCCTCACCCACATCACCACGCCCCCCAGTGGGGACCCCCACTGCGAAGGGTGTGTGACCAGCCTGAAAATAGCCCTCAGCCCCTGGTGCAAGCTGGCCACACCACCCAGTGGGGACCCCCCCACCCCAATGGGGGCTTGGCTGGCCTGAAAACCACCCCAGGCCCCTCACCCAGGCCAGCCCTGCCCCCCAAGGGAACTCCCACCCTGATCCAGGACCCCCTTCAGGGCAGACCAGCCAGCCCCCTCCCGTGCACCAGGCCTCTACCCCCACCCGTGCACTAGGCTTCTATCTATACTAATAAAAGGGTAATATGCTAATTAGACCAAGAGACCTTCTAGAAGACCTTCCGGACATCCTTCTGGACAAAGCCATGGTGGTGGGGCTGAGGCAGAGGCAGTTAGGGGCAATCAGGCCAGGAGGGGAGGGCAGTTGGGGGCAATCAGGCCGGCAGTGGGGAGCAGTTGGGGGTAAGAAGGCCGGCAGGGGATCAGTTGGGGGTGATCAGGCTGGCAAGGGGAAGGCAGTTGGGAGCAAGAAGGCTGGTGGGGGGGGCAGTTGGGGGCGATCAGGCAGGCAGGCAGGCGAGCAGTTAGGAGCCAGCGATCCCAGATTGCAAGAGGGTGAAGGCTGGGCTGAGGGACACCTCCCCCATGCACGAATTTCATGCACCGGACCACTAGTATTATGATAACTAACATTCATTGCTAATTTTTACCTGCAATAATGGAAGTAAGAAAGGTGACTCTTAAGATAACAATGTCTTCCCATAGATAATTACTTTTTTAAAATCTGTTTTTATACATGTTACTCTGGTGCCAGATTCACAATAGATATTTAATAAATACTTTTTAACTTTCTTGACTTGTGTTTTTTTCCTTTTATTTTTTGTATACAGCAACAACAAAAAGAGAATATACATTTATTTGTTTTAATTAGCATTTCTTTATGACAAAATTAATAAGTTTTAGTTTTGTCTATACAGTTACTTTCTCTATTCTCTCTAAGAATAAAAATCATATAACATTTTTGATTGAGAGAAATAATTACTATTGAAATAGAATGCATATAAGAATTTTTAGTTTCTTGCAGAAAACTTATTCACACTTTTGACCAAAATTCCATTATGCAATTCCAAATTATGTTTCCAAAAACAAATTACAAAACAAAATACTTTTCTTTAGTGGATAATCATCTTGTGAAATAATTTTTTTCATGAATAGTGCTATTTCATTTCAATTTGTGGGTGTTATTTCTAAAGAACCTATTAAGTAGCCCTATTTCTCTATAGGGTTTACTAAAACAAATGTCACTACATAAGTGCAGAAGGAATATAGCCATTTGGTTCTACAGTCCAGCTAATGGGTAATTGTTAAAAAGGTGACCCCATAGCATTCCTTTCTGGATCGATTTGGTATCTACAATACCACCTCCACTAGAGACTCACTCCACCTTGCATAACCACAGGCTCTAAAATCAACATGGACCCTAGAGAAGGAAAAGAGGACTCTCGTCTCAAATTGCAGGAAATAACCTTTCCAGAGAAATTACTACAATCCTAGCAGAATTGTTATTTCTTAAGGAATAAAAAAGAAATACATGCTGGTAGTTGGGAGTGTATAGAGTTTAGAATGGCAGATGTGAAATGGCGACTGCAAGATAAAGAATAGGTTTTCCTGTGTATCACGTTGCTGAATGGAGCCCCTGGTAAGTACAGATGGGCTCAGAAAAATGCCAGCTAATTCAGTTCAGAGGGTAGTGTCACCTGGGGTCTATGTACTTTACATACTGAGATCACAGAAGTTCAATGCGCATTAAGATATTCTTGATGAAGCTCTGCCCTCACTGCTTTGTTTGCTTATTTATTGGAGATCACTATTGATTAGAGAAGTGGACACATGTTTGGTAACAGATAGACTCATTCCATAAATGCTAAAAAGAAAATCATCCAAAAAGTGGAGAGCTTAAGAAAAATATTGAATAGGTTGGGAATACCCCAAAGAGAGGTTGAAGAGAGAGCCTTGAGGCAGTTCCCAGACCACAGACCTTTAGATGAGTGAGGAGTCACTCAAAACCCTCTTCTCTACGTTATTTGAAATATATCAATGGATTTAATATGAATAAATCAACTCTACTCCCCTGGCCTAGATCATAAATAGAAAATCAAAGAACTAAAATCTGGGGCTAAAAAGGATATAGAGAAGGCACAGAATTTGCCTCCCAGCATAGAATGGTATCTAAGTCTAACAAGGCACATAATGAATATTCTTAAAGGTTACTGGTGGTCCACACTGTTCAAATGGATGTCCAACTACCTTTTATGAAAGAAAGAGCTCTTTCCCCTACTGATATCCATGGCAGAATCATTCTAACTAAAATAGGTGTTAAATATCAGGCACCATCAATGCTCTCATAGATGTCTTTATACTTCACATTAGACAGTGTGATTTGAAATAGTGACTTTTAAATCACTTATCTGTGCACTGACAGGACAGATATTTTAAAGCTACTTTTTACCTTTACTTTTCTCCATGTCCACAAGCAGATGTAGCTGGACTTGTTTTAAAACTTTTTCCTACTTTTCATTCTTATCCCCCTACCTTAATCCTGGGCTCATGATTTGGAGTTAAAAAAAAAAAAAAAAAAAAAGTGGGATAACAGAGTGAACCCTGGGCTCCTGAGAGTTGTCTGAGTACAGGAGGAACAAGTAAGCAGTCTCAAGGTAATGTGGCAGGGGCTGTGATGGGATTATGTGCAGCACATCATTTATGAGCTCATTAATTATTATTGGAGAGTCAGGGTGAGTAGTGTGGAAATGACTTGACCAAAAGGAAGGAGATGGGCATGAAGGAGTGATAGTGTTCCCCAGAGGAAACAGCATAAGCAAAGTTGTGAAGCAGTTAAATAGCATAGTCCACTCAGTGGTTAGCAATCGGTTTGTCATCATTAAGTTGAGAGGAGGAAGAACAAACAACTGGAAATAAGCCTGGAGGTTTTGGCATAGGTCAGGACTTGGAGGGACTTCTATCACAAAGGAGAAGCTTTTGTATATTACCATCAGCATGTTAGTGAATCTTAATCTTCTTGGATGTTCATTCTTTCCATGAGAGTAATGCAGAAATTCACTAGCAGGAGGCTCAGAAGGGCTACAGGAGCAGCTATGCACAGAGCTGAAAGCAGAGGGGTAGACCTACTGAGACAGGAACCCAGGAGGGAAAGACACTGTGATAACCCAGCCCAGCGATTTTTTTCTTCTTGTGATAGATTCTGATGAATCATCTTGTTGCCCGGAACAGTCATCATCTCTAAAGTTTAAACAGACAGGTCTCTAGTTTAGATTTTGATATAAATACCCACTTTAATTCAGCTCGAAGATTGATTTGAATTTAGGAGGCAAAGTTGTTAGACAACCAGAAGACTTGCTGGCAGAGTTCTATTGTCATGCAAGGCAATGACCAATGCTTTAAATCTCAAGCCATTCAAGAAAGGATATCTCCTTCGAACCTCTCTCAATCCAGGTGGCTGCCTCTTGTATGCCCCACACTGGGGATTGGGCCACAACCAGGGCATGTGCCCTGACCTGGAATTGAACCGTGACCTCCTGGTTCATAAGTTGATGCTCAACTGGGCATATTGCATTGCTGCTTTAATATACTGACAAGGATCACAATAGCAGTGATCTCTCTGAACTGCCTTTCTTTGAAGCTAATCTGAGCTACACAGCAAGTTTCAACATTATTGGAAATTGTCTTGAGTTGCAAAGTCAAGCTCCCTTAATGATATGGTGTATTAGGATAGCATTTATTCCATTGCTAAGAATAAGAACATTGCAGCCTAAGTGCCCATCAGCATATGAGTGGATTACAAAAACCTGTGGTACATCTACACAATGGAATACTACACTGCTGTAAAAAAAGAAAGAACTCTTACCATTCACAACATCATGGATGGACCTGGAGAGCATTATGCTAAGTGAAATAAGCCAGTCTGAGAAAGATAAGTATCACATGATTTCACTCATTTGTGGAATATAATGAACAACATAAAATGACGAATTAAAATAGATCCAGAGACAGAGAAGCATCAAACAGAATGCCAAAACTAGGGGGGTGAGGGCATGTGCTGGTGGGTGGGAGCGGCTGGGAGTAGGTCAATGGGGGAAAAAGGAGATATATGTAATACTTTAAACAATAAAGATTTAAATTTTTATAAAAAAGAATAAGAATGTTGAACATGCATTTCTGAGAGCTTATGTAACAAAGGAGGGGGAGCAGAAATGTTGAAAGCACAGGGCACAGTGTTAGTTGGCTTTCCTCTTGGACTCATGTGCCTCTCAGGAGAGTGTAAGAAGGAGGTTCTCTCTCTGGCTAAACAGGGACATGAGGAGTAAGAAGCAGTAGTACAATGTCCAGGCCATCCGGATCTTCCCCAAGATTTGCATTTTCCCAAACAAAAAGATGTTGTGCCAGTCTGGCTTCAAGGTTGATAATAACAACAATATTGACTTCCTGCCCTAAAATATAAATAAATATAAATAAAAATTTTAAATGAAATAAATAAATAAAGGAAGAAACCAAATTTCCAGCCTGAATCCCAGCTCCTCTGAATTCTGCCCAGCCTCAGTTCTAAGTCTGGGTTTCTGCTTTCTAAGTTGCTGTTCTCCTACATGTTGAGAGAGCATTTTTCTTCACCTTCCACTGTCCATAAATGTCTAAATCATGACTAGATAGGAGTGAACTTTCAGGACAATGGACTAATCCTGTGTGGCTAAATATTTGTTGTCGATTCAGCAAATTTTCTAGTTCTTGCTTAAGTAGAGAAGTTAATACACAACTATAGACTTCCTCCATATGTACAACCCCTTCCTGTGAATAAGTTCCAAACCTCTTTAGGTCTCCAGAAACAACGAGCACAATGTGATGTCTGAAAAGGGGAAAGAAAGTTCTGGTTTGGAAGAGAAGGTGCTCTAGGTCAAGAGCCAATTAGGTAAGGCTCCATTTCACTTTTTACCATGTAAACACCAGGTCAATGAAATTATTTTAAGTTAAAATTCAATGTCAAAAACTTATTCTGTACAAAATGATTTTATTTGGGATCACATATTAAAGTTCCCACTAGGGATTTAAACTAATAATTCTGAGGTGATTATTCTAACACTGTAGTTTAAGAAATAAATCCTCTTAGCGATCTTTTAATGTCGTGTTCTACAATACTTGATTTTTATAGGGTAAGTTATTTTCTGTGTCATTGTTTGCTTTTTTAGTCATAGGATCAAAGTAAAACTTCTTAATTTTTAAGATTGTGGTTAGTGCCATTAAGATTTATTCAGTGAGCTCCCAGGTTATTATTTTTGTTAATGTGACTTTTCACAAACTAAGTGGTCTGAAAATAACTAATTATATAGTGTGACAAAGGAGGTTTACACATTTCCCATGCAAAAGTATTGTGCTAAAAGTACTGCTTTCATTTCATTTTTCACAAAGTAAAAATTAAAGGCAGATTTTAGTACAAGTGATTACCTCAACTTCATATAGTATCCTTCTGTTTGGGGCTTTTATTGCCTATGACATATGATGCAGGTTCAGTAGGACAGTTCTGTTTAATTTGATATCTGGACATTCTAATGTTTTCATCACGACATCTAGTTGTCCCAGATCTCTTTATGCTGTTTTCTGGGAGGACAGAGTAAAAAACAACCATGCCTCTTTAACATGTTATTCTGCTTAACTCCTCCTCTGCAATTACATTTGCATGAATAATACATCATAATAACTTAGATGATGTAAAGTTACAAGATAGAAATTACTAGGTGTATCAGTTAATAATGCGGATTTTGTAATCAGAGAAAACACGATAATTTCAAGAGAAACATCAAAAGTGCTTTATTCAAAGTAATGTCCATCACTAGCAACACATTTTCCCCATCTTTCAGGTAATTTGTGGATACCATCCCAATAGAACTCTTCTTGTTTTGAGGCAAACCATTCAGAGACCAAATTTTCCACTTCTTTGTACGTTTTGAAGTGCTGCTCAGAAAGTGTGTGTGCCATCGATCGGAACAAGTGGTAATCTGAAGGAGCAAGGTCTGGTGAATATGGCCGGTGGGTTAATACTTCCCAGGCAAGATCTTTTAATGTGTCTTTAACTGGTTTTGAAGTGTGTGATGGTGCATCATCATGAAGCAAAATTACTTTGCTGTGTCTTCTGGCTCATTCTGGTCTTTTTACAATCACATCGTGGTTCAAATTGATTATTTGTTGTCGGTAGCAATCAGTATTAACAGTTTCACCTGGTTTTAGAAGCTCATAATACACCACACCTTCCTGATCCCACCAAACGCAGAGCCTTGTCTTCTTTCCGAAGCGATTTGGCCTTGCAGTCGATGTTGATGGTTGACCTGGGTCAACCCATGATTTTGTGCATTTGGGATTCTCAAAATAAATTCACTTTTCATCGCCAGTCACAATTCGATGCAAAAAAAAGACTTTCTTCCATGCCGTTGAAGCAACATTTTACTGATGACTTTTTGGTTTTCTATTTGTCTTTGGTTCACTTGATGTGGTACCCATTTTCCTTCCTTTAAAATCTTTCCCATTGCTTGTAAACGATCGGAAATTGTTTGCTGAGCAACGTTTAATCTTTCTGCAAGTTGTTTTTGAGTTTGACACGCATCTTCATCCAATAATGCTTGTAATTGTTGGTCTTCAAACTTTTTCGGTTGACCTGGATGTTCTTTGTCTTTCACATCAAAATAATCACTTTTAAAGTGTTTAACCTAGTGTTCACAAGTATCTTGAGATGGAGCATGTTCACCATAAGCTTCCCAAAGTTATTAGCAGCACTTTTCTTCAAAATAATGAATTAAAACTTTCCACAAATATTCTTTTTTTGGCACAGAATTCAACATTTTTTAAGTGTAAAAATATCTATGATGTTAACACCTTCAGAAAATTTGACATATGAAGTTTTGAAGCTTGTTGTCAATACAACAAAATAGCATACATATCAAATCGCGTATGTATCAACATATGTGTAACTTCACCTATTGAAAAAAATCCACAATATTAACCGGTACACTTAGTATGTGAGGTTGTGGCCAGAGATGTAGCTGATGTAACAAAACAGGAAGACATTAGAGGATGATAGAAAGAACTCTAATGAATGAAAACCACTGTAGAAGATAGCAGCTGAACTTCTCATCTTTTTAAGATCAGTGATTCATTGCCGAAAAGTAAATGAAAAGGGAAAATGTAAAACCAGTTGTATTACTACCAGTTTTCAAATAGTTTAAAATGAAACAAACTATTTGTTTATGAAAGGGAAGATATTCATTGGTTTTTAGGCAGTAAAATTACGTATGACATTGAGGAAATTTATTTATTTCACATGTTAACCTGAAAAGAAAGAAAGAAAGAAAGATATTGAGGTTGTAATTCAAGCTTATTGGAAGTGTTTTCTACAAGACTGGAAACAATCTTCTTGACTGAATGAACCTAGGCTGAAATTACAGCTATACCCATAAACACCTCAGCCTCTCTGTTCTGCTCCTTCCTTCTAATGACTGGATTAAAGTGTTTTTCTCATGTGATTGTATGTCCTCTGGCCTCCTGACACACAAAATTGGCCAATTTAGAAGCCGGATGGTCATCAAAAGGCATTGTCCCTGAAGTGCTATTCTTACATGCCATACCTTAGCCAATAATTGGTGCAAGGACCAGGCCCTTCTCTAAAAGGTTCGAATAGCCACTTTCAAAGTGATGAGGATCAGCCAATACCTGATGTTGATTTTAAATGTTTTGCTTGGTCAGACCAAGGAGGAGAAACAGAATTTAGACTCCCCATCTTCTCTCTGTGTGTGTGTTTCTCTCTCTCTCTCTCTTGTGTTTTTTTTCTCTTTCCATTTTTCTTACACATTTTCTGTCTGTTTTCCACAAATATATGAGGCAAATAATAAATTTTCAGTAACCTGAAAGTTGGATTAAGTTCAAGAGAAGCCCAGAATATTAGAGTGGTTACAATACATGCTATAAATCTTTGCTTTCTGTCCTGCTCTCCTCGGCTTCTATTTCCTTCGCTTCCTCCCAGTCCTATTACTTCTCCTCTCATCTCCGGCCAGGCGTCCCCCTCTGCAAGGAGGAATGTAACAGATTGCTTGAGTGAAACATTTGCCATTCTCCAGGTCTTGTCTCATCATTCTCTTGCAGCCTTTTCCCAATGCTCCTGACAATGTGGAAGAGCTCCCTAGCCAATCACTTCCTGGCATTCTGTTGGTTCCGTGGTGGGATCCGAGGAAGCCCATCAGCCTCTGCCAGGCAGATAACCATCATTGCTTCTAATGTGTGCTTTGGCATTTCTCATCACTGCACGCATCTGTTGGGGAGATAAAAGGAGAGATTTACAAATATGTAATCAGCAGATGTATGAAGGCTGTTGCAGCAAAGTAGACTAAGAAGGCAGCCTATCCCATACTTGGGGGGAATGGGTAAGAGTCGATAAATATGCTGGCTTTTGTCTGACTAGGTCATTACTAACACCTGGAGGCTGTCTCAGTCCTTGGAGAAAAACCATGAAGAATATTTGGTAACGAACACATTTGGTTCACAGAGGGGGTTATTTTGAGCCAGATTGGAAAACATTTTAAAATGGGATATTGCCTGCATAAAAGAGGCAGATATTTCAGCTTTGCTGCATAACAGGAGTTCTCTAGTGGATCCTTCTACATAATGGAGCCGTATGGTAGGTCTATGGAATATCACACTCTGATGTCAGAAAAGCATACATATCCTTCGCCAAATGTTCGTATGTGCATTAGAGCAAATGCAGAATTATATAATCACTTTCTCCTGGGCCCTTGTGTATTCGCTCTAGAGCCCCAGTTCTATTGGAAACTCACTTAAAATCAGTGGGGTTTCCGAATAGTAATGGAGAGTTTTTATAACTCTAGTTCTTTAAATATTGTTTGAAGTCTATATCTTGTTAATCTTTAGCATCCTTCTCCCCACAATTTCCTATGTGGAAAATTTGGAAACTTTTAGAATAAATGTTAAACTAATTTCATAGTTGAGGCTTTTCTTTTACCTTATCTAAAATAAAAATGACAGATATTATCAGTCTACCTTCATAAGACACATTTTATTGATGAATTAATATGTACTAGAAGCTAGCACATGTGTTAGAAGCTATATTTTTGAAGAAAGGGAAAAGGGACAGATCATAATCCTCTAGGGAAGGAAACAAGAAATTGATGACCTAGCCCTAGCTTGTCAACAAGAAAAACTTAATATAGTGATTTTTCACCATGGACTCAGATTTCTCGAAAACGGTGCATAACAAAGAATCTCTGTGGGTCACTGTAAGTCATCAGGATATTGGGAAGTTGCATTAGGATGTCACTGTCCGACAGAGAAGAATTGGCTGCCCTGGTAAGAGATTAAACATTTAATACGTTAGGGTATTATATTATTCTAGGCCTCTCTCTATTCCTTTCCACTTTCTCATATTGTCTACTTAGTTTATCTTTTCTACTCTGTCTTCGGTGAAAAATCTTGCGCTTTAAAATCATTTTAATGAAAAATTTTATCCTTTTTCTTTGTAAATGAAATATTTTGATAGGCTAAATTTTGTTAAATATAAAGCTTTCCTTTCTTTATGTTGGAATTAGAGGAAACCATTAACCTGGGTGCTGAATACTGTGTTCATAATAAAGTAAAATGACAGTGACTTTTGGTTAGAATTAAATGAATAGAGACACCAAAGAGTAGCACAGAATAATGTTGGTACCAGCATCAGACATGCAGGTTTCTTTGGTTTAACATTACCTAAGCTCTTTTAGGACACAGTTACATGTCTTTAATGTTTGCAAATCTTCTTTCATCTCCAGAGTCAGATGAAAAAGAAATTATATCTGTTTTTCTTCATTGTCTAAAAGCTATATGCATAATCTATATGATAAACATGTGGCTAGCAACTGGCACATAAATAATTCAGTAATGTTGAACAGGGGATACATTACAGAACACCGTTCCGCAAATCCCACCTTGCTTTTCCCCCTTTCCACTTGCTGTACTCAATTTGAAATCTATAGGACTTCTCAAGGTCTATTCTAACTCCAGATATACAAAACAAAGCAAAATGAAACAAAACTCACGACCTCATTTTTGAAGTACTATATTCCCCCTTTAAAAGGCAAGTTTGCCCCCACTTCTAATTGCATGATTTTGAAATTTAGATAAAGCTGAATTTGGAATGGATTTCTGTCTCACTTACATCCTATAAATAGAATTTCTATGAGTTATATTATTTTAAGGGTTCATAAAAAATACACCAGCTATTGTACCAACTTAATGTTCCAAAGGAAACCTTTGCCCTTGAGATTCTTCTAATATGCTGCTTTTGGATTCAATGAAAGAGTTTCTGTTCATAACTTTTGCTATCTTGTGGAATTTTCTTTGTGGTCTGTCTTATGGCATTTTGAGGATAAGAATCAATATTGTAATATCAATTTCTGTTGATCACCATCAGCCTTCTGTCCCTCCCCCTAACACATTCTCATCCTCACACACAACCTTCTCCTCCTATGGCAGTAGTATATGATAATATGTTTCTTCATAGCTCAAGCATAATGTTGCAGAAGAAAGAGGAAAAAATGCCATTTCAGAACAACTATTCATTTGCAGCCAAACTTTTCTTCAGTTCCTGATGCAAAGAATGCAAATTGTAACTATTCTATTTTCCCATCAGGCAATAGCTAATCACATTAGTGTTTTATGTGATAGATATGCCTATTCTGTCTGACAGGAATGACCTTTCAATTCTTAATTTGGACATATATTTTGAACAGTGAAAAGAAAATATGAAAATATTCAGAAGTTTATAACATTGTAATATATATGCATACAGCTTTTTCTCTGTATTGGTGAGCAGATACTAACAATAACACTCAGAGAACTTTATTATCCAATTTTGTGTGCATTCAATAGGATTATGAGCTTTTGATCATACAAATGCAAAAGAGATTTGGCAGGAACAAGAAGCAACATAGTTGTAGAAGCACAATTTCCATTCTATTAATCTGAGATAGAACTACTCTTTTTCCCCAAAAAATTGCTACACAGCTTGAATGATATGTTCAGCTTTCTCTGTTTATTCCTTGCACCACTAACCTCAGAATGCTGGTGGTTTACATAAATTCTCAATCCTATGAAATCTGGGGGGCTGAAAAATCTTTGGATACTATCCACACAATGAATGAGAAGGAGCCAATGAATTTTTTAGTTTTCTTTGTGGGTGGTCTCTGTTAGTCTTGGTTAGTGACCTGTGTAAGTTAGAAGCAATGAAGGAGACTCTAGAGACTTATTTAAGATAAGTAATTTTAATAGCTCATAAATTTACTAGAAATCTCTCTAATGTGACTTTAAAATCCTCTTTCCATATGAGAAACTCTCAAAATGAGGCGTTTCAATTACTTTAGCAACTAACCCACTTGAAAGGATTTATCCAATTTTTAATTCTATTCCACTTTAGTGCAGTGGATGGCAAGGCTCCAGGGTAGTAGCCATTACAAAAAGGTGAAGAGGGTCCAGAACTCTTCCACAGAGGCCATTCTCCTAGCTCTCCCATTGCCTCTTTCAAACTATGCACCTTTACACAAAATGCCCTGGACCTCATGACATCTGGATGAGCTTTCGATATTACCATCCACTATGTTCCAGTCACCACATCTCCTTGTTGAGGAACTTGGCATCATCGCACAGTCCTCTTCTCTATCACTACTCCTGCCATCACCAGGGACAACTTTGTGAATAAGGCACCTGATAAGTAACTTCAATGTTATTTTTTAAACTTTTTTCCTTTTAGCATCCCTCTCCCATGGTTATAACTGGTCTTTGTCAGTACCCAGGACTCTTCTACCTTATAATCCCATCCCCTGACAACACAGCAATCTATGAGCCCCTTGGTTTCTTCTGTTTCTTATACCACAAAAAATTTCTCTTCTATACCATTAATATCCAGTTCTTGGAGCATCTGTCATTATCTCGCTAGCCTCAATCAAATTTTCAGGCAGCATGTGCAATATTGGATAAATATGCTTTTCTCTGCCACATTCTTAGGTCATTGTCTACTAAGATGATGCAATGACATAAGACTCAGCAACTTCTAAATTTCATGCTTGATCATAGGTTCCTTTATAAACACTATGTCATATTTTAGGAAACTAAAACTTAGGGGATATTTGGATAAAGCTATATGATTTCTCAGTGTGGAAGTATAAATGGAACAGAGTAAAGGACATAGTTTTAATGTATGTAGTTGCTCAACAAATATTTTTTGGTGGATTCATTTAATAGAGTCATAAAAATACAGGGAAGCCCAGCTGATGTGGCTCAGTGGTTGAGCACCAACCTATGAACCAGGAGGTCAGGTCACATGTCCAGATTGTAAGCTCGATCCCCATTATGGGATGTGCAGGAGGCGGCAGGTCAGCGATTCTCTCTCATCATTGATGTTTCTCTCTCTCTCCCTCTCCTTTCCTCTCTGAAATCAATAAAAACATATTTTAAAAAGATGCTGATGCCTGGGCCCCACACTCAGAGGATGTGATTCACAAGGCTGGAGAGTAGCCTGGATGTTAGCCTTAAAAAATACACACAGGGAAAAGAAAATTTAAAGAACGACAAAGTGGTTTTCAATGTGGAGTGCCAAATATCCTAGGGCAGTAAAAGAAGATAAAGACCAAGAAGAAATGTTTGGTATTTCCAGCTCTCTCAGTGGTAATCCTTGAGAAAGTAGGCTCGAGAGAATGAAGAGGCCTGAAATCAGTCCTAAGACACAAGAGAATCACAACAGGGAGAAATGGTGGTGAGTGCATGGAGAACTGGAAGCACAGGCGGTATAAGAGAAGACTTGCCTTAAATTAGTCTTGTGGTTTGTATTAGTTGATGCAGAAAAGTGAAATCCCAGTGGGACTAAAAAAAGTGACTTTTTCAAGCCGACCCTGCAGAGTATTGAGCTCAGAGCAGCCTTCATTTATGTAGCCTCTCGGCTTGCCAGCTGGCTTCTGATTGCTCAGGAAGCAGATGAAAGATTGTGTGGACTCACAGCCACTCCTAAGGGAGTCAGACCAGAGTACCTCTTCAGCTCCCAGCCTATTGGACGCAAGGGTCAGTGGCCCTAACCTACCTTCAAGGGAGTCTAGAAATTTTTGGTCAGCATGTGCAATATTGGGTAAGTATGCTTTTCTCTGCCACATCAGTGAAGTAGGTCATATTGTTTACTGAGATCTTAAAACTAAAGCATACAGGTTGGACTTTACAACTTGTCTTGGACTGTTTTAGTTTGAACTGGTGATCCGGGAATGAGAAAGTTTCTCCAAGTTAGGTGCTGACACCACCATCTTCCTCCGTGCTATAATAATACCTTTCTCCCTTTGACAAATTACTAGTAAGACTAGACTTGGTCATTTTGGAAGACTTTGAGCCACAAAACGTATGGTAAAATTTGGCAGCTTCACAGATGTATGATTTGGCCTGGGATTGCCAGTGTGCTGACCTGGGCAGAGAGAGGCTATAGAATTCCATCACGGATGAGAAAGACAGAAAATAATAAATGGATCAGCAATACTGGCTCCCTGAGGAGATTCTGGGATCAAAACCTCTGGGATTGAAGCCTTATACTTTCTTTATTACCTTTTGCAGGTTTGCCAAGCCTGTGTCCATTTTGTATCAGTGTCAGCCTTCATTCAGCTAACCTGAGGGACAGAGCAAGAGCGGGTAGGGGAGGGCATGGCTGTGTCCCTCCTACTTCCTGTGAGTCAGCCAGCGGTCACTGGCACTGTTTTTTTCAGTCTGGAGATGAAGCTCAGCATCCATATTTCTTTTCTTTACAATATGTACCACGGTTGCTGTTCCTCTCTCCCCAGGTCTCAGAACACCATCAACCATCCAGAACAAAGCCCTGGAAGTTGCAATAAAAAGGTTTTAAAACCTCAGAAAGGAAAGCCCGAGGAAGTATCACCACAGTCAAGGCAAATTAGTATCACCCAGTGAAAAAAGAAGGCTCTCGCTTCCATAAAAGACTCTACGCAGAAGCCTGCCTCCTGAGGCATCCCAGATTTCCTGGGGCTCTGTGGACTAGCGCGTTAGACCCCATTTTAAGACAAATGATCTGATATAATATGATGATCCATGGGCAAGCAGTCAGCAGAGAAAGTGATGATAAGCTCTTGGAAAACAAAACACCAACTCCTCTAGGCGAGAAAGAAGAAAATGTGGATGGTGGTCATCTATAAATAACCTTATTGTTCATGAAAGATCTCTCTCTCTCTCTCTCTCTCTCTCTCTCTCCTCTCACCCTCCACTACTAACTACTATCCTGCCTTCCTTGACTTTGGAATCCTTTTAATGATTCTTATATAGAAGTCCAATATATAAACCAACAGTGTTGGGTGGTAGCAGGGGGCAGGGTGGTTTGTGGATGGAGCCATGTGATGCTGCTGGCCTGGGCCCTCCCTGCCCTCCTTCCTGCACCTAGCCTACCTCAAGCCCTTGCTAAGGCAGTGCTGGAGAACTCTAGGATTTCAGAGAACACAATGAGACCATCACTGATCCAGGACAAAAGACTTAAAAGGCTGCAATAATGCATTTTAAATTGTGTACTCAAAAAAAGGAAATTACGAGTTTTTATTTACAATTCTAGATTTCTTTCTGTCCATGTTAAAAAATTTCCCATCTATTCCAAATCCCTGATTTCTAGGTTTTGGTGTAACCTTACCTCTCCCTACATTTCTATTGTCTTCCAGCTCCATTCTGTCCCTTATTTTTTCTGTGTCAAGATCTCATCCATATGCTTTCTCTGCCTGCAGTCTTGCCATTTGTGTTTATTTGGGTAACTCCTACCTGTCTCAGCTCAGTCTTAGAAAATTTCATCAAAACCTGAAATATAGTGTGTACTCTCAAAATGTACTTCTCCTTTAGAACTCTTTGTCATGATTTCAGTTATGTAATTAGTATGATTATCTGCTTAATATTCAGCCCCCTCCCCTCCATCAGACTCTAAGCTCCATGCAGGCAAGTTTATATATCACTTTGTAACTGGCAACTAACAAAAGAGTTGAGGAATGATGGGAGTTAAATAAGTATTTATGGAATGAGTAAACATCATAACCAGATGAGGCTTCCCATTGGCTTCTCTTTAAAATCAAATAAAAAGGTTGCATTTCTAATATGCTAGTATATGTTTTCAGTTTAAATCTCATGAACATTGGATTGACAGTCCAACAATCAGATTTTTGGGGGGGTATAAATAATGGCTCTATGTATTTAGATGGTGTTTTTATTAAAGTGCTTTTCCCTTGTATGGTAGCATTTGAGCTTCACATTAACCCTGTGAGGAATGTAAGTCAGTTATTATTATCTTGTGCATGAGGAAATGAATAAATCGGCTGAGAAGCTGTATCTTGCTTTAGCTTCTAAAGCTAATTAGTGACAGAATTGGAACAAGAACTAGCCCAGTGGTAATTGTTTTAAAAATTACCTATGTAAGGGTATCCTAAGTTGGAGCCTAGTCTATGAGCAGTTCAGGAAAACAAACACATAATACATTCAAACTGAAGTTACTATCATTGATTCATGTTTTCACTGTAGGTTCTGGCTTATCAAACTAAGTGAAAAAAATGCCTACTTCTCCATAAGGTTCTGGATATGTAGCTGAATTTTCATTTATATGCATCTTTATGTATCCAGAAGTATATTATCCTCACATTACAAATCCAAATGTGGCTATGTACCAGTAAAACTGGCTTTATGCTAAAGCATGTGACCATATCAATTGGGAAATCTTTTTTTTAAAATATATTTTTATTGATTTCAGAGAGGAAGGGAGAGGGAGAGAGAGATAGAAACATCAATGGTGAAAAAAATTAATTGATTGGCTGCCTCCTGTACGCTACACACTGGGGATAGAGCCTGCACCTGGGCATGTGCCCTGACGAGGAATCAAACTGTGACCTCCTAGTTCATAGGTCCATCCTCAACTACTGAGTCATTCAGGCCAGACTGAGACATCTTATTAAACAGCAGCCTCCCAAATACTTGGGCAGAAATAAGTTGAGGTGCCTCCTATGAAACTGCTCTGGTAAATGCAAGTTCAGTAGCCAAAAGTGAACTTTAAAAAGTGAAAAAATATTCAGAGGAAGACTTGTTAAAGGAATTAGTAATGGGATATGGGAACATGTTATCTTCAATTTGTGGGCATGAATCCAGACTCAATTATTAGTAACCCTAAATCTGTTGCATTTGGGAATTTTAGAAGCTCTGGAGGAATAATTTAGGATGGAATGTCTCTGTTTAATGAACTGACATTTTTATTTTTAAAAACAACATTTTCCATGTGCGTGTGTTTGCTTTTCTGATTCCTTTTACTTATTGTTGAACAGGTACTTCTCATGACTTACTCTTCTGACATTGTTTCATGCTAAAGATACATCATGATACATTGAAACTCCACTTTAGGACTATTTGCCTCTGAAAATATTTTCATAATTAAAGCAAGTCCTTTCTGAATCCCACCCAAGAGATTTTTATTTTTTGAGACAGTAATTACTTATTGTTCCACATAGTCTTATTTCAACAAGATTCCAAGTCTTGAGACTCCAAAGACAGTGTCACAAGAAAGTAAAATTGAGTTCTCATAATGTCTGGAAAAACTGTAGCTGACACATCAAGATATGGATCATTTTGAGCTGCCTCATGCCACCAGACCATTCCCCCAAATATTTACTGTTTGGAAGATAAATGGTGCATTTGGCCCAAGGAAAGGTCAGAAAAAGAATCAGGAGAAAAAAAAGGCAAGGCCAAGAAAAGAGTCTTTGGCCTTGGCCTTGCCCTTGCCATCTTCAACACACCATCTCTGTTTTAGTTGGAGGTCCTTGAGAGGTCCCTACAATATTGATAGCTCTGGACCAAGTACAGAAGGAAATGAGTCAAAATTGTGTGATGTAATACATTAGAGAAGTAATGTGTTTTTTTCCAGGCCTAGCTGATTCTGAAAAATTACCGTTGTAATTGGTGGTTTTATAGATAATGTCAAAGAATAGACAAAGGTCCCAGAGGCTCAACTTTATCGATCCCTAGAAACATCTAGATTAAGTTTAAGGCATGCACGTGGAATTTGGAGGCATTTGTAATGCTTTAAATGCCACTCCCTCTGTTGCACCTGTTCACTGGTGAAATAGAGGACTTCACTTAGAAAAACAAGCACCTTCCATGAGCACTCAATTTAGTTGTTTGAAAAAGTAATTGGAGAAAAACAAAGAGATTCTTGTTCAGTCTGAAATTCAGAAGAAACTCTTGCCAACTTTATGAATGATGAGAGTTCTACTTTCCATGTCGAAATTGCTGGCCCTATTGCTGATATCCATAAATTAAGCAGCTGTTTTTTTTTTTTTCTTTTTGCAATTAAGCACACAGTACTCACAATGCACAATAGGTCCCTTAGAAGTGTGTCTAATCTGTCTACTCCCATTTAAAAAAATACTGGATACAGGATTATAAACAAAGAGTCAGTTACAGCACATCTGTACGAAGCTGGAGAGCGGAGTTCCAGGAGGATTTACATTGGGAAAATCCCCAAAGCAATAAAAAGAGACAAGCACAAACGTGTCCACGTTCCAAATAGTGAGGCAAAGCCTGCTCCCAAGCCAGCATGCTGATTCAAAGGATTGGAAAGCTTGTGTGTAATAAAACATAGTTCAAATAGCTATGTTCATAATACCAGGGGTTGCTTATAATGATTGTTTCAATGAGGAGGAGGAACTACATAAAATTACTTTCTAATGCAATCTGTTAATTTAAAACTTCCACATTCTTGCTATAATGGTCTCATGATTTGAAGACCATATCAACCAGCTCTAGTGGAGTCTCAGAAATGACCTTTAACCAAAGCTGTGAGACTCTGGCTTCTTTATTTATGATAATGATAGACCTTAATCACCATATTGTTCCTTTAAATGTTAGGGTAGCAAGCACCATCAATATCTTTGTTCAGGTCTAACTGCTCATTTAGAAAAGAAGTTTACTGCCGTCAGAGTCGTCCAGGCTGGGAGTGACAGCTCTCTCTGGTTCACCTTCACCTCAGCGTGACAGAACAGGCAGCAACCTGGAGCATGCATTGGTGGATGAGGCTGGGCTGTGTTTAGAAGTAACACCTGTGTTTATCTGTGCTTACAGGTGCCAGGTACCCCTTTGTCAAAAAGAGCAAAGCTTCCACCAATATATTAGCCATTTCTGAAGAGGGCTTATGGTATCTTTTGTTTTCCAAAGAGTCCTTTTTTTTTTTTTCTCCAGCTTTCTAAATTTAGTTAGATTAGAAAAGAATTAGATTAGAAACATTCAGAATCAATCATTCTAGGGCTGAGTCTCTAAACCTAAGTGATAGAAGTAACAATTTAAAAATGATAGTCCTCTTAATTATCACAGAAAGAGATTCCTTTCTTTTTTATTCTGATTTTCTTTCTTTGGCCCCCCACCCCCGCCCCTAAGGAATCACATACATGTTTTTGGAGGCATAACAGCTCTAACCCATCATGAGCAGACACATTGAAATGCCTCACTATTGTGGTTACAGTACAGGATTTACTTTGGACCTTGAGCTCATTAGGGAAATATTTGACATCTCAACTCCAATTATTTAGTAGTCACCAGGCTGCAAAGGCCACACATAACTGCCTGCAATGGGTTATAATTGGAGAGGATCAGAGGAATGATAGCAGAGAACTGCATTGCTCTTGGTCTCCAAAGACAACAATACCTCAGGTCATGGTTCCTTTCCAAAGTATACTGAAAGGCTGGAAAACAATAGGAGTCCTTTCAGATTCCCCAGATCGGAAATATTATAAAATCAGCTCAGCAACGTCTTATAGACCATATTTGTCTATTCTTTCTTTAAAAAAAAAAAACAACTTTGTGCATAAAGCATTCTTATTTTCCCCCTGAAATATTCAGTTATTGAGTAGCTATCTGGCTCTTCCTCTTCTTTGTTCTCTATCTCTTCCTTGTCCACAATCCAGCCTTGGTTCTGAGTCTGCCAAAGAGCTTCATTGCCAAGGGCAGATATGTTCCCAAGAATTTTGTTTATGAAAAGAAACCATTCTTTCACTTATAATATTTCTTTAAAATTAGTTTTTTTCTTCTAGAGTTCTGTTGCTGAACTATTATTATTAATGTATCAGCTTTCTTTATCTTCCCGAAGGCTTTATTTTATCAATACCTTCTTTACTTTCATGGAGGAATTCTCATGGTTTCCATGGGTTTTGTGAAGAGGATAATGCTGATTTGCAAATGATTATAATGCAGATTCTAAAAAATTTTTAAAAAGCTTGTTCATGCTATATGATTCCAACTGTATGACATTCTGGAAAAAGCAACACCATGGGGACAACGAAAAGCTCAGTGGTTGCCAGGGGTAAAGGAGGAGGAGGAGACATGAATAGCCAGAGCATAGAAGATTTTTAGGGTAGTAAAAATACTCTGTCTGATATTGTAATGATGGATATATGTCAATGTATATTTGTCCAAACCCATTAAATGTGCATCAACAAGAGGGAACCCTTAAGTAAACAGTGGACTTTGGGTGATTATGATGTCAGTTCATCTTTGGTAAAAAATATACCATTCTGGTGAATGATGTTGACCATGGGGGGAGACTACATGTGTAGAGGCAGGGGACATAGAGGAATCTCTGCACTCTACTTTCCATTTTATTGTAACCTAAAACTGCTCTAAAAATTATCTGTAAAAGAAAACTTATTTACTACTAGCCTTTTGTTGTATTTCTTCCTATCCTTCTATATTTTTTCTCCCAACACACATGCATTTTCTTTTCCTTATAAAGTTATAGTTTAAGGAATTTCCTTTTTATAAAAGAAAGCATAATAAACTCATGTAACTACCACTCCACTTCAACAGTTATCCCTCATTTCACAAGTCTTTTCTCATCTCATTTCTAACCTTGTATTACAATGAAGTAGCTGTAACTCTATTTACATAGCTCTCCCCTTATTGTTGGATATTAGATTATAGTTTTCAAATATTAGGACAAATTCGGTGATAAGCCAATTTTTACGTGTTTTGTCCCTCATATATAGGTTTATTTCTTTGGGTTCAAAGGCTGTTTTCATACATTTGACACGTATTATAGCTAAACTAATTTCCAAAATCCTTGATCAATTTATACCTTCAACCATAATTTTATTTTGTGTAATTTAAAAGTTGCAGGTTAAATATGTTTTTTGGGGGTGTTACATGATTTTTCTTTTATTAAAAATACCCTAAACAATTTTGAACAGTTTTTATTCTAGTTGTGCTTCCTCATTTTGTGACCTGTCCTTACCCTTTATTTTTTGAGTTTTCAGTATTTTTCAAGGTTTTAATATGTGATCTCTAGATAATAAGGATATTAACTATTTGAGAGAAGTAATTCTTAAGGGCCAAAACTCTACACATTTTTAAAGTGAAAAGCTAATGTTAAGACATTTTAAATTTGTAGACATTTGACTTGTTATTGGTTGAACAGACCTGGGTGAACACTGTGGATGATTTCATGGCCTCAGCAATGTTGTTAGAGGGAATAGCCCAGGATCATTGCTAAACCTGTTATTTTTTAACACTAGAATGCAGAGATATGTGACTATCTGGACAAACATAGAGAAAACTATGGAACTATTGGAAAAGTTAATCCCCCCAAAACATGGAATTGTTATTAAAACACATTTTAAAATAATGCATAGCCCAAATAACTATCCTCTAGTTTTTCATACTCTATTTAAGTATAGGGTAGACAAAGAGGAGTATTCAGAGGAGATCCTGTGATAGGTGGTTTGTGATTCCAGGAGCTGTTTCAGTATAAGCTCTGCTATTATGTCTGGCACCAGCCTGGGACCTGCCTTTGATATTTAGGTGATTGCTTACTCACAAATATGCAATTATTGTTTATAAATGAAAAATGTACCCTTAGCTGCCACTTCCACTACATTTACCCCATGACAGAAAAAAAGTAACAGAGAATAGAACTTGAAAGAAGAAAAGGTGACAGAAAATGTTCTCTGAAGAGCCATGTATAGATGGCATCATGAGAAACAGCCCCGACAATCTGCAAAGTCTAGGGTCATCATGGGGAGGCGGGGCTCTGCTGAGGACGAGCTGTTCTATATGCTGTAGGATATGGAAATATGTGTATGATTACAATGCTGTGTGCATTAATACATTCAATACCCAATCCCATCATCCTGAGACAAACCAGGCAGAATAAATTCAGATGTATATTTTAGAAATAACGAACTTATGAACTCTTTTAACCTTTCCCTTTTCCATCTTCTAGTATTGAACTTACCTGTTTTTGTTCTGGGTGATCTAGTTCTTCAAGGACCTGCTAGGTGATTACAATTAGTTAAACAGTATTGCAGAATATTAGTGGTTTATAATGATTTACTGTGATTCACCCCCAACCTCACCCAATAACATGTAGTTTTAATGAAAGTCTTTGATGCCTCAACTCAAGAACATGACTTAGAGTGGAAATTTAAAGACTGGTGAAATGCTGATGATGAGTGTAGTGATGATGACAGTGTGGCCAGAAATTTGACAGAGAGTTTATTTCAGTCTTTCAGATTTTTTTTTTTTTTACAATGGAGACTGCCTACTTTTATCTATTTAGCAATGATTTATTTAATATGTACATATTTATATTTGAACTTTATCAGAATTACATATATATATAAATTATGTAGGACTTATGCTAAAAATGTCTGTACGAAAATTTGATTTCAACTTACTTTTACTTCAGTACATATAATTTTAAAAGGATACTGTTGTTAATTCACATTAACATAGAAAAATATTTATTCTCACTTCAATTGTAAGGCTGGTTCTCTATATCATGGAAAAGTATAGAAGAATTGGTAGAATAACCAATTCTTCCCCCTTATTGAAGTGGGGGAAGAATTGGTTATTCTACCAATACCTAACAGTATAAGCCAGGCATGTTCCTTAACTTCTCAAAGCTTCAGTTTACTTATCTGCAAAAAAGAAAAAGGATTAATAGTACCTATCATAGAAGATTGTTTTGAGAATTAATCAAGATAGTATGTTATTAAACTATGTAAATTTTAATAGGCAGCTGCTGACATAAATGATGGTAGAACTGCAATATGAGAATTGCAATTTAAAAAAGAAAAAGAATTTGGAAATTCTGACACATTGAGTTCTTTTCACTATTTGTTTGCCAGAAATAGTTTATTAAAGGTAATAAAAAACTATACAGCTAGATTTGTTAAATATACTTGGTTGATGACCACTAAAAGATATATTTACTTAGTTCAACAGAATGAAGGCATAGTTTTTTAGAGTGTTGAATTTCTTTTAATGTGTTCATTGGATTACTGTGAGTTTCTTCTAGTATCTGCCTGTCAGAAGAACAGACTTGTTAACAGATTCCAGGGGCAGCTGTGAAGACGAAAGCTGTCAATAACTTGCCATTAAGTTCTAAGCTTCAGTCTAGCATGGAGAATGTGTTAGTCTCTGTGATGGATGATCCCTCCCAAATGCTGCATTTAAAATGGCTTTCTGTTGTGAATAGTTAATCTTACTGAGGTCAAACGGAGACTTAACACAAAGTTATACTTTTTATACTATTATCGAAGGAGGTATTTGTATAAAACAGTCTTTGTTCATTTTGCAGAAAAATTAAAAAAAAATCTGTTAACATGATTTTACATGAGGGCTCTCCACCAGATGAATGAATCCATTTTGAGAACAGAATTATTCCATTACAAACCCTTGAAATAATGCCCAAATAAGAGAAATTGAATATTCCACTTTACTTGATCATCGTAGGTGAGGGTCTTCCTTAATTGTTTTGGTTAACTGTTTGGTATTAAAATAACCTCTGCAAAGGTTTTGACCTTTCAGGGAGATGGATTTGCATTGGGGGTTATTCCTCTCAGAGGAATGTGGAGCTTTTCTGTCACGGCTCTTGGTTTAATGAGGGTGAAGCCTTTCAGATGCTAGATGAGCTGCTGTGGTCTGATTCTCTTCACCAGGACCTTTGTCATTTGAGTAGAATGAGTTCATCTTGCGGTCCTTTAGAACTTAATTGGTAGAAGGGCTGGGTGAAGCTTGAGAGTGAATGACCTTCATAGGTAATTCTTAAGAACCATCTAGAAGTCAGCTATTTCTCTAAAGCTTGCAGTGAGACTAAGGATGTTCTAGATAACATTTGCCTACAGTCACTGGATGGAAAGATAGGACTTACTAGAGATGATCCCACAACTCTTGAGGTTTAATAATGGGTAGAAAAAGATAATGGTTAAAAACTGGGGGTTTGGACTCAACAGATTGTGGTGAAAATCTTGCTTCTATCCCTCAGTCACTAAATGGCCTTTGGCAAATGGTTTACTCTTCTCCATCTCTGTTTTCATGTCTGCAGAATAGAAATAATAATTACTACCTCTGAGTGTTTTTAGATTTAAATAACTTCACATAGTTAAAGTATCTTATGGAATCCTAGGCTATAATGGCATGCAATAAACTGAAGTTTCTCTATGTATTTATTTCCCTCAGTAAACTTTTCCCCTCATTTAATAACACTCTTCCCTTTCTCCACTATTATGGACTGTAAGAAAGAGTGCTCTTCGGGTTATAATAGAGACTATTTCTCAGATTTTTCTCCCACAGAGAACAAAGAATTTTACAAAAGGACCTCTATTCTTGGGCCATCATTATCTTCAGTGTCTGACTGACGTGGAGCAAATGCATGGCCACATTTGAATGCCCCTCTATTTTCTGCAGCAGCAGTCAAGGTCAGAATGATACTATTGGCCATCAAAAAAAGTGTAATGTGTTGGATCTTGAAAGGCTTTAACTAGAAATTCTTCCCCCTCTCATATGCACCATCCTAAAGGCCAGTCTCAAAGCTTTTTAGTTTCTCTTCACACTTTTATTTTTGGTCCCATACACTGTTAGTGTGCCTTGCCTTGAACTATTTGAGGTTCATTGTTTACTTTCTTCTTTGGAGTGTATTTCTAGCAGCTTATTCTTAGTGGCCTTTTGTTCAACTTCTCAGAGTCCTTCAGACTTTTAAGACAATGGCAAATTAAAAGTTAATGCATTATTATTTGTGGCTTGCTGTAATTCCATCTTAGTTTATGAGATGGCTTAGCCCAGAAATGCCAAAGCTTTCAAACTTCTGACTCTGATCCTGCCACAACACTTCAAATGTCTCTCAGACTGTACAAAGACTCCTGAATAAGCCAGCAGAATGATTTTCCTACTGTTACAGAGTCTGAAACACGAAGTTTTAACCCCTGAAAAGTTGTCCAGGGGATTCATAGGCAGATGGTAATTGTTGAACTTTCCCGGCATGATGATGCCATTTGACTACTGATGGCTGCTCCTACTTTACTTGCATACCCCCTCATATTTTTTATCTTAGTAAACTTTAACTTCTTTATCGTTCTTAAAAAGGAATAAATGTTCTTTTTAAAATATTTATCTCCAGCTACGTGTGACATTGAAGAATAACCAATTAAAAACAATTTTTTTAAAGAAAACAATGATTACTTTCCCTCCAGGATATATGTAGTAGCCAAACCATCTGTGTTAAAGAGACATCTACTTTTCCAACTTGCCGGGCACGATGGCTCCCGCAAAGAAGGGTGGCGAGAAGAAGAAGGGCCGCTCCGCCATCAACGAGGTGGTGACCAGGAAGCTCACCATCAACATCCACAAGCGCACCCACAGCGTGGGTTTCAAGAGGCGTGCCCCTCGGGCACTCAAGGAGACCCGGAAATTTGCCATGAAGGAGATGGGGACTCCAGACGTGCGCATTGACACCAGGCTCAACAAAGCTGTCTGGGCCAAAGGCATAAGGAATGTCCCATATCATATCCGGGTACGTTTGTCCAGAAAACGTAAAGAGGATGAAGATTCACTAAACAAGCTGTATACATTGGTCACCTATGTGCCTTTCACCACTTTCAAAAATCTACAGACCATTGATGTGGATGAGAACTAATGGTGATGGTTGAATAAAGTTATACAACTGCAAGAGAGAGAGAGAGAGAGAGAGAGAGAGAGAGAGAGAGAGAGAGAGAGAGATCTAAACTCAGTACAGTATGATAGGACTCTAGGTACAGGCGTACCTTGGAGATATTATTGGTTTGATTCCAGACCATGGCAGTAAGGTAAGTCGTAATCTTTTTGCTGGTGGAGGGTCTCCCCCTTCAATTTGTAAACAATGCACCATCTGTGAAGTGTGATAAAGCAAAGCATGATAAAAAGAGAGGCAGTCAGAGCAGAAACAGTATAGCTCAACCCTAAATTATTCATTTATTAAAAATTATTTAAAAATTAAATTAATGCCTTTAACCATGCTACATCTTGACTCAGTTTCTTGGATGGTGAATACTTATTACTGATCAATTACATCTTAGTCTCAATTTTTAAAACTTGTGCTCAAAATTCTGTTGATGGATGTTATAGATTGATGTTATAGATTGACAGTAGGAACAATGAAACCCGGAATGCTCAGTTGCCACAATGGTCTTGGCAAGGCAGGAACTATGTGCGTGGCCACACCCTGAAGCACACCTTTTGCATGTGAGATGGCTATTTTGATTTTTATTGTTTGGACTGTCAGGCTGAAACTTTAATCATGAGTACCAGGAAGAGTTTCAGAGGTACTTTGTAAAATCCTTAGTAACTGTTACATAAAGTACATCTCTGGGTTCAATGCAGTGCATTTTACTAAAGAATCTACATCCACAGCATTAAATATTTCACAACAAAAGCAGTGCAGATTATGAATAAATCAATTTTATGTCATAACATTTTACATTACAAAAACTTACTCCAACCTGGAATACTGTGGCAGGCTTGTATTGTAGGGCTTTCAATTCTAATGGAAGATGGTTCAAATATTATAAATAATTAATTTTATGTACTACAAAATAGCTTAAGAATTTTTTTCATGTTAAAAACAAACAAAGAGAAAAATGTTAGAAGAGTATTTGTTGTGATTGTGGCAGAGGTTGAGAGATTGGAATTAAAATAAAACTGTCCTAACTGTAACTTATCTATTTGTGATGTGCGCAAAGTATAAAAAGTTGGCAGAAATGGAACCATTTTAAAATGGAGTCAAGGCAGCCATTCCAAAGGAATTGCATTACACGCCTTGAACCTGGGCAAAAACAAAAAAACAAAAAAAAAAACAACCTTTGAGCTGTGACAAACCAACATTGTCTTATAAGCAACTATTTGTAAAGCTAACAGGCAAGCAGATGTCCTGATCACAAGGACTGGTAATTAATGACATTTTAAAAAAATCAATAACCAGCCATGCATCACTAAAGAATAAGTTAGCTTGTTCACACCAAAAAATATATTTTTCTCTTATTCATGTGATAATTTCCCTTCTTTTTCTCATAAAAACCCCTTTGAGTTTCTGCCTGAGTCTATGCCTCTAAATTGCAATTTTTTTAAAATCTCAAATAAACACTTGCCTCTCACTTTGACTTTTTATTTTTAGGTTAAAGGCAACTGTGACAAATTCCTTGGTCTCCTCTTGAACTAGCTGCTTTCCTTCTACTTGATTTCCAATTCTAGACTAAAATGTTCTAATGAAGCTTCTTTTTATATTATACTAGAGGTCCAGTGCACAAAATTCATGTACAGGAGGGGGGTCCATTCAGCCCAACTTACACCCTCTCCAATCTGGGACATCCCTCTCACAATCTGGGACCACTGGCTCCTAACTGCCCCCCCTGCCAGCCTGATCACCCCTAACCGCCTCTGCCTGCCGGCCTGATCGCCCCTAACTGACCCCCATTCTGGCCTGGTCTCCCCCAACTGCCCCCCCTGCCGGCCTGGTCACCCCACACAGCCTGCTGTTCAGTCGTTTGTTCATCCATCACTAACCCACTTGCCAGCCTGGTTGCCCCACGCAGCCTGCTGTTCAGTCGTTTGGTCATCCATCACTAACCCACTTGCCAGCCTGGTTGCCCCACGCAGCCTGCTGTTCAGTCGTTTGGTCGTCCCTCACTAACTCCCCTGCCTTCCTTGTTGCCCCATGCAGCCTGTATTCAGTCATCTGTCTGATTGTTTTGGTCATGACAGCCCTGGCTTTTTATATATTAAGATAACCACTATCTTATCTGTAAAGGAGTTTCTAAAAGACTATAAGTTACAAACATTGATATTAAAATATTATTTTTTTCACCTAAATCCTAGTTTTATTTAACTCCATGTCTAGATCTTTCTTTTTTAAAAAAGTTAATTAATTAAAAAATTAATTTTATTGAAGTAGTATTGTTTAATAACATTATTAAATTTCATGTGCACAGCATTATAAATTTATATCTGTATATTCTATTGAGTATTCACCACTCAAAGTAAAATTTCCTTCCATTGTCATATATTTGACTCCCTTTACCCAATTCATCCACTCATTACCCTTTTTCCCCTCTGGTGACCACCATTCTGTTGTCTATATCTATGAATTTGTTACTTTTTTGTTTTATATTCCACATTTGAGTGAAATCATACAATTTTTGTCTCTTTCCATCTGACTAATTTCACTTCACATAATACCCTCAAGATCCATCCATGTTGACACAATGGCAATATTTTATCTTTTTTATGGCTGAGTAATATTCATTATATATATGTGTGTATATATATATATGTGTGTATATATATATATGTGTGTGTGTGTATATATATATGTGTATGTGTGTGTATATATATATATATATATATATATATATATATATATATATACACATACATATATATACAGTCTCACATCTTTCATTCATCTGTTGATGGACACTTAGGTTGTTTCCATTTCTTGGCTATTGTAAATAATGCTGCATAGGGCATATATTTCTATGAATTAATTTTTAATGTTTTCAGATAAAAACCCAGAAAGGGAACATTTGGATCATATGACAATTTTAGTCTCAATTTTTAAAGGAAACTCTATACTGTTTTTCATAGTGGTAGCACCAATATATATTCTCACCAATAGTGTACAAGGGTTCTCTTTTCTCCTCATTCTTTCCAACATTTGTTTATTGTCCTTTTGATGGAAGCCATACTAACATGTGTGAGACAATATCTTATTGTGGTTTTGATTTACATGATGTTGCACACCTTTCTATATGTCTGTTGGCCATTTATATATTCCTTGGAAAAAGGTCTATTCAGATACTCTGTCCATTTTTTTACATTGAATTTGTTGTTGTTGTTATTGAGTTTTAAAAGTGTTTTTAATAGTAACCCTTTATTGAAAGTATTACCTGGATCTGTCTTGATAAGGAAATCTAAGTGGTAATTTTACTTAAATCTTATACAATTAAATACTGTTGTAGGGAAAGGGAGTGGCCCAAAAACCAAGACTCTTAACAAACTAGAGACCTTGTACACAGATTCGTGCACTGTTGGGGTCCCTCGGCCTGGCCTGTGGGGATCTGGCCGAAACCAACTCTCTGACATCACCGAGGGGTCCTGGATTGCGAGAGGGTGCAGGCCAGGCTGAGGGACCCCACCGGTGCATGATCAGGGCTGGGGAGTGATTACGTGATGTCTCCAGGCTGTGTCCAGCCGTCTCACCCAGTCCAGATTGACCAGACCCCAGCAGCAAGCTAATCTACAGGTAGGAGTGTCTGCCCCCTGGTGGTCAGTGGGCATCATAGCAACCGGTCGAACAGTTGACAGCATATTAAGCTTTTATTATATAGGATAATTTAACAAATAAAACTTAGCTTGTTTTGGTTGTTTTGGAGAGCAAAGAAAGGGAACAGTGATGCTTGAGAACTGATCACTAAATGATTGTCTTGTGCAATCTCCTAAAAAGGAAAACAACTGGGTGCTACAAATAGTTATTTACAAAAGATTATTACTTAAAAAAGAGATTATTATTTGACCTATTATTTTTTCTTCAATGGTTATACATTGCAATCTGCCTTATAAATAAAATAAAACACTTGAAGATACACGTAGGATAGAAAGCAGTGCTCTCAGCTTCTATACCACTTTCTAGTTTATTTGAGATTTTGTCCTTAACCTTCAGATAGGTTGTTAAAGATCTGTGCCAGGTCAGTAAATTAATTGACTGAGTTTAAATGTGTAAAGCTCTACCTCCTCTTGAAAACAATGAAACTGTAGAAGACAATAGAACTTGCAGCGGTAGCAATGTAATGGCTTACTAAAGTGAATTAGTGGCCTGTACCAGATTTCATCTAGCTCTTTAACATATGTTTATCTACCCAGCTATCTCTTTATCTATATAATGTGTATGTTTATGCACAATACATAAATGTTATGCAAAATGTATATAGAAGCAGATGCTTTACAAAGATTAAATGTTATTTTTTATATGTCTCCAAAGTCTGTGTCTCATATTAATACAATGGATTGTCAGGTTTTTCCATTGTTCCACTTCAAAGCATGCAATTATATTGCCTTAATTGGAAGCACTGATGTGTTTTCACCAAGGATGTTTATTTGTATTCTGACTACTGAGATATAAATATGGGACCATTTGCTATTTTTAGTTTTCTACTAATGTGGATTTAAAAAAAACACTTTTTATCTTTATAAACAGACACATTGAGTTTATTGTAAGTTCAAAACTCTGTATTTGTGTTGGGATCATACAAAAAAATCTTACTAGCTATTGTACTGAAATGAATCTTTATTCAAGGGTCATGATAATACACAGCAGAAAGTATAACAGATAAATCCAGGGACTGGCTGACTTATGTATTACTATACATCTGACTAGCATGGATTCTATCCAAAAAGCTTTGTGTGCATTTGACCAGAAGATTCTTAAATATTTTGTCATCTCTGATCAGTTTGGTTGGCATGGATTTAAAATAAATTTTTCATAGTTATATGTTGCTAGTGAAAATACTGTTTCCTCCAAAATTTTTTGAGGATATAATCTCCAGGGATTTTAGTGGAACATTTTCATTTTGTCAAGTGATATCAGTATTAATGTATACTAATGCTCAATGAATAGGTATTATATACTTTTTTTGTTTGTTAAACCTCACCTAAGGATATTTTTTTCCTCATTGCTTTTCAGGGAAAGAGTGGAAGGAAGGTACAGAGGGGAAAAGAGAGTGACAGAGAGAAACATCGATATGAGAGAGACACATTGATTGGTTGCCTCCTACATGCTCCCTGACATGAGGGAGCTGGGGAGAGAACCCTCAATCTAGTGTATGCCCCTTCGCCAGGAATCAAAGCCTTGACCCTTCCTTCCATGCCCAGGCCAATGCTCTATCCATTGAGTGCACCAGCCAGAACTATGTATTTTTCTTTAACCCTGTGTATGACAGCAGGGCTCTGTTGACCAACACTGCATGGATTCTGCCTTTTTCATATCTGTGGCCTCAGTGAGATGAATTAATCAGTTAAGTTAAAATTGTCTTTGCCATAGACTCTAGCAATGCCATTTTTGTCACTGACTGTGTTCCAGGTACCAGTTCAAGCACTTCACATTTATAAACTAACTTAATTTTCATAGCACACATGATGTACATTTTATTAGCTTCCTCATTTTATAGTTGAGGTAACCAAGGCAAAGGGAAATTAAAAGACTGTGCTCTCTCATAACATTGAGGCTACTGTTCTTTAATTAACAAAAATATCACCACAAATAATTATTATATATTTAGCATTTATTAAGAGGCCATCATAGCTCCAACATTTCCTTTACTTGTTCACAATGTCTTTTTTTCAAAGCTATGAAAAGATTCAATACCCCTCAGTGCTTTATCTACTAGTAAATCAAAATGCAGCCAAAAGAGCTTTTTAAAAAAAAACAAAACAACACAACTTAGGCAATAGTGAAGTGACAATAATTTGTTCATTCATTTATCAATACTGTATTGTGCATCTGCTATGCACCAAGCACTTTCCTGGACATGAGGGATACAAAGAATACAAAGACCCTAAGGGAGATTATATTATACTAGGGGCCCAGTGCATGAATTCGTGCACCTTGAAAGGAACTGTGGGCTGCAATGCTGCAGTGGGCACAAGGGTGAGTTTCGGCCCATCCTCTGTGCCCCGCCTGGCCCCTCCCGCTGTGGGCCCCTAGTCCCCTGTTTGCCGGCAGCCCCACTCCCACTGCCGTCACTCACACCCACTGACTGCACAGAGCAATTGGGGCCAACACCAGCAGTGGGTGCGAGCAGGGCCGGCACCATCAATGGGGGCAATTGGGGCAGCAGCTGCCCCTCGCACCCCCTGATGGCACCTAGTGATCAGCACCAGTGCTGGGCGTGAGCAGTGACTCTGGTGTTGGCTGCAGATGTGAGTGGGGCTGTCGCCAGCATTGGGTGCGAGAGACAGGTGCCAGCCCCTATCGTCCCTCAGGAGCAGGAGGAGGTGGAGAAGCCTTGAGGGGCAATTGGGCCGGCAGCTGCCACTTGCACCCACTGACGGCACCATGTTATTGGGGCTGGCACCAGGCACCAACAGTGGGTGCAAACGGGGCCAGTGCCCGCAGCAGGTGCAAGCACCGGGCAGGACTACAGCACGCGGGAGCAAAGAATTTTTAGTAACCACCAGAGGCTCGCCCCGATGATAGTGACCGGCTCCCTGCCTTGGTCTGGTACCCCTGCTCACTCTGCCATATTCCGTACTCTGATGCCTGCTACCCACACCCACCATGTTCCACACACGCCCCCTGGTGGTCAGCGCACATCATAGCAACCGGTTGTTCAGTTGTTTGGTTGTTCTGCAGTTCAGTCTATTTGCATATTAGCCTTTTATTATATAGGATAACACAACCAAATAAGTAAAGTCATTATAGATTGTGGTGTATCTTCAGAAACAGAGTAGATGCTGGAATATAAAATACATAGAAAGTTTTTTTTGTTTTGTTTTTTAGATAGAGATAGTCAGAAAAACTTCTCTGAGGAAATAACTTCAAGTGAGATCTAAGGAGAAAGAGAAGTCCTAGGAAGAGCCAGGAAGAAGGTATCAGCAAGAATCTGGTGAAAACAAGAGCCCAGAATGTTCCAATTTAGGGAAAGCCAGTGTGGCTTGAGCACGGTAGTGAGCCTGGGCTCTGTACATCAAGAGGGCAAAGCAGCCAGATTTTGCCATGTTCACAGGGGCAGTTTGACTTGCCATTCTGTCAACTGCCCTGATGGAGTCCGTCGGCACAACACAAACTCAATGGTGTTAACTTTGTTCTTGGTGGAGTGCATTCCATGGCAGTGACAGGAACTAATATTTACTGAACAGGTATTATATGTTAGTCCCAGTAATAGGTATTTTACATATTTGTTTTCTCATTTGATATTTACAGTCCTGTTATTAAAATGCATCTCTATTTCCCTAGGTAAGTAGACAAACAGAAAGGGTTCAGAGTAGTTAAGTAACCGACCCAAGGTCACATGGCCATGCGTGGGTAATGGAGCCTAGACCTGACTCCAAAGCTTGAAGTGTTTCTTACTATGTCCAGCTAGTTCCTTCTGACAGTGACAAGTCAGCATGTGGAGGATGAAATTGAGTGATCCCACATAAAAGTGTCCAATACAGAGCAGCCAGGAAGTTCTAGAAGGATGTGGTGACTGCCTAACAAAAATTTGTTGGAAGCTGGGGAGGCATGGCCTGTATTAGGCATTTGTGGAAAGCAGAGACTGAGACATGGAAAACAGGAGTCAGAGCTTCTTTGTATCAGAGTGGAGGCTTGGAGAGGACAATCATTTGTCTTATTTCCCTAGTGCATATGTCTCTGGACAGTGTTTATTAGCAACCATGGGAAGGAGTGGCAGGTAGAAAAGGGTTATTATCAGTTCAGTTCCCATCAGACTAGTCTAAGCCTCATCCTTAATTTACAGTTTCCACTTCTTACCCAGCAAAGCTATAATAGACATGAGCATAACCCAAGGCTCAGAGAATGTTTTAAGAGTATGACATTGGTCTGTGTGCAATCATATTCCTAGTAGACCTAAACAGCTAAGTGGGTATTTCTACTGGGTTTGGGAGTAAAAAGATGGAAACTTTGCAGTTTCCCTCCTTAGTAATAGCATAATTTCCCCCTTTTGCATTCAAGTTACATATGCATTATTCTTTTTTTTAAAAAAAAAATAGGGCCACTGCTTTCTCTCTTCAGAAATCTGAGCACTGATATCATATTGTACTAGCTGTTTCATGGGAAAAGATGGATTATAAGACTATGAATTCAAATGGTGGCGGATTGCTGCTTTTTGAATCACCAGGTTCCTGAATATTAATTTCACATGTGCACATCTTAAGACATAATTAAGTTGAACAGCAACCTGATGGAAGGTTCCATCTTGTAGTGCTCAGACCTTATTCTCAGACTCCTTAGAGACACTATAGTTTTCTTTTTCTGCTCAACATCCTTCATTTGATACACCTCTTTTGGGTTATATTTTTCCATGAAGTTATTTTAAGTCAGGAGCTTTTTTCCCCCTTGAATGGAAATAGGTTTTTCACTTTCAAGGCTGTCTAACAGGATGAAAAAAGTTGTGTAGAGAAGATTATGCACTGAGCCTTATTTTAAAGGGAAAAAAAAAACAACCACAAAGATTCTGATGGGTAGAATACTGTGTGAATTTTTTTTCTGTGTGTGTGGATTTATTTAATAAGTTCTTATTAATGGGTTGATTCTAATGGAATAAAAGAAGAAAGTAGAGAGAGGAAAACTGTGTGTTATAGTGGTACATTTCCATTTTTTCTTTTCTTAAACAAGTTCTTGCAGAGTTGTGAACTGAAAAAGTTCTTCAAGAAACTACAGTTTCCTGGAATGCCTGCAAGATAACTTCTTTCTCTCTTTCGCTCTTAGGGAGTCCCATCAGGGGAAGAGGGTTCAGGATTTAGAATGAGCATGTCATCAGAACTTACAGTTAGTTGTCTAACTCTGACATAAAGTAGAGTGGTAGTTCCCAAAGGCAACACCTAGTAACACAGTGATCTCAGAGATTTCTACAAAGCCCTGAGATTTTCATGCAAGAATTCAGATTCAATAGGAAAGGTAGGTGCAGGGGGGCGGGGGGGCATAGAAATCCATGCAATTTTTAAAAGCTTTTCTGCAAATTCAGATGCAAAGTGGGTTTTAGAATTACCAAGTAGAGGACTGAACTGTCATCAGTCATTAGGGAATCCTCTTTTCCTCACTCAGCAAACCACTGCAAGCAAAGAAACAGGCCACCTTGCAGATGAGCGCTCCTCCAGGCTCTGACAAAGATAGGTTACTACCCTTTCCTATTGCTATTTCTTTGTTGATTTCTCTACCTATTTAAAAAAATATGTTTTTATTTATTTCAGAGAAAGAAAGGGAGAGGGAGAGAGAGCTAGAAACATCAATGATGAGAGAGAATCATCGATTACTGCCTCCCGCATGCCATCGAGTGACAACCTGGGCATGTGCCCTGACCAGGAATTGAACCATAACCTCCTGGTTCATGGGTTGATGCTTAATCATTGAGCTACACTGGCTGGGCTCTCTTCCTCATCCATTCATTTCTTCCTTTACTAAATCTTAGCTATATTTGCAGTGAAATTTGGGCAGAAAATGTATTATATGGACTTATTTTTAAAAATCAAAATGTATTCTTGTGAGATGATTACTATGTTCCCTTAATGCATTTATCCCACAACAGTCTAGTCTGCCCATATCCTTCTTCTTGAACCTGGGTAGGGTAGGGTGAGCCTGTCTCTTTTATCCAATTGACAGATTATATATCACTAGCCAGCTCTTGTCACTGCCTCTCTTCACTTGAAGCCCAGCACATCTGGACCTTCCAAGTCCTAAATGTGAATGTCTACTGCTTTCATGGATCCACTGGCACTGAGCTTGATGATTTTAGCACTTGCCTCACCCCTTTCTTCCTCATACCATCTTCTACTGTTGATCTCAGCAATTTACCATTGCTGCTCGACTGGACACTATCCTCATGATTGGCTCCTTCAGAGACTCTGCTGTCTTCTCTTTGGTTCCCATGATTCTGGATTTCATCATTGCACCAACATGGAACCTTCTACTGTCTCTAGACCTAGCCTGTTCACAAACTGTTTCCCTTGATTTTGCAAAAAAACACTTATGTGTCTTCTTCTTTATTAGGGTCCCCTGGCATTATATACAGATCTTTCAATAACCCCAGATTAGCAGGCTCCATCTGACATATTTGAGTGTCTTAAGTTTGAATATCATTGTTGAATTTATTTAGTTCAACAAACACCTATGGAAGGCTATTTGTGTAATACATTATACTATATGCCATGAATCAAAGATAAATACCACACTGTCATTGTATCTGAGTATTTAATTTCTACTTGGATAAACATATAGGTGGTTTTAATACAATATACAGTATACTATGACAGAATTATGCACAGGGCACTATGGAAACACAGATAAAAACAGGTTTAGTTCAGCTCATGATGTAAGGGCTGGAGGAGAATTATGGAGAAGAATGATACTTGAAATGAGTCCCTAAGAATAGAAGTGGGAGTGTGTTATAGGCAGAAGTAATCTGGTCAACATTAGCATGCAAGTATGAAGGGTGGGCTATGGATGAAGACGTATTGGAAAGCCATGGTAGGTGAGATGGAAGGGTAGGTGGGGGTACCATGAAGAAGGCCGCAAGTACTATGCCAAAGTGCTTGGATTTTTCCCCTCTAGTTGATGGTTTCCTGTTAAGAAGTTCCTGCAGGGCAGTGGTTTCCTTAGATTTGTGTTTTAGATCAATTGGGATGGTTATTTTTAGTGAATGGATTTCAGATCAGCAGTGCTGGAGGCAAGGAGACCAGTTAGAACATAGTAGTGATAGTCTGGGGCCTTGATTCAAGCAGGAGTTATTAGAATAGAAAAAGAGAGGATTTGAGAAATGCTAAGAGGTAAAGTTGTGTAAGTGTATTCATTAATCCCTTAAAATTAATATTCACTGAGTGCCTGCTTTGTGCCAGGCATCAGTCTAGGTGCTTTCACACATCAGTAAACAACACAGACAAGCATCTCTGCCACCATGAAGCTGATGTTTAGTGGGAAAGATGGGCAATAACAAAAAAGTAAATGTGTCGTGTACACATAGCAGTGCTATGGCTTGGAGTAGGGAAATAAAAAGTGTGGCGGTAGGATCACCAGATTTAGCACGCCCCCTTTTCCCCCCCAAAATACACAAACAGGACACCAGGTTACATTTGAATTTCAGCTGAACAATGTGTAATATTTTTTACTATTAATATATTATATGCATTTTGGGGAATACACTTTCACAAAAATATTGCTCCTGTTTATCTGAAATTCCAAACATAACCAGGTGTCCTGTATTTGATCTAGCAATCCTATTGTGGTTGGAGGTGTTATTTAGAGATGATGGTAAGCGAAGCCCCCCTAATGTATGCTCTTTGAGCATTGCCCAGAAGGAAGTGCAGAGAAAGCCAGGTTGCTATGTCTGGAAACACCATGCTGACGAGGGAACAGCAAGGGCGAAGGCCGGAACCAGGAGCAGGAAGTGCTCCAAAGCGCTCAGGAGGCCGGTGTGCAGGAGCGGCAAAGGAATCACAGTCAGCGAAAAGCCCAGGTTTCCGGGGACTGAAGCAAATATGATTATGGGGACTCGCTTTCAAAAAACAAACAAACATCAAGTTGTAAAACTTTGGTCTGCGTAAAAATTAATTTAGAATGATAAAACAATTTACAGAAAATGGCAACATTTAAAATATACAAAGTACTGCAAATATTGCAAAATCCAGAGAAATACAGCATTACTTTTATTAACTGACTACCTAACACACCCCTCTGTAATATATTTCCCCTACATTTTGAGCTGCGCATATTCTGACCTTCTCTTCTTATGAAAATAATATCGTGATGTCCGTTTCTATAGAGAGAGGAAAGATAATTTAGTCTTTAGCATGGTTGAGGAAAATTTGTGCTTTATTATCAATAACTGAGAAAATTTTCTTTCAGTTTGTTAATGCTGATGTCAAGTGAAAGTTTAGATTTTTGTCAGATTTAGGAAAAATCTCTGTCATAATGTCTTCAAATATTAGCAGTAAGACTTAAGGACATTTCAAATTTTCTGAGGCAGAGACTGATCTTTAATACTTTTTGAATCAACAACTCACCAGCAATTTGCTGACGATGTCCTCATTGTAGTAGCATATTCCACATGTTATATTACTTTTGTTGATGTCAGTATTGCACTGCATCATGGGATATATTTCTAAAAGAAGAGCACTATTTCGAGTAGCCTTTGATGAGAACTGAATCCTACATGCATGTTTTTACACAGATTAGCTTCAGGCTTCATACATTTCAGTCTTCCTTTTTCTTCCATGTTCCCGGTGCTCAGCAACCCTACACCTGCTGTTACTGTAGTAGTTCTCATGATATCTGGTGAGCTAGCACAGTGAGTAGTAACAATAACAACTTAAAAGGATGGCTAACAGCGGCCTAGGAGTACATGGAAGTGACTGCACACTACATAAAGGAAGCCCTCTAAACCCAACTCCATGTATCCTCCTATCAGCGTCCCCTGCAACTATGATTATTGAAAGATGAAACAGAGGGCCGGAGACCATGGGATACCAAGATACAGGCTTTATTGGAGAGAAGACCCCTGCTGGCTCCCTTTCATTGGGAAAAAGAGGGCGTGCCGGGGTGTAAGCGCCTTTTGAGGGGAGAAAAGGAGGGGACGGGGCTTAGGGCACTCAGCACACGCTGATTGGTGGTTTCATGTAAGGTACATGATTAGGGACCTAGGGACTTAGGAATCGGGGGCTTAGGGTATTTGGCAGGTGCTGATTGGTGGTTCAATGTACAGTCCATATAAGGTGTTCAGGAATGTCCGGCTGCAGGTGGAGTTTACGTCATACTCCGTCCATCATTTGGGAGAAGGGAGGATCTACCAATTATGGCTAATCATTCATGAGGGGCAATGTGACAGACCATGTATACAAAGTTATAGTGGAAAGGGCTGGTGAATTTGACTGGTTTGAATTAAAATATCTAATTTTTATAATGTTTACAAAAATTATGATCGTGTGAACACATTGCTAGCTCCCTCCCAAGGACCTTAAAGATGCCTATCCCAATGAGAAGCCCTTCATTAATTTAACAGTAAATCCACCTCTGAAATGGTTAACATCTATATGATCCCAATAAATAATCACTGACTATTGTTCTAACCAAAATGATGGCATTTTGAATTGTATTCATTTTATCCTGAACTTTTTAAGATACCCAGAAATTAGAATTGTCTTGTATTAAGTGATGTCTTACCAATGCTGTTGGCCAGGCAACAATTTAGAATAAGGTTGTCATTACCCGTGCAAGCATGTGCATCAACCAGGGCCAGCGTCAGGGTGTACTGGAGGTGTTCTGCAATGGATTTGGCAGGGGCTACATGAGTAGATAGTAATATGTAAAGAGCCAATGCTGTGGGAATGAAAAAAGGTGGTGAAGTAGATATAGTTAGTAATATTTCCCAAAAGGGAATAATAAATCTGGCTAGCTGCACATAATGCAAAACTAGATTAAGAGGCCAACATCAAAGTATTTTAGTGTTTTAAGGATCCTTTTATGAAAACGACACCGTCAACATCATTAATGGTATGAAGAATGACAGTGTGGAAAAAAATGGATATCAAGACTCTGAGTCAAATAAGTGATTTGCAACAGATTCTGAATTTAGGTATACCTTAAATAATTTATTTTACTTGTACTTTCAAGTAAAATGAAACATAATAAAACCTATATCTGGTTAATTCTAAAAGATTTATTTTAGTAAAATGTCTAAATGATAAGAATTTCTGTGTCATGGTTTAATTGGAAGTATTTTCCTTTCATAGTGGTACATAAAATGATAGTGCATCTTAAAATCAATGGCCCCTTAGATCTATAAAATACTGTAACTGTATTCGGAGATTGGGTAGCATGGCTGACCATGTATATGTGTATGGATTGGGGAGTGGTGAAAATGATGTAAATTTTCATCTTCTTTAAGAGGAAATCAATATGTATTGCCTAGATCTGAAAAACCAGAAAACAACAATGCAAATAGTGTGTTATTTGGAGATAAGTTTACTTTATTAGTTTTTTAGGTCTGCCATAATAAAGTACCACAGACTGGGTGGCTTAAACAATAGAAATTTCTTTTTCCCCCCCTCACAATTCTGGAGGCTAGAAGTCCAAGATGAAGGCCTTGGCAGGGTTGGTTTCTCCTGAGGCCTCTCTCCTTGGTTTGTACATGGCTGTCTTCCCCCTGTCAGTTCAAGTGGTCTTCCCTCTATGTCTGTCTATATTCCTCTTCTTGTAAGCACAGTAGTCACATTGGATTAGGGCTCACGCTAGTAACCTCATTTTAACCTAGTTACCTCTTTAAAGGCCTTATCCCCTAATATAGTCACAGTGTGAGGTAGTGGGGGTTAGGACTTTAACGTATGAATTGGGGGCCAGGGGCGGGGGACACACAATTCAGCCCACAATAAATATCAAACAACTTATCTAAATAATATAAAATGTCTTTCCACTGAGAAGAAAAATAGGGCAAACTGTTGTTTTCTTTACAATGTTTTACTTATCATGTACATCTGTGATGAGAAATAAATAGAAAAAGCAGAGAGGAAGAGAATAAAGGAGAGGAATTACAGACAGTAAGGTAGACGGTCCTTTTGGAGAGCACTTTTAAAAAGGGAACAGAGAAACAGCAGTAACTGGAAAGGTATGTAGAGAGAAGTGATTTTTTTTAAATAGCAAATGTTTTACATTTATTATGTTATACATATATTATATGTATATTGGAATAATGAGAGAGAGAGAGAGAGAAACTGATGAGGTATTTAGGTGATTGAGCCCTCCTCTTGAGAAAGGAATGGAGACTGGATGAGTGTAGAATGACTGACTCCAGGAGACTCCATATAGGTGGATCCTGATGCAGAGGAGTGATATGTGGAGGAAGGAGATATAGAAGGTTATCTGGATTGCGTCTGTTTAACAGTGAAATAAAATGCAAAATCATTAGCTGAGAATGAAGACCAAGTATAGGTATTGGTAGTTTGAGAAGGAAAAATTATGAAATACTAATTAGGAGAAAGAGTGAACTGACTGGCAAAAGACAAAATCTTAGTAGGATAGCAAAGAGCACACTGGAAATTTAGTGACCATGAATCTATAATAAAGCTAGTCAATACGTAATGATTGATTACATGCTGGGCAATGAGGAATGTTATATGACATAAGGAAAGCACCTAGAATAGCTCCTGATTTCTTGCCTTGAGCAAAGGGTAGGTATTGGTGCCACTGAATCAGGGGATACAGGTGGAGACACAGCTGTGGATTAGGGAGTAGAGATGGCATAATTTATTTTTAAGATGTTAAGTAAAAAGTGCCTATAGAATATCCAAGTGGACTGTCATTCAGCCAGAATTTAAATACATAAGTTCTGGAAATTAAAGGAAAATTTTAGACTTGGTGATATGAGTTTACATCACAGGCACATATAACATGAATTGAATGTTGAATGAACTTCATTGTGATGTTTGTTGGTTGTAAGATGTTCGTAGGGGACTGAGTAATTAAAGAGGGGGACAGGAGAGATATTCAGGAATAGGGAGGCAAAGGGATCTTTAATATGGAAGACACAAACATAGAAATTTGTGCACTGATGGGGCTCATGAACTATGCCCAAATTTTGGACTGAGGGCACAGTGCTACTGAGTGGGTCCACTGACCTGACAGCTGCTCTGTAGTTCATTTCCTCAATGCTTATTATGATTATTTTTAAAAATCCATATAATTAATTGGGGCCATATCAATTGAACAAAAACAAAACTGAATATTCCTCTAACTTTTATTATATATAAAATATTTCTGATACATAGAAATATGTATATATGATAATTGATTGAATAATTAAAAGTACAAAGGTGTCATTATCAGACCTGTTATGTTAAAACATCTATGACTTTATTATTATTGTATTTTAAAAGAAATGGCTCTGAATGTTCCATTATAGATGTATTGATTAAAAACACACCATATCCTTTAAGGTTCTCAGATTTTTAAATCTACTTGCAGCTCACTTTTTAAACAGATAAGAATTAGAATAAATGACAATTAGAACAGAATCCAATTCATACGTACTTTTCTCATTTAATTACAGGAGCATTCTAAAATATCTAAGAGTCAGGCAGTACAATTAATTGTGCATACATAGTTTATAGAACTGTAATCTTGAAATGTTTTATAGTTAAATAATCCAAAAAACAATTTAAGAAATCAATAGTGTCAAGATAATGTTTAGAGAATAAATGAAAGCATTTGGTCGTGTGTCCAATATCAGAGGAAAAAATGGTTTAAAGGGAACTATATGAATACATTTTAAATAGTATTCTACATCATAATGTGTAGTATTGTGAAATTGATCAGATTGACTTCATATAGTAATGCATTTTACATAGTTTTATTCAATTACATTAAAGGCTTCATAATCATTTAAAGAAATATAATTTTAAACGTTAAAATGTGTTAAATTGTTAAATAATTTAATGTACCAGGATTTACAGAAAAGTAGTTTATTTTACCTTTCACTCCTGAATCTTTAAAATAAAGGGTATCAGCACATGGTATTCAATCTATATTTTCTCTTTTAAAGATTTTGCATACAATACTTTTGGGGATATAATACAATTTTCAACTTTGAAAATTAAAATGTGTGCCATTAATCATGGTTTTTCTCATCAATTTATGCATTTATCCTATTTTGCCCTCTTGGGAGAGGGACTTTGTTCACCCCCCAGGATAGGTCTGCACAACAAACACAGGATGGGAATGGCCTGAATTCCTTGCTGATTTGTTATGTGTTTGTTTGTGTATGTTTGTATGTGCATGCTTGTGTTTAACACAAGTTCACATAATTGTACTTATTTACATTTACTACTTCGCTATCATTAGACAGAGACAACCCCTGCTGTATTTTGTATACATCTTTTTGTTCCTTCTCCCGATGTGCCACCTATGTATTACAGGCTCTGTGCGTAATTACTAAGTAGATCATTTCCTTTGCATCTGTATACGGCTAATTATGTAGTAAATTTTGGGTTATTCTATATACTCAAATAGCTTTGCTATTAAGAAGGCAGGATTTATAGCAGTTCTGAGCACCAACTTTGGAGTTAGACAATTTGAGTTCATTCTTCCATTTTCTAGTTATGCGATTCTGAGTAAATCATTTAAGCTCTCTAAGCCTCAACTTCTCATGTGTGAAATGAAATAATAATATGTGTAGGATACTCATAGGATTATCATAAATATGAAATGAAATAGCATAGGTAAAATGTTTAGCAACACGTTTTACCTATAATAATTGGAGATTATATCACTATTATTTTAATTAAGTTCATTTGGACTAGTTTTTGAGACCTAGTCATTTATATGCATGTTGCGGTGGACACCAATTGGAGTGTCTTCTTAGCACAGTATAGGACCCTCCCTTTATGAGAATGGTCCACATATTCAGAAGTGCATCATGATATGGCCTCTTTGTTGAGAGTAAATTGAACTAGGGACAGGACCTAATTCAATCCCTCCCTAGAAGTGTTCAAACCAAAACAGGAGAAAGGACTTTATTGAATCTATCTCTGAGGGTGGAGCTAAAAGATGTCAACTCAAAAACTCAAAAACTACTGTCAGCTTGTACAGTACCACACGAAGGGGTCAGGTTGTTAATTAGAGAGACTATGGTTAAAAGCAGAAAGAAACATTCTAGGTTTTTACCCTATGTTTGTTGAGCACCTACTTGCTAGATAGTGATGAGCACAAAGGACACAATGGTGAGCAGAAGCAGACAAGGCTCCCACTTCTTGGAGCGCATCAGCTAATGAAATGTCTAGTGCTATAGACAGGCCCTGATGGGACAGACACAACCACGAGTGACTGCACACTACACGATATGGAGGAAGGGATAAAGGCCCAATGACAGCACTGATTAGAGCCAGAAAAGGCTTTTGTAAGTAAGTCACACTTGAGCTGATCTAAAGAATCAGAAGTGGCTATCTAAGCAAAGATAAAGAAGGTGGCTCAGGTGGGGAAAAGAAAAGAGGTGTCAAGAATGTAGAGGAACTGGCAGCATTTAAGAAACTAAAAGAAATCTAAATGATGGAATGGTGGCTTTTTGGGCAAATTATTTAACCATATTCCTCATCAACTTTATCAAATGCTTAAGGGGATGACACAAATTATGTAGCAACCTCAGAGTGGTCGGTGAGGACTAGGTGAAATAATACATGTAAAGCACTTAGCATAATGCGTTTAGTACCCACTAAGATTTCAAGGTATATTTATCATCTTAGTTGGTAAGAGTGATGCAAGAAGAGGCTGAGAGGTAACTGAGAGCATGAGAGTTGATCTGATTTCCATGTTGGAAAGATTTCCAAATCTGTACAATAGAAAAGAAATTCACAGAAACAAGAATATGTAGGGAGGCAAGGACTGGGAGATAGGAGACTTGGTATGGGTGTGGTGAGAGTGGAGGGGACAGATTTTAGAGTGCTTGGAAAGTGAAATCTATAGGACTTAGAGATAAATTGGAAATGAATGTAAATCAGAAAAAGGTATCAGGAGTAGCAAGAAACTTGTAAGGGATGATTTCAGTTCCATGCAGTTGTAGGACTGCAGTTGCCATTTCCCTGCTGGCTTTTGGCCAGAAGCCCTTCTCAGGTTCTGGAGGCATCCCAATTACCTTCTCCTTCAAAGACAGCAAAGATATGTTTGCATTGATTTTTTTTTTAATATATTTTATTGATTTTTCACAGAGAGGAAGAGAGAGGGATAGAGAGTTAGAAACATTGATGAGAGAGAAACATCGATCAGCTGCCTCCTGCACACCCCCCACTGGGGATGTGCCTGCAACCAAGGTACATGCCCTTGACCAGAATCGAACCCGGGACCCTTGAGTCCGCAGGCCAATGCTCTATCCACTGAGCCAAACCGGTTTCGGCTGTTTGCATTGATTTTGACAAAGAGAGAGAGAGAGAGAGAGAGAGAGAGAGAGAGAGAGAGAGACATCTATGTGAAAGAAATATTGATTGGTTGTCTCCTATACCTGCCCCAACCAGGATCAAACTCACAACCTTTTGGTGTATGGGACAATACTCCAACCAACCCAGCTACGGCTCAAGTCCTTTGAATACTTCTCATTGACCTCTTCCTCAGCTTTACTTCTTCAGCTTCTTCTTCTACAGTTCTTTGACTTCATCTGGAGAACATTCTTTGCTTTTAAAGGCTCTTGTGATTGAAAACCTCTGAATAATAATCCTATATAATAAAGAGCTAATATGCAAATGGTCATCACATCCTCATGCCATCACACTGTAACGGCTCAGACACTCAACACTGGGGAGAGAGGAATGGGGACCAGCCAGGCACAAATGAGCTTGTGAGAGAGGAATGGGGACCAGCCAGGCTGCGGCCCGGGAGAGGGACAAGTTGCCCGCCCTGCAGTCCCAGGCACCAGTGGCTGTGCCTGCGCCTGTGGCCCAGCCCGGGAGAGAGACAAGCTGCACGGTCTGTGGCACTGGGCACCATCAGCTGGGGCTGTGGCCCGGGAGAGGGACAAGCCTCTTGGTCTGTGGTCTCAGGTGCCAGCGCCTGCACCTTCAGCCCAGATAGGGACATGCTGCCCACCCCGCAGTCCCAGGTGCCAGCACCTGCAGCTGTGGCCCGGGAGAGGGATAAGCCGCCTGCCATGCAGTCCTGGGCACCTGCGGCTGCAACCCGGGTGAAGCTGCCTGCCCATAGTCTCCTGCAGCTGCAGCTGCAGCTGTGGCCAGCCTGGGCGAAGCTGGCCCAGGTCCTGGGTGCCTGCAGCTGGCCAGAGGGAGGGAAGCCCGAGTCCTGGGTGCCTGCGAATGGCTGGAGGGAATCCTGGGTCCCGGGTGTGGGGCAAGGCAGAGGCGGTTAGGAGCGATCAGTCAGGCAGGCAGAGGGGTTAGAGGTGATCAGGCAGGCAGGCAGGCAGGCAAGGGGTTAGGAGCCAGCAGTTCTGGATTGCGAGAGGCAGTCGGACATCCCCCGAGGGGTCCCAGATTGGAGAGGGTGCAGGCTGGGCTAAGGGACCCCCTCCAATGCACGAATTTCGTGCACCGAGCCTCTAGTCTATATATATAAAAGGTTAAGCAACTGGCTGACCAGCCGACTGGCTGGTAGGTATGACATGCACTGACTACTAGGTGGCAGATGCTCAACGCAGGAGCTGCCAAGTTGCAGTGACTTGGCAGCTGTGGTTCACGGGTGATGCATCCCAGAACCAGAGAGGAGGGAGCCCAATTCCTCACGGGGCCGTGCGATTCCACTTTCAGCAGTGGGTTATGTTGTTGCTGAGGCTCTGTCGGCTCTGAATCTGGTTTGCTGCTGAGCTGCGGTGACCACAGACACCCTTCGAGCCACAGTGCTGCCCCAGGTGCGGCGGGCTGGGGAGGAACTGCCAGAGGTTGGCTCCAGGGAGCGTCTGGCCCATCTCAGCCAGTTCCTCCCCACCGGCCACCTTCTAATTAATTTCCTTTCAATGTGCATGAATCTGTGCACTGGGCCACTAGTATACTAATAATATTCCTATTTTAAATCTGTAACTTTAATTTCACCTGCAAAGTCCCCTTTGCCATGTAACAATGTTGCATTTTTATAGGCTCCAGGGATTAAAGTATAGACAATTTTGAGGAGCCATTATTCTGCCTACAGCAAATATATATTCTCAAATAGTTACATGTTTAAATTTTAGGAGATCCCAGAGTCTGAGAAGTTTTTTTACTGGTAAACAATTAAGAAAAAAAAATAACACATGTACTGCATTTTCATAAGGAAATTTGTAAATTATACTTATATTAGCTAACATTGTTTTATTTCTTAAATTACCATCAAATTACACATGTTTGGTAACTCACTTTGAAGTAAATGAGCAACATTTATTCTCAATATAGCTTCCATTTTAACTAGGCACATTAAATATCATTAGCACAAATTCATTATAAATTACATGCCACATTTCATACAGGGTTTATTTACCCAGCACTTGTTATATATGAAAAGTTAACTAAGATAATATTAATATTAGTTTTAGTAAATACCCTACAGTTAACTAGAATCTACTTAATATGAGAAGCAATTCTCGCTTCCTTTAGTAATATTCACAATGGACAAAAATCTCATCCATGTTTAGTTTATACTTATTAATCTAACCACTCTACGCTTATTTTCATTCTAATAATATTTGTAAATTCAGAAACATTTAAACTAGATGGAGATTAAATTTCAAACTTCAGTGTTTCATGTCATTAATTATGGTAAGATATATAAATTCTCTATAACTACCCAGATTATCACCATTTTAATGTAACATCCTTTTCTAAAAATGTAATTTGGATTTTTGGCATTAGTTCTTGATTCATATTTTATCCAAGCTCCACAGGCTTGGATATCCCCTGCAGAGGCAGATCCATTCCTAACAAGGGTCTATTTTTTTGGAACTTGGTAATAATTTTAATACAGATGACAATCCTTGTGAGTCTGTAGCTTTCCAAGTCAGAGTGGTGCTCCCTGATACTTTTTAAGCCCCTGTTCAAATGTAAATTAGAAGAGACCATTTACAATACCTATTCTAGGCATCCATATGCAACACCAGATAGAAAAAAAAATCCTGAAAGAAGCTATTCCTATATTTATCTATGACACTTCATCACTATGACACTTTAGTGCTGGAGCCGCCAAACTAGAATCATTTCAATTATTTACCTAAGGGAGAAACCATCCAAAACAGACAGACCTTTGTATCTTTCAGAGCTGGATTGAATAACTGGAGAGCAAGTGACTTTTTCATGCTCTTGATCTAATTAGATAGCACTTTGGTCAAACGGGTTATTTGCAACTTTTCCTGAATGAGAGACTAAATGCCCTTAACTGGATTTTGAAGTCAGAGGGGACCTTAGATGGCCTAATATCACCCTTTTCACTGAAGATTTTAATTTTACAATGTTCCATTTTTTAGGTAAATGAGCAGAAGGCAATTATTAACAACATTTGAGGGCAATAAAAAAAGAAATGTATCAAGATATTCCCCCCAGCTTTTTAATTAAAGGTAAAAGAAGTGTGTGTGTTGGGGGGGGGGGGGGGAGGGGACGCGGGGGAGAGAAGAGCATTGCCTATGAAAGGAGAAACTTCCTTTCTGTAAATTTTCGTTTTCTATTTAATTGTAATGTTGCCAATTTAGTATCCTATTAATTTAGAACTTGACTGTGGAAATATCTTTTTCTCAACAGAAGTGCAATTATTATCACTAAACATCATTATCATTTGAAATAAAAAAGGCCAGGAGAACAGACCCTCTTCTTGTTGGTAGTTAATGAATAAAGTCTCATTGGTGTCACTTTCACAAGATGTCACCTAAAATCTTTGGGATTGGAATCTCTCTGCTTTTCCATTTATAATCTATAAAATTTTAACTCTCTGAGCCTAGCTATTTGCAACTGCAAACTTAGATCAATATTACTCAATTCATAGGTTTGTTTAATGGCTAAATGCAATAATACTTGTGAAAATTTGTACATGCTTATTATCTAAGTGCTCAATAAATGAAGATTCTATTATTGCCATCATAGTACTTATTTTATGTGAAGTTCATAGCAAACCTGTGAAATAGACAAGGAAAGCATTATGATTATTACCATAATAATGAAGAAAATGAGACTTAGAATTAGTTGGAGGCTTTCTTGTATTTGATGGATTGTTCTTGATGACTTCCACCACTCAGTGCTGCTTCTCAGTCATGCAGTTGCCCATCTAGACATGAAGCACACATCATTTAGAATATCTTCTTGATTTAAAGATACGCAGTCACCTGTCATGTGTACAGCATACTGCTAAGAATGCTGGAGGAAACAGAGAAGCACAATCCCTATATGTGCTCTTTGTTCAGTAGACACGAGGTCTGTTCTACGTGGTTCCTGGTCCTTCTTGGCTCAGACAGTTGTCTGAAAAGCGTAATCATGGTATTAAGTCACCATGAATATAATGCTGGCTATCTATATCATAAAAGGCCTGTGGTCGTGACACCGTTACGGCATCATGACCAAACAACTGGTCACCAGGAGGTGCATGGAGCAGTTCTCCTGGGCCGGGACTCAGCTCTAGAGGCAGGGCTTGCGCAGGGCTGGTGGGGGGAATTCGCAGCAAAGAGGGCGAAGCAAGGCAGGTGGCCCCTGGGGGGGCTTGCATGGCAAAGAGGGCGTGGAGGATGGGTGCCAGGTGGGTGGGGAGAGCGGCGCGGATCCCCAGGTGGTGAGCAGAGGTGCTCCCGCTGCAGGGGGAGGAGCGGGAGTGCACGCGGGCCGGCAGCAGGGGGGGGGGGGGGGGGCGGGGCGGGAGGCGGCGCATGGGGGAAGGGCGCAAGCTTGGGAGCTTGCCGGGGCGCTGGCAGCATCCATGCCACAGAGTATGCGAGGCGTCTCGGGGCAGCAGACATGGCCCTGATGGCAGGCTAGGCCTAGGGGACCCTACACACGCACGATTTAATTGTGCGCTGAGCCTCCAGTAATATATATTCTCTAACATACTGAGGACTTGGTTTCCTTCTCTATTTGGTTTTTCGGACAAGATAATTACCTCTCCTTGCCCATTATTTTTCCCGTTTCTTTTTTTCATCATTGAACTAATTTTTATTGAAAGATCAGCAGTTGAGCCTGACTTCTCTAATAGATAAATGCATTATTTCCTCTTTTTGTTCATCCTACTGTCTCTAAAAATGTCAAATGATAAGCCTTGAGAGTGAAAGTAGAAATGATTTTTCTCCACCTCACTATTAAAATTAGCCATCAGTAGGTATTTAGTTGCAATATTACTAAAAAACATCATTTGAATTTTTGTTCCTTGATATAGAAATTAACCAGCATTCATTGAAGAAAACATATATACATATATACTTAATGCTGGATTAAATTAAAGGGATTGTAGGTGGCTTTATTACAGAGCATTTCTTCTGTAGTATTTACATGCTTAAACAGAGCTAGCATTATCTTTAAGTGACACAAGATAGTGGCTGAAGTTCCTTGCAATCTGAGTATGCTGTCTTGGATCACATAACATGCTGATGGTTCATGACTGGTTCTAATAACATAAGGATGTAGGGAATAAGCAGGCAGACTGCATTAAATGTGTGTATTTGGGTCTTTTATGCATGTATGTTTGTGAATTAGTTAAGTTAGAATCAGAGGGAATTAAGAGTGGGAGAAAGAAGAAAAGCAAGATAAAATGGCACACAAATCCAAATGCTCCAAAATACTAAGCCCTGATTTTGGTCAGAATCCAAAGGAGCACACACTTTATGTCTCTCTCTTTCTTTTTCCCTCTGCTTATCATTCACCATCCATTCCATTAGATCTGGTTTAAATCTGTTGTGTAATATGACAACTTTAGGGAGCTATATTTTTCATCTCCAGTTTTATTTTCACATGAGGTCTATCTATGTAACTGGAAAAATCTGTTTGTAGGCCAATAGCATGACTACAGCGTGAGAATATTTCTGAATGATAGAGAATCAGATTTGTTATAGCATATTTCAAAAGCCTTTTGCCTGAATTGATTCTTTATAGTTTAGTATTAAAACATGGATTTTTCCAAGAAAACAAGGGCTAGTTGTCTTCTTCTTGCTCTTTTTTTTTTTCTTTAAATCGAAGTTGTGTAAGAAAGAGACAGGAAATAGCTAGAATGCACATTCACTATGTAAATGGGCACAAACAAACATAATATTTTGAAATGTGCCTCTGCTTAGGAGAAAGAAAACAAAGGTGTGCACCTTGAGGGAAAGAAAAGGGGAGGAAAGGCACAGGAGAGAGAGAGAGAGAGAGAGAGAGAGAGAGAGAGAGAGAGAGAGGAGAGAGAGCGCAAATCTTTTTATCTGGAGGTCTCAGGGAAGGATCTCAATAGAATATTCATCAGCTTTCCAGGTGCGTCCTTTCAGGGTCATGGTCTCCAATGATTGTTTGGTGCCTGAGCAGGGGGTCGTTAGCCATTGCAGTTGGTCCTGATGGCAGTCTTGGCAGCACCCTGCCTGGCCTTGTTGCTTTTCTGGGCCTGGAGCTGAAGTACAACTGAGGCCTAGATGATATCTCTAGCCCTTAATGCTTAAGGGAGTTTTGTACAAGGGAGTCACATGAGGCTGTTTTCTGGCCCCTTTGTTTCTCCTCTAAGAAGGTCTACTGCATGATTAGCAACATGCCAGGGGAGGACGGGTCAGGGGAGGGTCAAAAACTGTATGATCAGTAATATGAAAGATTGAGGGGTCCAAACTGAATAACCAGGGATATGCTACAGCATGAAAGGTCACCTGGGGCGGGGGGCAGGTCCCACCTTTCACTTGATTGTCTATTGCTAGGCACCTGTGACTTTCCACCTTGGTGTCTTTCCATACCTGGCTTATTGTTTCTGGTCTGCTCAGGTCTGTCTAACTGCCTATTATATCATAACAACAGGAACAATCCAATTACTCTTTTCGCATCTAAGTGAAGTGTGGCTTTCCAATAATCCAGTTCTTTCAGCTGCACCTCTCCAACATGCCTCTTTATGGTGAATGTCACCTCACAGCTGAAGCAAGTTTATGGGGCACTGCAGGTCCCCAGGTGCTCTTTGTTCAGTGGAGAACCAGAGAACTTCAGTCTCAGGGACTGCGAATCCACCAGCTTTCATCAGTGTGAAATGCGTTTTAAATCAATGTCAGGCTGGCTGCAAAATTTTTGTCGCCAACTTCATAGTAATTCCAGCTGTCCCACAGTTCTGTGAGTACCTATCCAATTACATATGCTAAAACATAGGAAATGAGCAAAAACAATGATTTTATGCTATGTTAGAGAAAAGAGATGACAATGCAGAATCAAAACTACAGAATCCAAAACAATAATTCTAATGAGTGTCATAGAGAGAAAAAGCCTCGGTATATTATCATAGATGTAAAGAAAATACAACATATAGAAGCTTTATGTACTATATATACCAAAGTGAAACTATTAACATTTAAATGTCTTACCTAGAGAATGCTTAAAAACCTTTCATTTTCTTTTGTCTGGCATTTAAAAATATTTTTATTGATTGATTGATTCCAGATAGAGAAGAAGGGAGAGAGAGAGACAGAGAGATAGGGAGAGAGAGGGAGGGAGAGAGAGAGAGAGAGAGAGAGAGAGAGAGAGAGAGAGAGAGAGAGAGATCCCCTGTTCCACCAACCCACACATTTACTGCTTGAAAAGGTCCTGTATGCACCTTGACCAGGGATCTAACTCATAACCCTGGCATACTGGAAGGATGCTCCAACCAACTTAGCTAGGTGACCAGGGCTTGTCTGGTATTTCTGATGCCATCTTTCCTCACATCTGAATTTGGTCAGTCACTATTTTGAACATTAGTATATTGAAAACATTACTATACAGAAAATTCAAATAAAATGGTTTTGCTGTTAGGTATATTTCACACAGGATTCTTTAATTATTAGTAAGGAAATTTTGATTTTTTTTTCATTTTAAAACAAGTCTCTTTAGTACTTCTAGATCTCAAATATTTTTGGTTTTAATTTCATGTCACTAGCGTAGTCATTAGAGTTGGTACATTTGCTATTCACTATTTCCCTGAGTGGCGATTACCTGACCAGAAGTGATAAAATACTTCATGAAATAGTGATCAGCTATTTGTCTGCATGTACAATTTTGCTGAATGTGGTGTTGCTACACTGACAAATCTGAACACAAGTTGATGGCCTGATAATGTCCATTGCCTAATTGGCCCGGTTGGAAAAGTTGTAAACACTTTGGTTGTGTTGGAAGATGCTTTAATATTGTCCGAAGCATAGGGGGAATCAGTGCTGTGTCTAACCAGAAAAGATGACAAAGGAAAGTAATAAATAAATAAATTAGGAAGAATAAGAAAATGTGACTATCTGAGAAAGGGCGCAGAAGGCAACTAGAACATGTCTCCGTCAGCAGTTTGGGAGACAGGGAAGAGAGTGAGAAATAGAGCTTTATTGGAAACAGAGAAGCAACATGCAGGTCATGGAAGCAGAATTCCTGAGCTTAAAGTTTATCTTGAGCACTTCCTGCTGTGGGACGATGGCAAACTGCTTAATCTCCGTCTCAGTTGCTTAGCTCTGAAATGGGACTAATAATAGTACCTACCTCCTAGATCCGTTGGAACGATTCCATGAGATAGACCATGTCCTGATCCTTAGTCCAGGCACGTCCCTCTCTAAATGTGAGCTGCTATGTAATCTGAAGAGTGTGTTGTGGTCACATAGTGGGGAGCTCTAAGGAAAACTGTAAAGCCAGAGCAAAAGAATATAAAATTAATTTTGTCAATAAAAGGGATTTGATAAGACAAATCTATGCTACCATGGCTACAGTGTAAATTTGCTGGAAATAAATTTACAATGAGGGTGAGGTTGTAACAGCTGACTTTAAGTTAGAAGAAAAGTCGAGTTATTACTTTTTAGGTTCAAGTAGGATTGCCTAATGGATTTCATATGCAATGTAAGACCATATGCCTGACTTACTTTCCCTGGCTCCCTTTGGAAGGGGAGAATGAGAGACTTAGTAGAAGGTGACTTGGCAGACAGAGCAGCACAGTGTTATACGCATTGACTCCAGAGATCCTGGTGAGAAAAGGAGCTGTGGAAGTTGCTGGAAAGGGGCACATGTTTCTATTGGTTTCTCCTGGCCAGAAAAATCATAAGGCCATGATTCATTACAAGACTAGATTACCCTAAAGCAAGTGTTGGATCCCTTTGCTTTGGTGGTTGAACTGTTGGGCAGAGATGGAGTGCTAATATACCGATGCACTTGTAATGGTACTAGGTGAGCAGGTTTCCTTATGAGTCACAGTTTCTACATCTTCAAAATTGTTAAAATCATAACTTCCTCACTGGCAGGAAGAACTAAAATATATCACACACAAAAACACTACCTAAAACAGTGTTTAGTACATAGTAGCTGTGCTATAATCGTTAATTCCCTCTGTTCACCTGTTTCTTCCTCTATTCCTTTGGATGTGACATCCAGTTGACAGCATGCTAACTTACTTATTTTTCTTGTCTACTTCATTGATAAGCTACTGCTTTTTCTTGAACATGGAACATTTCCTTTGTCTGTTTTCTTGGTCCTCTAATAGATTCTCTTTTCTTTTATTGAAGCTTTTAAATATATATATATATTTATTGATTTCAGGGAGAGGGAGAGAGAGCTAGAAACACCAATGATGAGAGAGAATCATTGGTTGCCTGCCTCCTGCATGCCCCCTACTGGGGATCAAGCCCACAACCTGAGCATGTGCCCAGACCAGGAGTCAAACTGTGACCTCCTGGTTCATGCATTGACGATCAACCTTTGAGCCATACCAGCTACGCTAGATTCTCTTTTCTGTTCCCTGCTGTGCTCACTATCTTCTGTTGGCGCCTCTAGATTCATTTCCCCCCTTCTCTATTATTCTCTGTTTTAATAATGGACTGCATCCCTGGTCTGTGCTTACTGGCTTCTGGATGTGTTTGAGCAATGGAGAAAGGGAAAACAGTGAGTATGAAGAATTTACAGGATTTATAGGGTCACCAAGAGCTGGCTGCATCAGGTTAGGTGGTCGTCTCCACATAGTTCTGTCACCTCATTCAGTTGAATGCCTCCTTTCCACTTCCCATAAGACCTAGGAGTCGCTGCCCACTGTTACTAGCCCAAGATCTTTATAAATATCTCCCTTTTAAACTCTTCTCTAATTACCGATTTGAACATGCTGTCTCTAGGTAGGGTGCGTGGAGGGATACACTGCCTCTTCACTTGGATTCTACGCTCTTGATCTTATTTCTCTATATTAATATGAGATCCTATCTTTCATCTAGAAGGTTTCCAATTTATAACAAAATCAAAGCACATTTAAATAATACATATCTCAGAAGAGAACCACTCTGGTTTCCAGGTTTCACTGGTCTAATTATTAGGTGCCTGAGTGGGTGGGATTCTAATCTGTAAATGCATTTATTTTTATGTCTTAATATATAAACTGGAACCTGGCTAACAATATAATATCTATTTTGGAATTTGACATAAAGTTATTTTCTTTCCAGATCTCTTGTTTAGAAAGTATTAGCTGATTGTCAATAGACTTTATAAATAAGATGCTCTCAGGCATGCATCTCCAGGATAGAATTATAGTAAAGTTTCATGCACGGTATGTGTTTGTTTAACTAGACATGTATATCACTAAACCACACATTAGATAAAGGATAGGTTATTTTAGTAAGTTCTAAATGGAAGTTACTATTGCTTTACTTTTTTACTACTTAAAATTCCAAAGATCTGAGTTCAATACCTAAGTAGAAAGGCATTAAAGAACATAAAACATAAAAAGAAAGGAAGTTTATTAGAAATTAAACTTTCTCTCTAATTAGATCTGGTGTTCACATCTGAGGAAAATGAAATGGCCTTTAGCAAACACTTTACAAGCATGGTTTTTGTATAAGGAAAGGTAGGTGACATAATGATCAATTATGAGACTGACATATTATTTTCTTTTATCTTTGCTAAAATTTAAAGTGCTGTGTTATACTATAACATATCTTTCAGGAGTCCCATTAGATGTGTATTTTATTTGCAAATTAGTGTGGGTAGTTCATCAGTTTGTAGCCAATAGGACACAAGGAGTGGATCAGAAAGATATCTGACACAGGCTGACATGTACTGTTAAAAAGCAAAAACTAAACTTATTATATTTCCCATGTTTATAGAGAGTTTTATAAAAGTTTTCCTTTGATTTGTATGTATTCTCTAGGAAAGATAAATGTTAAAACAGATTTTTTTTGGCGACAAATAGCTGGCACTTATTGTTCTAGATGTTCTTAATAAAAGAAACAAGACCACAGTCCTAGCCAGTTTGGCTCAGTGGATAGAGTGTCTACCTGAAGACTGAAGGGTTCTGGGTTCTATTCTCGTCAAGGGCACATGCCCAGGTTGCGGGTTCTATCCCCAGTGCGGGGCGTGCAGGAGGCAGCTAATCAATGATTCTCTCTCATCATTGATGGTTCTATCTCTCTCTCCCTCTCCCTTCTTCTCTGAAATCAATAAAAACATATTAAAAAATAAAAAAACAAGACTACATTTTAAAATAATGTTGTGAATAACAATGTGTTACTAAATGGGTTTGTAACCTGGACCATTTGTGGGCCTGATATTCAAGTTAAAACAGGATTTGACATTCTAGTGTACAAAGAACTGTACATCTTTGCTTGTATGATGCCAAATAACATCAATATAATAAACTGAGGTAAAATTCCACAAAAGTTGTCCAAATACTAATTTTTTTGAAGTATAGTATCGCATATGTAATCAGATATTTGTGTTAATCAGTGATATATTTTAACATAGAACATACAGAACATCACATACATATATATATATATATCTTATTTATTGATTTATTCAGAAAATATTTTTGGAGAATCTCTGATATTCTGGGTACTGGATATCACTCAATAGTGAGTTCAACATGGTCTCTGTCCTCATGAACATCACAAATGATTGAGCATTTGCTATAGATATGAGCAATTTTCTACATAACAAAATAATTAAGACTATTTAAAGACAGAAATAGAAAATATAAAAGAACTATTGTTAATCAAGGCCTTTTCAAAATAAGGTACTGCCTCTTAAGTTTAGAAGGATTAATCTGAAATAAGTGTAAAACCAGGTTTTAGGCTATTTTTATTTCATTTCTATTTTTAATTGACATGGTTTTCTCCTGTTTATAAAAGTCAAACTTCTCTCTGCCTACTACAATATGTTTTAAGCTTATTTAGATGTCATTTAATAATATCTTTGCGGGATTTCGTTTCCACATATATCTTTGTTTCCTAGGAATGATGGACTTTTTTTGTTGCAAGAAAGAATGGCTTCATTCTCTAAACACCATCATCCAATCACTAGGTGGATATATTATGTTTGATTTTCAGATTAAAAAAAATAGTGAATTGATTGAGTAGCCCATTGTCCACTGTTACTTGTGCAGGAGATGCCCACCTAGGACCTGAATGAGGTATGCATAATGACCAGTTTGCAGAGGGCACTTCGGGGATCCTGCTGACCTCCCTAGATGGTGTCAAAGATTTTATTAATCTTACAACCATTATAAAAAGAAATAACATAATAATGGAAATATAACAATTATTATAATGTGATAATAAAAAATAAATTATTAACGGCACAATAAAATGAAAATATGGTAGAAAAATGTAATTGAACTAGATACAATATAGCCCATAACCATACATTTAAAAAGGCATTAAGTTGCAACTGTTCCCAGCATGGTCACCCAAGTTGAATATCATGAAATGGCTAATGGTTCACTTGATACTTCCCAAAGTTTAGAGAGCAGCAGGGGTAGAAAAATTCATTTGTCACTTGAGCCCTTATGAATGACTAAGAGAATTACATTCTCCTCCATATTCACCAGGCAAAGGCAGGAAGAGTGGGAGGCACGAGGTAGAGGCCTGTGACATCCAACACAAGAATTGAAAGATGTACAGCTGTTGGTGAAGGAAGAGAATGTTGTCGTTTAGTGTGGGCAGAGAAACAGTATCTTCTGGAAGGGAAGGCAGGATTCTGGCAGGAAGGAATTTCAGATCACATAATGCTGAAATTACTGATCCTGAAAATAGTACAGAAGTAGCCTTGTGTCTTCATGGAGTCTGTGTTCTGCAATAGTCAACCCAATATTGATTCACCCCCAACCCTCATGGATATGCTGGCAAAATCACAGTGCCACAAGCAGAGTTTGGTTATTAAATGTGGCTGTGCCTAACCACTCACAAGTAAGGGAGAACAGATCTCTAAAATAATTTTGTTTCACTAACTTGCAAGGTGGTTTTGAAAAATTTAATTGCAAAAAAAAGTTATAGGATATGATGGAAAACTTTAACAGAGTTTTCTTAGAGCCTTTAAAAGATTAAATCATAAAAGATGAGGGAATGAAGATACTGTTGGGATGAAAAACCACTTATGGAAGGAAAAACAAAGAATAAGAATCTATGGGCCTCATAGAGGAAAGGTAAATGGATACCCTGAAAACTATACCATGAGTAGAGTGGTTCAGTATATTTATGACCTGTGTGGAGGAGGGAAGAAGGATGGAGGGAGAGAGATAGGGATGAATTGTAAAATCTGCTAGTGATACAAAATTATTTCGATTGAGGATTAGTAGCAACTCAGAACCCAATTCCATATAAAAATATTTTTGAAATTCTCAAAATATGTAAAGAGTTTAAAAATCCTTGAGAGTGCATATACATAATAATAATTTTATTGCTTACCTCACTCCACAGTTGTATTATATTCAATATCAAATAGGCCAGAATTTTAGTCACCGGCCAAGAAATTTCTATATATTTTGCTAGGTGCAGAAATCCTTGGAATGTGTTTTACTACACACTTTAAATATAATATATCAAGCATTAGTGAGGAGAAATTATAAAAATTATAACCCAATAATCTTACAATTTTAAAATGAGTTATCTATTTATTAAATGCTGATGTTGTAAGTTAAAAGTATATAGAGAGAAGCTTAAATATATGAGTGGGGCACAAAATGTGTACTCTTATTTTCCATTTTCTCTGGCCACTCTCAGACATATTACAGATACTTCCTAATCCATTAATAAAAAATAGTTCCTCACCTGGATATGTTCAAATAAAAGTCTAAAAATATCCAAGTTCAAGATTGCAGTACTTTCTCTTTGCTTCAACTCACAATTTATTGTTGAACTCAAGCTATACTGTATCTTGGTGTAATCATTGTATACTTTATTCAAGGATGTAACCTTTGTATGTTTTCTTTTTTTTTAAAGAGTTGTTTTTGTGATGATGTATCTTGTAAGATAGGTGGATTTATCCTAAAACTTGTAGTATAAAACCTACACAATGTACTGGACATTTAAGACATGAGGCAATATGAAAGTTAAGTGTGCTGGAATATGGAAGAATCACTTGATAAACATAAGCCCTGCAATACCCACCACATGGCACAGCTAACTTCAAAGAATAAAGTACTTGTATCCATTAGAAAAAACAAGATGGGTGGTAATGAACTCAAATCATGGAATCTTTGAATTAAACAGTGTTAAAAGAAATTCTCTAATATGTCATGACTTGGACATTTCTGCCAGCTATGAAAGAAAAGAAACTTGAAGAAATCATCAGCCATTCTTTGAAAATATAAATTTTTAAAAAGGAAGAAGGAAAAGAAAACTGGGAGAAAAAAGTGGGGATTTAGTACTTTTTAAGATTTAAGTTTAGGAGCTAAGCCTTGTCAGATTTTATTGGTTAATAAGATTGAGGAAATAGAAGGCAAGTATAGATGGTAAAGAGACTATATTCTGGATACAACCCGAGCAACCTTCAAAGTGTATATCTTTTTTATGGTGTCCTCTTTTGCTTGCTTGACACTCTCTCAGAGGATTTAGTCCACTGCTGCAACTTGAACTTGCACCTACATCCTGACGGCATATATATAAATATCTCTAGCCCTGTTATCTCTCAAAAGCTTCAAAACTGAATTTCCAAATGTTCACTGGACATATGTACCCAGATTGATTTGTACAGGCATCTCAAACTTAACCTGTTTGTTGCTTTCCTGTTTTTTTGTTTTTTTGTTTTTTCCTATTTCAGAGCTTCCAGTGTTCATTATCTTAATTGAAGCATCAATGAACACCAATGAGTTGCCCAGCTAACATTATGGAATCAAGCTCAATGCTCCTCCCTTTAAGCTCTCTAAATCCATTCCATCAGTAAATCTTTTCAATTATATTTTCATAAAAATTTACCAAGCCCACTCCTTTTTTTTTACTGACAATATGGCTCTAGAGACCTTTATTATTTATTTTTTAGATTATTGTCATAGTTTCCACTTAACTCTATTATGTCTCTTCCTTTTTTTAGTCTGTGTTCCCCATAACTCCCAGTCATATTTCTTAAACAGATATATCCATGTTTCTGCTCATTCTTTGTAAAACCTTTTCATAGTTCTCAAATTCGAAAGTTGTCTAAACTCTTCAGCTTGTCTTTACACTCCAGGAACATTGAATTCAGTGGTTATTTCATGAGAAAGCTATGATCTTATGCCTCATTATCTTGCTCTAGAAAGTCTCTCTGCATAGAATTAACTTTTGTCCAATATCTTCTTGTAAAGTTTCTGGTTATTCTTTAATTCTCATATCAAATACCACCTCTTCTGTCAGACTTTTTCTGATACTCTCTTGCAGTTATTCTTCTGTGTTTACTTAATTTAATACCTCTGTTAAAATATTGTATTAGAGGATGTTTTTGTTTGTTTGATTCTGTTTATATCCTTCTCTGCTTCATCATTTCTCTTTGATTTATTCTTTTAATCCTATTCTTTTCCTTTTGAGAGATTAAGAAATATTTGAAGTCCAGGACTTTTGTATAATTAGGACAAAGCAGAGAATTAATCATGCAGCAGGTCCTCAGAAAATGTATAATCAGTGAACCAAATAATCTTAGGATGGGAGGGAGACACGAAAATAGGAAACTGAGAGATTTGAGCATCCACCTCAGACTATCAACAATATATTGTCAAATAGGAATACATTAAATGATTTCCTACTAAAGCTGAAGTTCACCTGAGGTTGTAACCTTCATTATGGGGTCAATTAGCAGTTGTTGTGCTGGAGGTAAGTGTGGCAGAACAACAAGAGAAAAAAGAGAATTTAAGCTTATAATGACAATGATGTAGTCAAAGTGATTGTCCAAGGGGTCACATTGATCAAAGTGAGACTTCACTTTCCTAAGGTTCTGGAGAAGTGGCATCAACAAGGGAAATCCAGTCTTCACGTAAGGTGAGTAGAAGTAATGTTTTAGGAAAAGATTTACAAAATTCCAATTTCTTGACAAACAACCGAGGGTATTAGTAAAATCAGTTGCAGAAAAGCCAGAGAAAGATATGATTTGGATTTTTGATGATTAGACTAAGTAAATTAATAGGTAGACAGGAACAACAGGAACTGTAATTCAAAGGTAAAGAATGGGCTCTAGGATTCAACTGGAAATAAATGTTACTGCTTTCTAGCTCTATCATTTTTTTCCTCTATTGGACTTTTCCCATTAGCATAAAAATACTTTTTCTTATAAAAATCTAACTTTTCTTTATTTACTTAACTCTTTTTTCTACCACCCCATATCTTTATTTATATAGCAAAACTCGTTGAAAAATTATATTCACTCTAATTCTTTTTACATTGTCTTTTTGATCCCAAGATTTTGCTCCTTGCCTTTATTGAAACTAATTTTTTCAGGTTCACCAAAGTCCTTTAAGGGTAACTTAAATTCTTGGATCTCTTTTTAACTAACCTATTTGACAAAGTTGACCATTTGAGGCAATTGATCACTTGAAGATGTTGAATACTTCCTCCTTCTTGAAATGCATTTCCCACTTGACTTCTAAGACATCACATTCTATTGGTCTTCCTTCAACTTCACTGATTGTTCCTTTCAGTTTCCTATATTTATTGCTGGTATCTATTGTAAATCTTTGAGCAGGCCAGGGATGAGTCCTTGCATATATTCTCTCTCTCTTTGATTAAACTATGCTTACTTCCTCAAAAATCTTATCTACTGCTGTGGCTCCAATTGCTATCTATCACTGATAACTCCTAAGTATATAATTTTGGTCTGGCTGTCCCTTTTAGCTCTAAACTCAACTGTGTACTTTATATATCAGCTTGGAGGGAAAACTGGCCCTTCACATTTAATATATCCAAAACTACATTTCTGATCTTCCTCATCAACACACTCTTCTTTTAATAGTTCTCATATCATTTCATTGTAATTCTATTTTTTAGTTCCTTAGGCTAAAGTTTTTGAGTAATCCTTGACTCATTTTTTTTTCCCCTCACAACCCACATCTAATCTGACAGCAAAATCTATTGACTCTAATTTCAATAAACCTCAAATCTGACCACTTTTTACCATCCCCCTACTCCTTTTCTGGCCAAAGCAACAAGTATCTTCTTTCTGATATGTTGCATTGGCTGCATAAATGGTTTCTTGCCTCATTCATTTCAAACTATTTTCAGTATCACAGCCAGACAAACCTGTGTAAATTACAATAAAAAACTTATTACTGTGCCCCAAAGCCTCAAATATCACTTTATTTATCTCTCTTATTCCCCCTTTAGTTTTGACTAATATGACTCTCACTTCTCATGTGCTTTTACCTAGCCACAAGGACTTCCTTAGTTCCTTCAGCACACTAGGCAAACTCCTGCTTCAACACTTTTGTACCTGAGGTTTTCTCTGCCTTGCATGTTCTTCCCTAGATATCAAAATTATTTGCGTCTTGACTTCCTTCAACTCTATCCATATGTCATCTTCCCAGTGAGGTATTCCCTGGCTGCCTGATATACATCTCTCCTTCTTTCATACTTTATTGTTTCCTTTAGTGCTTCCCTTTTTTATAAGCACTCAGGAATTTCTATGAGCAAAGCATGGTTTTAGGCACTGAAGAACTATTTATTAAAGATCATAAAAACAATGAAACTTGGGTTGGATGAAGCTTATAAATATATGATTAAGTCAATTTTGAACTTAGTGGGCTGAAGATGAAAAACTCTGCTTGGCTATCCTGCAGCATCAGTGAATAGAGAGCTTGCTCAGGTATAAAGTAGAGCTGGAGACATTGTTGGTGGTCATGGCAGAGATAGTCATGTATTTACTAGAATGCTTTTCCCTTTTTTCCGTGATAGATCTTGACTCCACACTCAGCCTTCCTTCCAGTTGGGGGCAACAATAACACTTGAGTTTGGGCCAATGTAATGAAGACAAAATGATGGGTGCAAATTCCAAGCTAGGTCTTGATAGAGCCAAACTAAATTGATTCCATGAAGTCCTTTTTTGTTACTTTTGTTCTGTACCCGCCATGCTGCCCCTCCCTATAAGCCACGAGAATGTAACAGTTGCACATACCTGCCAATAGGAATGTAGAGAAGTGGACACAGTCCAATTTAGGCAAACTGCCCAGTGCCCCTGTGTAACTTGACCCCTCATCCTGCCCCCTGAGCAATCGACGGGGGGCCACAAACGTTCCCCCTGTCCACTGCTTTGGACCCTCTTTAAAGCCTTTGTTCTCCCAAGAAAAGCTCTCTCTCTCTCTCTCTCTCTCTCTCTCTCTCTCTCTCTCTCTCTGATTGCTGGGGACGAGGGCTCGTGCTAGCATGAATAAAGGTTCTCTTGCATTTACAGCAGGCCTTGGCTCCTTCCTGGTGGGTTTTTGGGGATTCTGAACACTGGGCATAACAGTCTAAAAGCAGAAACAATAACAATATCCAAACAACCAAACAGAAATGCAAAATTGCTGCTTAATACTTTATACTGTCTCTCCCCCCACCCCATTATTTATTAGCCAGAACATGGAGGATCTAGTGAAGGATTCTGAGGTCTTCATGGATGGAATGAGCCAATTGTAGGAGAGCTGGCTCAGAGAAGCAGCTGACTAGAAATACCTGATGGGATCATTGCATGAACAATCCAAAAATTTAGGGGTTGGCTTTCCATGAATAACACAGGAATTATTCATATAGAAAGGCTGGTTGAAAATAGTAATTTAAATCAATGAAAAACTCAGAAAGAAGAATAAAGAACTGAGGGCAGAGTTCTAAGAAACAAACTGAGGAATATAAGAGATAAAAATTCAATCAAAGAGAGAACAATAGGGAAAAAAAAAAACTTGTTTGTTTATCATCACTGAAATCAATGCAGAAAAGAATCTCCAGAAAAGAATAGGCTAAGATCAGTGAGAAAATGTAATTTTGAATTACTAAAAAGAGTTATTGCTAAATTAACAAAACATAATTGCTAGAAATTTATTTAAAATGAGAGTTACCTGATATTTTTTTTAAAACAAAAGCATAAGAACCAATATGAAGAGGTTAATTGAAGAAACTAGGAGGAGGCCTGTGGGATTAAATTAGCATAGAAAGTAGGAAGAAATAATTTCTATAATACAGGTAAATGGAGTAAATTAAGAGAGAAAGAGAAAAAACTTCCTTTGAAGGGAAAGATGAGAGAACAAAGAACTATCCAGACATAAAGCATCTTTTATGATTAATTTCTTAAAGATAATAAAGCAGCAGTGTTCTGACTGGATTTGGGAATGGAAAATATTACTAAGATTAGTTATTATGGATTGGAGCTATGCTGTAAAACAATTATGAGAGAATTCTAAAATCTTCTTGATGAGACCTCTGGCAGCTTCCAATAACAAACAGAAAAGTGGAATGAGGGGAGAAGAAAAATGTACACATGCTATAATATACTTTGGGTCTATTTAAAATATACCCATTTCTTGCAATTCTAATTAGTCAAATACTTTGACTTGAGTAGCTCTACTGGTGTAAAGAACTGTAGACACATAGTAGAAAAAACACTTTATCTTTTGTCACATGTAATGTCCAACAAATAACAGTGATAAAAGAAATTTTAAAATCTTAAGCCCTCTTATTTGAACACATTAAGTCAGTGAACAATAATTGACCATGTGCATGATTTATTGCTCTTGCTTTCTTCTTGGAAGACATCTTTAGTAGGCTCCTAGTTATATTAAGAAAATCATGTATGTAGTGAAAGAAAGGTAGTGGAATCAGTTTACCTTTGGCCTCTCTGAGACTTAGTGTATCACATGTAGATTCACTAATCACCAAGGTCCATCCAACTTAAAAAATTCTATCATTCTGGAGGTATAGCACTTTCCATTGATTCAAATTTATAGGAAGTTTACTCAATCAGACAAAAAACAAGTAAGCAAGTGACCATTATTTGATGCTAGAGGAAAGAAGTATGATACAGTATATTCTCTAAACTAAGATAAGCATGATTATTGGTAAAGTCCCCTTCAGCCCTGTTCCTCCTGACAAAGACTAAAGGCTACATCCTTCACATCTTAAAATGCCTAGCAACAACCTAAATGCTAATCCCGATTCTGAAAATGTTATTTTTCTGTTTCTCTGGTTAATACTGAATGACATTTAGGAAAACGTTGTAGAGAGGAAGGACAAGTTTTTTGTTTATAGATAAGAATCAATTTGATAAATGCTGTCATATTTGCCTTCCTAGTAACCCCTGCAGTGGTTTGACTGATTATGCAGTTTGTGCAAATTTGAGATTATATAATTTGTGCAAACTTGAATACCATAATTCATGACATTATAAATATCAATAGTATTGGTATTCATAATACAGCACAATGTCTCCTGAAAGCCTAATAGACTTTCCAGTAATATTCTCCATGGCATAAAACTGTTTTAGAAACTAACTCTGCCTTTGTTGTAGACTATGTCAATTTCAACACTTATGTGTGTGTTGCTATAGTGGTCATACTATCTTAGTGCAAACTAGAATTCTAATTGTAATCAGTTAACATAACTTGCAATTCATTTAAGAAAAATATTGTTTAACCTAAACAAAAGGGCATTTTGTTAAGAAATTCTGTAACAATCAGCAGTAGTAATACTGTGATTTACTAAATAAAAATCTTACATGAGTCAGCTTAGAAATAAAAAGTCTGTCAAGTCAGGGGAAACTGCAAAGGGGGTGACTTTAGCCTTACTCACCTTGTTTTATTCTTTTTGTGGTTTTGAGAAAATGAAATAAATCCTGCTAGGGAGCAGATCAAAAGGTTAGAGATTGGAGATAGCATCATTCTCTTTCCAGATTAATCTATGAGGGCAATTAAATGAGAACTATAAAGCAGAATTTTTCTTTTTCTCCCTTTTTTGGGGAAATGTGGCATGTTATATAATCACAATCCTTTTGAATGCTATTTTACATGTTGAGATGCCTAAGGTCTCTTACTAATTGGGACACCTTTGCATGCGACCCATGTTGGGATGATGTATATTGCTGAGGGGACCGTGTGGGGTGTAAGGCAGAAAGATACTTTTTACACTTTCATAAATTCTCTGTGCATTTTAAGTTTTGCACAGGTCAATTAACTCCTCCATCTATTACTAAGCATTGGTGTCTATTTGCTTCCTGTGCTTCATAGGTGCAAGGTGGCAGCTTCCTGTCCAATTTCAAGGGTCTATTCTTCAGCCTGGTGCTGTGGGTGAGGGACCCACAAATGGCAAGATATGGGAATTTTTTGTTCAGCTGAAAATGACTAAATCCAGATATGGAAAAGGAACCACCTCTATTTCAAAAGTTGTTTAGGTTTGATCTGAATGGTTCCATCTCAATATTATAAGGTGGAATAACATTGGTTTGGATTTAGGAGACCTGGATTCAAATCTCATATCCGTTATGTAAAAGCTAGACAAGTGACTTAATCTGCCTGTGTCTTGGTTTTCTCACATGTAAAATAAGAATTTATTCCTTAGAATTGTTATGAAGGCTAAAGCAGGAAATTTATAGAAATGTATTTAGTACCATAGTCTCATTCAGAAAAAGCTCAGTCTGAATTCTGAGGAAGTTCAATGAACGCCATTGTCTAAGGAAAAGATAAAGGTCTGACTCTGCTAAAAACAAAGGCAGAGTTAGCGTGCCAGCAGTGGCCAGGTTAGACAACTGGAGAAAGTGTGGCCTTGAGGAGATGGGTGGCAAAGGCTGAGGACAGAGTGGAAGCGAAAAGCAGATATTGGAGTCTAACTAAGCAGGGTTATTCAATGAGTACAAGTTCAAGCCAGGCAGTAGGGCAGAGTTAACAGGAAACAAGAGGAACTGACCAGGAGCCTGGGTACAGATCCTAACTAGCACCTATTCGGTGGATTTACTAGTATAAGATGCAGAGCTATCACTTGTGATTGAGGTTAAGGGCTCTCTAACCTTTGCTCTGGTTATGAGCATCTCCCCTGGGATTGAGAGAGTTAAAGTCTATTGAGTTTAGGCCAGACAGAGGCGGGGGGGGGGGGGGGGTGGGGGGGAAGGGGGGGGAGGAGGTCCTGCCAGCATGGATAATAACAATAAAGAGATGCCTGTTTTTCCTAGTTCACACAGGCTCAGCTTGGCTCTCCAAATTTCCATGGATTTTGTATAACAGAGTTTTCTGCATTGGGGTAGGGGGCAATAATTCTGAATTAGAGGCAAGGGACTTCTGAGGTTGTTTCAGTGTAGCTTCCTCTTAACCCTGGTGTTAAGTGGTAATTGGCCACATCTCATGTAACAGTTTGACGTAAGGCTTAAAATTACATATGGGCTTTGAAATGTGATTAAAGCTGATTTCAAGTCCAGAATCTACCACTTATTAGCTATAACATTAGTCATTTTATTTGGATCATAATACTAAAATGGGGAGATTAATCCTAACTTGATTTTTGGGTTGAGAGAGCTAATGTTTGTGATGTTTCTGATAGTCAGTGTTCATAAAATAATTATTAACTAATGCAATTTGGAAAGTGAGACAAACATGCAAGAAAAATGACTATCCACCTAAATATCATCTCTTCTTTGGATTCTACAGGTTATGCCTGCATAGGATGTGAACATTCCAAGAGATGAGATATGCTTTCTCAATTGTTCAATGTTTATAACTTAATGATGCATAGTATATAATCAAATCTAAATTTCCACTTGCCTTTGATAGCTGTGTGTACCAGGGACAAACATATCTGTAAAACTAAATTGTACTTGTCAGTACCAACATTATTCAAATATATTTTTCACTATCATTAATAGTGTTTATTAATGAAAATATGGGTTGGTAATAATGTCAAGAGTGGGTTATACAGACACATTTGCTCTCTTCCTTTCTTCCTTCAGAAGTTTTGTAAGCATTCCTATCAGCATGAAACAGGTAAGGATCACACTGGGCACAAGGTAATCTGTGGATAAATGTTAGATATCAAACAAATCAGTTGACTTATCATCTACTGACAGCTGTCCACCTACTTTTCTCCCTACTGTGAGAATCACTGACTGAATCATCAGAAGTTGATAAATATATATTTTTAAAAAGGTGGAATCTGTTAAGGTGTAGGAAATAGACACTCTCATACATGCTGCAGTGGAGAATGAAATTGGTAATTTATTTCTAGAGGGGAGTTTGGCATATACAGTATATTATCAATTTTAAAATTCGGTTACTCTTTGACCCGGCAATTCAAATTTATGAAATCATTCTAAAGAAACAATCAGATAAATGTGCAAATAGGTAGGTACAAGGATGTTCACTGCAGCATTGTTTATAATGAAAAATTGAAAACTGTCTAAATGGTCAACAAAAGGGTTCTGGTTATGGCACTCTCTTATGACAAAATACTATCTATACATTTTAAACTGCAAAATGATACAAGAAAATATTCTTTAGCTATTGTCAAGTGAATAAAAAATAGATAGAAAACTATTTTTAGTAACATTCTGTTTTTGTAATAAAATATTTATTTATATTTGTGTTCTTAGAAAAAAAACTGCAGGAATGTGTATCAAACAGCACAAGAGTTTCATTGGCTTTCTTCTTACATTTTTCTATCATATCATAAACATGTTTTGATTTTGTAATTACTAAAGGTAGTTGCAAAAGCATTCCCTTTTTCCAGAATAGTAATTTCCATCAGCAAATATTTTTATCTTTTGTTCATTAGTAGATGCCCAATACCTAGAAGTATCTAATCATAATAATGGCACAATAAATATCTGTTTCATGAATGAATGTTCACTGTTCTATACTCTCAAACATTACCCAAGACCTAGCACCTTCTTGGGACAGTTGTCTTGAAATGAAAAGGAGTTCAGAATAAGTTCTAGCTCACCAAAGGGTCTTATTATATAAAACAATCCCAGAGATTGAAAGTAGCATTTTAATGCTCTAAACTACCCCAATTTAATTCTTTAATACCCTGGTTCAGTTTACGTTATTTGTACGATTTAAGGTGGGACCAAGTGTCAAAACAAAACAACAACAAATTTCTGTGCATAAAAAGTAGTTACCCATTCATTCATTTATTCAACACAATTTAATGCAGACTTATTTTTATTGTGTATTGTGGAAAGTGTGGGAATATAAGAGCAAATATGTAAATTCCTGTAGTTTATATTGATTATAGTATTGATTGCCCAGCATCTCCGGAATATACTTCATATGTTTAAGGATTTCCTCCCTTATGAGATCTCAATCTCCAAGGTAGATGCCAGAAACCTAATTTTAAAACTTTATTTACATCCAGGGCTCAAGAATTTAATCTACATTTCTCCTATTAGGCATTCCTGAGCAGGATTCATACATATGTAGCCCCTCTCAAATCTACATCATCAACATTTTCATAGATCTTTTCCATCAGGATAACATTATTTATATCTTAATAATTATCTATTGACCTCACCAGCCTCTCCAGTGTATTAAACATTTTCCTGCTCTCTTCTATAGAAAACTTCCTCAAAAGATTTGTGAATGTTCATAGTTTTCACTTCCCTGTCTCTGCAGTCATCCCAGGATAAGCTATCAGCAGCTATCAGTTTTTACCTGGACCACTGTACCATGGTAGCCTTTTCTAGGTCTCCCTGTTTCCTCACTGACAATCCATATACTCTACTCAGAGCACCTAGAGTGAGCTTTTAGAAATTCTAGTAGAAATAAAGTCAAGTCACATCTTGCTCATAATTTCCCAATACTTTCATCTTACTAAAATCAAAGCCACAAGTCCTTGTCAGAGCTTACAAGAGCCAGAGTTGGCACCAGGCAACTTTTCTGACCTCATCTCTCATTTCTCTCCATCCTTCCCCCACTCCCTCTGTCTCTTATCCTTTCTTTAAACATTCTAAGTAGGCTCCTACCTCCAAGCTTGTGAATTTGCTATTTTATCTTCCCTTAATATTCTTCCTCTAAGTAGTACGATCTCCCTCACTTAATTTCGAATTTTGTTCAAATGTAACACTGTCATGGAGTATTTTCCTCCTCATCCTATCTATAATATTTGTCTTCCACGCACAACAATGATTGCTTAC